>NC_132997.1:30608772-30913058 GCF_048564905.1 Vicugna pacos | reverse complement strand
ATAACTCTGGGACACAGAAATGAGAGGTGAGAAAATTAATGAGAACACACTAGAGACAAAGCTAAATGAACATTTTTATTTAGCCACTAAATACTGCTCTAAACTAAACTGGAATCACACTGAAAAGCTCGTCTACCACCACCACCACCACCACGCCTGTCACTTATTAGGGACGGACTGTGCGCGAGGGACCGTGCTGAGCTTGTTCAAACAGCTTCACTGATAGAATTCACAGAGCATATAATTCACCGTTTAAAGCATACAATTCAGTAGTTTTTGGTACAGGACATTATTTTCTAAGCTCTGGTAAAATATATGTAATATATAACTTGCGATTTTAACTGTTCTTAAGTGCACAACTTGGTGGCACTAATTGCAGTCAATCACAATATTGTGCAACCATCACCACTTATTTTCAACTCTTCCATCACCCCAGACAGGAAACCTGTCATCACTCAGCAGTAGTTCCCATCCCCAACGCCCCAGCCCTGGCATTCGCCGCCTCCATATATTTATACAAGTGGACTCATGCATTGTTTGTCCTTTTGTGTCTGCTTAGTCGCCGAGCATAATGTCTCCCAGGCACATCCACGCTGCAGCTGTGTCAGCACTTCCTTCCTCTTACAGGCTGAGTATTACTCCATGCACGCGTGTGCCATGCGGTGTTTGTTTATACACTCACCCGTCTACAGCAGGTACCTGGGTTGTTTCCACTACACCAAGCTCTCTGCATAAGCAACCTCACTTCACCTTCACAGGAATTTGATGATGGAAACACTACCATGGCCCATTTACCCAAATATTTATATATATATATAGGATGGATTACTATAAATGGGATTATTGCATCAAAGAATAAAAACTTTTTACGATGTTTAATTCATATTTAAAATTTGATTTTGAGGTAGGTCTACCAATTCATACTTTTTTTTTTAATTCTTGAAAACGATTTTAATGAGGAAGGACCCTGAGAAATGTTGGCCCAGAAGTTAAGCATCCTGTCCAGTCAAACAACTAATAAGTAGCAGGGCTGGAATCTTAACCTGGGTCTGACACAAAACCCATCCTCTTAGCACTCAGGCCAGTAAGAAGATGCTTGGGAAGCCCATTCAGTAAATATCCATTGCACGTACTACTTTGGAAGCCATCAAGGAGAGGTCAGTTCCTGCACACGGAAAGCTGACAATAAGGAACTCTGGTTACCCAAGTCAAGGGAGGGAGAGACTGAACCAGGGAGCAGTTCACCAAGAGAAATGGACTGAGACTCAAAGGAAAGGCTGACCCTGGAAGGCACACACAAGGAGGAGGGCGAAACTGGGCAGAAAAAGCCTGGAGCACGTCCTGAGAGGACAGACTGATACCAAGGAATTTTAACTCGTAGAAGAGATAGCTTTCTGAAACTCAGAACAAACAGGATTTCTGCCCTGGAAAATATTCTATATACTGCTCCTCTATCCTAGATTTATTGAGCACACATAACACCAGACATTTTTACAATTTAATTTTATCATGAGTATTTCTTTTAAAGATGCTCTTAAAAACTACAGCATGCATTTTCACTTATTTCACAATGTCAACAATTCTCAAGTAGGCAAAATAATTTTAAATAAAAAAATCAGTGCTTAAGAACTACTCCCAGACATAGTATCGGCAGCTACCAGTAGTAGGTGTTGGACACCAGGGGCAGGGAGGAGCCCTGCTTCTCAATATATACCCTTTCATAATGTTGGAGTTTTTAGCTTGTTGCCATATTACTTAAAATTTCTAAAAAAAAATAACCTAGCACATACGGACTCCTCAGCACGCAGACAGTGTCAGTCAGTGACAGCTATACTCAGGTTTGCCAGCGCCCACCCAGCAGAAGACAAATGCTGCAGGTTTTGATGGCGGGGCACTGCAGGCTGTAACAGGAGCCAGGTGGCACCTTATTTTTTTTTTTTTGGCACATTGAAGAAAAGTCTGACAGCTGGATTTGCTAAACTATGACTAAGCACAGACCACTGCGTATAAAACTCAGCGTAGTAGCATACTGCTCAAGACAAAACGGCGTGCATTTCAAAAGTGACTTTTCAACATTGTATACCTTTAAAATATTCAATTAAAATCATCAGTGCGATGGCAAGAATTGTCTTGCTCTCAGTTCTTTTTCCTGCTTTCTGCAGTGCATCTTTCAGGAACACTGCGTGCATGCTTGCTCTGAGAAAAAGCAAGACCTCACAGCTGGACAGAAATGGAGGAAGGAGAAAGTCGTGGGGAGGGAGGTCCGAGAGGGAGAAGAGGGCATGTCAATGGCAGCAATCAGTTCAATGTTCAGAACATGAAGTTTGACATTTCTTCAGCTATCCAGACGGAAATCTCAAACAGTCGACTGGATATGTAAGTCTGAAGTCCAGGTGAGAGATATAACTTGGGACTTGTTGAGTATTAGATGGTATTAAAAAGTCCCAAGACTATGTGTAAAAGATTAAGAAAAATAAGCTGCCAAAAGTGGGGGAGCAAGGGGAGAGGGAGAAAGCGGGGAGGAGGGAGGGGAGAGCGGAGAGATGCAAGAGAAACGCCTTCACAAGACAGGACGAGATGGCCTAAGGCCATCCAGGCCGTCGTCCCCCAGGTGTGCTCCCTGTACCTGCAGCACCAGCGCCACCTGGGAGCTCGTAAGAAACGCAGAACCTCCGGTCCAGACCTCCTGTAACCAGATCTGACCTTCATCAAGATCCCCAGGTGATCAGAAGGACCATTACAATCTGAAAAGCACTAGGCAGTGAGGACAGACAGAGAAGAGGTCCAAGGGCTGAGCCCGGACACTCGCCCATTCAGGGGTTGCAGAGAGGGAGTCCCAGCGGTCACTGAGGTAAGAGAGGTCTGGACACAGTGAGCTAGGGGACTGGGTACAAGTTCAGTTTCCAACTTATCAGGCTGCCTTAGGAAGTCTTGCTGGGAAACAGCCAACTATACCACTGTTTAGAGGGACCTTTCCCAATGCTTTCCTGCACAGAAAATAATATTTATGGCAGCGGAATACACGAAGGAGGCTGCTCACCGCCACGACAACCAGTCGAGGGCTGGGGCTGCCCCGTCCACCCTAGAAGAAGGGGATCGGTTTCTCAGCACATCTGAGCTGAAAAACTGCTGGCAAGTTCTACATGAAAACAGAGTATGACAAGTGCTCCAACAGGGCATTTACAGTGCGTCATGGGAGGCCAACTGGGTAACAATCAGAAGCATCCTGGGGAGTGACAGCAGCTGAATTTTGAAAAACTAAGTAGGTGTTAGCTAGATGAAGGCCCAGAATCACGAACAACTGGCCATGGGAACCCTGGCTGAAGGAGGGATCCGAAGGCTGGGTGACACCCATCCCTGTCTTCTGTGGCCGCCGCCATTCTTCCCACCACCCTTCCCACCTTCTCTCCCTTTACTTTGTCCTGCCTCCCCCACACACCTCTCTGCCTCTCTTGGCTTTGCCTTGGTTTCCATCCTGCACTCTGAGCCACACCCCATGTCTGTAGGCCTCTTCTTTGACAGATTCTTATATTCTGCCACATGAGTGATTAAAGAAAATAAAAATGAATATTATGGAATTTTAAAAACTGTATAATCATCTTTCTCAAGTGCTTGTAACAGAGCTGTTAACACAAGCATTTAATTCAGAAAAAAATGTAAGATGCATTAAATGCTTTAGCAAAGGCATCCAATCCTATCTGAGAATACATACAGTTTAGAAAATAAAATATTGTAATAGGTAAAGTCCCTTTTGCTCTCCAGAAGGAATGAAAATGGAAAATAAGGCTGGCTTTGCATCTGCACCCACTTTGGGCGCCTCACATTTGCTGTCACGTGAAGTGAAGTTAAAGGTGGCAGCTTGTTTCTGATCCTGCAATTCACATCTGCCACCACTGGATGGGAGTACCCCACCAGCCTGCAGCCCCAGCGAAGGTTTCCAGCCTGTGGCTAAGGTGTCTGTCAATAGACGAATGGTAAAGATGTGATCTATGTACAGGATGGAACCATGAGAAGCCATAGGGAAGAAGGAAATCCTGCCATTGTGAAAACATGGATGAGCCTTGAGGGCATTATGCCAAGTGAGGTGAGTCAGACAGAGAGAGACAAATACCCTGAGTGTGCGATGCTTCTGCGGGGAATCTAAGGAAGCTGAACGTACAGAAACAGTAGAATTGTGGTTACCAGGGGCTGTGGGGTGGGGAAAAGCCGGTCAAGAGAAGCTTGAGAGTTCTAGAGAGCTAACACGCAGCGCTGAATACAGTTAGCAGCACTGTATGATCCGCTCCAGAGTGCTGGGAGCTGATTCTTATCACTTCACGAGGTTTACTCATCAAGGCAACGAGGAATGAGAAACTGCATTAGGATTTGGTACTGGATGGTTTGCTAGACTCACTCACTAGCTGGGTGGTGCAGCCAAGCATCAGCCTAGCGATGCCCAGCAAAAACACACGTCCAAGCACATCAGGCAGATCTTGGGGCCACCCGTCTGCTAGCTGACATCGTAACATTAAACACACCAATACCAAGGGTCCACATGTAATGAGACACAAGACCCAAACGGGTGTTTGACCTGACAGGAAAAGTCTGCACACTCACTATTTTTTGTAAAAAAAATTAAGCTTCATCAGATGTTTCTCCAGTCACTTACTAGCAGAGTTAAGCAAAAGTTATCTTACTAGCAAAGACAAGCAGACCTTCAGTGCACAAGCTAGAGAACTGGATGTACTGGAGGAAAGCCTCTGGTCTGATTAGCCACTTTCACTGCTGACATTGGTCTTCAGCAGCACCCTGGAGAAATGCCAAGCTCTCCCTGGCCTCTTAACATGTCTTTACTGGAGGGAAAAAACATTCCTGATATGATTCTCTCAGCTACTTACCCATTCTTCCCAATAAACAGTGATAAACACATGACAATGATATCTCAAGGACTGGCTTAGGAAGTTTGCCTTTTCCACAGTTCCTGCCCCATTATCACCAGCTTTTTAGCCTGATAAACAGGAAATTTCTTAAATGGAGAAAAGTCAACTAAATCATTTTGGTGTCTCGGATACAAATGCACAGTATGTAACAGGTGATCCATAAACATTTATTAGCTGAGCTGAATTTTAACTAATTGTGATGAATGCAAATAGAAACCAACAACACAGGGTTTGAGGTGAGACAACAGCAGAAGTGTCACAGACTCCAGGACGCAAACACCTCATCCAAATACTTACTGTGTAGGTAAAATCTCATCACAAAAACCTCCACCGTAGCTCTAATGTATTAAAAAAAATTCGAAGAACAATATTCCTCACCTCCAGGGTGGGAGAGAATCTGAGCCTTCTGACAGTGGGGCGGGGAGGCAGGCAGGGGAGAGGGGGAAGTCCTGATACCTCTCCTCCACCTCCAGTCTTTCTGAATGGTTCAGAGTTGCATTCACTCAGCCCTGAACGCAGAGGTGGATAAACGTGTTGAAGCGGGGGGGGGGGGGGGGGCGGCTGAAAGGCTAACTGGTGTGTGACAGCGGGAAAACCGAACTCTACGGGGGCGCAGCTGTAGCTGCAGTCAGGTCTTCTCTACAGTGAACACAGCACATTGCAAAGAAGTCCATGACTCAAAAGGACTGCTGGCTGGACGTGGGTCTGAGAAGACACAGTTATACTAGGCTTCTCCTTGTAGAGAATATGTTGAAATCTGAGCAGAACATGCACTTACATGAGCGCTCAGACGGAAACAAACGTGTGCTGAGTAACTACTCAAGCATAATGAGACACATAAGGGATTTTACTTGAGTACAACACTCGACAACCAGCTTCATCAGTCGCTCGACAACCAGCTTCACCAATACCAGGAGGCGTGCACGGCTCTGTTCCAAGGAAAGGAGCAAGAGCTGCACAGTCAAAGGCTTCTTCTAAAGCTCCATCTGGCCAAGCTCTTGTAAGATCTTGGCTCTAAAATCTGGCAGTTCACTGAGAGTAAAAGGGAATATGCCCCAGGCCACTGACCGTGGGGCGGAGCCCAGTGTTCTAGCCTCTGGCCTGAAGTCAACTCCCAGGAAGCCTCCTGGTTGTTTTGACTCTGCTTGAATAGTTTTTGCTCTACTTTATGTCCTTACTGAACATACAACAGATTAAATAATAACTAACTTATTTCATTTAAGAAGGTATGTTCAATGTAGAAAATTCGAAATCACAGTGAAGAAATTAAATATAACCTCTATCACCTATTGCCATACCCTACCCCTCTCGCCCAATAAAGAATCAGCCTGTTAATGCTTTTGTTTAAAAGAAGGAAAGATTTGAAAGGGGTGGGTCTTGACTCACCTGAAATTGTTGCACCCGAGGACCACTCCAACGATGTTCTTGCCTATGTCATGCACATCCCCCTTGACGGTGGCCAGCACGATGGTGCCTTGGTAAGGGTCCTGGAGAGAAAGTCAAGCAGTTCAGCACTGCTGCAGTCATTTCAGAGCGGACCACCCAGTTCTCTAGAGCCAGACAGGCGTCGGCACAGAAAGCACTTCAACACAACCAAGATGGCCTCCAAGATAGACCTGGAACCCAAATCACATGCTCTGTGAGTAGAAAGGAGGCCCACCTAGTTGGTAGCTCAGGGGGCTTCAACCAAGATCCTGGACTCCATCACCTCAAAGAACAGTTTCAGTTCAGTACAAATAGTCCATAGTGAAAGATCA
This sequence comes from Vicugna pacos, assembly GCF_048564905.1. Classification (NCBI taxonomy): domain Eukaryota; kingdom Metazoa; phylum Chordata; class Mammalia; order Artiodactyla; family Camelidae; genus Vicugna; species Vicugna pacos. The sequence goes on along the minus strand of NC_132997.1, from coordinate 30,906,382 downwards.
TATTCTTAAGCCCAAAACCTATCTGGTAACTGTGTACTGCTGGTGGTAAAGGGGGAGGGAGGAGCTGGAGAGCTGCCCGTGTCCCATCACAGCGGGAACAACCACAGCGCCAGCGCAGACGGATGCCTGGTTACCCTCTCCAGCACTGCCGTTCTAGGTAAAGAACAAGGTGTGCAACGCAAGTGGGATTTTTATAAACACTTCAGAGCCACTCACACACAGATCAGCCTCAGAATTCAGTCACAAGGACCAACACTGATTTACCATGGTCGTGCAGCCAACAAGAATGAACCTGAATCCAGGAGTGGTGTCAAGGACATTACCAGCACACGGAGAATATTCAGTCAAGAGATTTTCCAAAACTGAACATCATTTCAAGGGTGAAGCTCAATCTTTTTTAGCTACAGTGTCAAGCACGGCCTCGGCACACAGTAGGGACCTTGTAAGCAGTAAGCAGGTGAGTGAACAAACTGATTCTGTTTTGAAATCATGGGCTTTGTTTGAAAAACTATGTTCCTATTAAAAATTTCATGAAGCCACATTCAAAGGAGAATCCCAATGTATTCTGTCTGATATTTGGTAAAAGAGCTGGGTCTCCTCCTTGTTTCATCTAATGACAAACACAGCCAAGCCCGAAGTATTAGGTCCCCACCCGCGCCAGTCAGCCCTGGGGCCAGTTCCTCAGGGAACCGGCGGGCCCAGACGAAATGACTTGCCTCGTCTTCTGCTGTGCCAGTAAGCCCTCTGGTTTCTTCTCTCTCTTTTTCCATGAAGGGAATAAGGTGACCAACAGCCTTCTTCATGACCCGAGCTGACTTTATAACCTGGGAAACACAGAGTCAGGCGTCTTTACCCAAACACCCGGATGGTCACTAACGGCCACTCGTGAAAGGTTCACACAGACTATCGCTTGCTTCGACCTCAGGGCAGCCTCCCTGGAGCCCGCTTTTGACACAGGCAGGTAAGGAGTGAGTCCCCTGTGGGGAAAGCCAGTGAGCGAGGCAGAGCAGGAGGAAACAGGGCTGGAGATCCATGCTGCAGTTTCTGCCCTCTGAACTTCTGCAAGGTATTTTTTCTCCCTCAAAGGCCCTCCATCATTTCTCCAGGTTCTACATGTTCCTCGAGTATCAAGCTTCTTCTCTGTGAGCCCTTCTCAGTCCCCAGCATTACATTAACTCTTAATTAAGGCTTATGCAAAAAAAAAAAGGGGGGGGGCTTTTTAAAGCCTACATAATGGGGAAAATTTTGCAAATTATATACTTAGCTATGGGATTGATACCAAAAATATATAAAGAACTAACACAATTTAATAACAAAAATCCAAACATTCTTACTAAAAAGTGGGCAGAAGAACCAAAAAGACATTTTTTCCAAAGAGGACATCAAAATGGCCAACAGGCACATGAAAAGGTGCTCAACATCACTAACCATCAAGGAAATACAAATAAAACCCATAATGAGGTATCACCTCACACCTGTTAGAATGGCCATTGCTAAGAAGACAAGAAACAACAGATGCTGGTGAGAACGTGCTAAAAAGGGAAATCACACACTGTTCATGGGAATGTAAATTAGTCCACCTGCATAGAAAACAATATGGAAGTCCTTCAAAAAATTATAAGCAGGTCTACCACATGGTCCAGCAACTCCACTTCTGGGTATAAACTCAAAGGAAGTGAAAACAGGATTTTGTTAAGATATATGCACAACCATGTTTATCACAGCATTATTTACAACAGCCAAGATTTAGAAACTACCCCAAATGCCCATCAACAGATGAATGGATAAAAAAGATGTGGTGTATAGATATATACACAATGGAGTATTGTGCAGCCACGATAAAGGATATCCTGCCATGTGCAAAAAACATGGATGGGCCTTGAGCACACAAAGCAAAATAAATCAGACAGAGAAAGACAAGTGCTGTATGAAATCACTTATATGTGGAATCTAAAAAAGCCAAACCTGTAAAACAAAACAAAACAAAACAAAACAAAACAAAACAAAACAAAACAGAATAAAACAGTGGTTACCAAGGGATGGGGGAAGAAAAGATAAGACTGATGGTATTTAAGGGTACAAACTTGGAACAAGTAAATAAGCCAAAGAGATCTAATGCACATTATAATGAATACAGACAATAATACATTATAGTGATGTAGTGCGATAAATACTGCTTTTATGGCAATCATATTACAATATATATAAATGTATCACTGTACATCATATTTGCAAAATGTAACATGTCAAATTTGTTAAATAAGTAGAAAAAATGAACAGGGACTTTCATAAAATTCATCAATGTATGCTAAAACTCATGAGTAGAAGTAGGGTGAGAAACAGGATATTCGCACCATCTCAAAGTTTCCCCCTACAAGTCAGTTTCTAGTGGAGGAACGTAGTAGACACCGTTAGCCAAATGACCGGAGGTGGTATCACCAGGAAGGAGACACAGCAACAGTGATGGGCCTCCTGACATGACCCACTGAGAAGGGCACAGCAACACTCTGTGTAATTCCTGTCAGAAATGAGAAAACATCAGACAAAATCTCGTTGAGAGACAGTCTACCGTTATCAAACTGTACCGCACTCTTCAGAAGTCAAGGTCATCAGGAAGGACTCAGGAACTGTTAGAAAAGGCAGGATAAAAGCAATGTGGGATTGTGGGACAAAAAGAACAGTGGTGGAAATACTGGTGAAATCTGAATAAGGTTTCCAGTTGTCAGCGTTATACCAATGTTAATTTTCTGATAACCAGACTATGATCAAGCAAAAATGTTAACATTAGGGGAAGAAGTTGAGTGAGGGATATATGGACACTCTGAAACTACAGCTGCAACTTGTCTGTAAGTCTAAAGCTAACTCAAAAATAAAAAGGTGAAATAATATGTCAACATCCTGAAAAACAAAGACTGAGAACTGTCACAGACTGAAGAAGGCTAAGACAGAACAACTGAGTATTTCTTATCTTGACTGTGGTGATGGTTTCACAGGTGCATACATGTTAAAGCTGATTAAACTGTATCCACTATATATGTGCAGTTTATTGTATATTAACTATAAAATGATACAGCTATAAGAAACACCATGAAGGAAGACGGAGAAAATGAGCAATTAATAATTAAATACAGAATGAGTTAAAAAAAAAAAAAAAGGAACAAGAGCTTTTAGTTTTTTGTGTGCCTGACAGAACTGAACCCAGAAGGTTCAACAAGTATTTGTTAACTGATGGGGCAGGTAGTTGCTGTAAATCAAAGTAAGAGTACTGGTTTTACTTGAAACGTATCACTTAATGTGTATCACTTTTCAAAATATTCATCCTTATGGATGAACACTGACTGGTCAAATAAAATCTTAGTATGATTAACTTTACATTAATCTTGAGTTTTATTTTAATTCTGGGGTGGTGGAGAGACAGCTGTTGGAGGTAAGAGGTGGTACAGAAGACCAGAACATGAAAGGAAGGAAGGAAGGAAGGAAGGAAGGAAGGAAGGAAGGAAGGAAGGAAGGAAGGAAGGAAGAAGAGAGAGAGAGAAGGAAAGGAGGGAAGAAAGAAAGAAGGGAAGCAAGCAAGCAAGCAAAGCAGAGCATGAAGACGGGGGTGCTTTTAGGAACGTCCAGAAGGCCTCTAACCTGAACATCACCCTAGACGGATTTTTCCAGACTACTCCTAAAAATACATTTACAGAGGAATGACCAGAATCAGATCTCAATGCCCCAAACTCTTGTCAAAATTAAATCCTGAGAAATATACCCAAGCCTATTAATGAAAAGACAAAATTTTTTCTTTCAATTGTGAAACTACTCCCCCACTATTTGCCAACCTGGGGCAGAAACATTTTTCCAGCTCCAAAAAGATCACCAACAACTTTCATGCCATTCATCAGCGGCCCTTCGATTATATTCAGAGGTCGAGGGTATTTTTCCTGGTTTAATCTGGCTTCTTCAGTATCCTCAATAATATATTTTTCAATGCCCTACAAAAAAAAAATTAGGAAAAAGATCACAGAAAAAAAATGGCTTAAGTTCTAATGGCTAACAAAGAATAAATCATGGAAATAGGAAAGAGTGTGGGTTTTGGAATCAGACTGCTCATGTTCAAACCCAGGCTCCTTTCACTAATTTAGACAATTTATTAAGCCTCAGTTTCCTCGATTAACATATCACATAGTACCAACTTCATACGGTTATGTTAAGGATTAAACAAGATAAATCATGTAAAGTGCTTAGCTGGCTTTATTGATATGAAGTAACCGCCTAGTAAAAGCGAAAAATTAGTGACAAAAAGAGCACTAATAAGTTCAAATTCATAATCAAATACACTTTTTATCCTAGTGGTTTAACAGATGACACACTGACAGACATCTCCCGTGACATCGGTGTGCTTTCTCACTGCAATGTCACAGGGCAGGGGGAGGAAAGACAATGGGCAGGACCCGGAGGCGAAGTTCAGACCCATGCAGCCTCCACTGACTTGTCCAGCCTTCACAGAAAGCCCCCACCCTCCAGTGTCTCTAGTTCAAGGATGCTTGGAGGTGGCTGACTAGTTCCACAACCGGAAATATGTGAATCTAAAGAGTTAAAGAAATAAAAAGTTAAGTCTAGAGGCAAAAAAGAACTCAAAAATCTTCCAGACTTACAAATGTGGAAACTGAAGCCAAGAGATTATCTCACCTAAAATTCCAATTACAGCAGAAGAGCCAGGACCCGCTTGCTGACCAAATGACAGCAACCTGGTCTAGAACAGTGTTTCTCAAGCTCGGCACTGCTAACATTCTGGACTGAGTAACTCTTGACGTCCTGTGCATTGCAGGATGTTTGGCAGAGTCCCTGGCCACTGGACGCTGCAAAACCTTCCACCCCGAGTTGGGACGATCCAAAATCTCTCTAGACACCGCCAAATGTGCTGGACACAGGGGTAGGGTGGAGGGCAAAATCTCGCAGGGGTGGTCTCGGACACTCCTAGGTCCTGTCAGCACCTCCTGTCCAGCGATGACACCAGACAAGCAGAGGCTCCTGCAGCCCTGAAGTCCACGCTCACCTTCACGAGGGCGTACTCAAGGCGCTCCTCGATGGGGCCGCCCCTCCACTCATCCGTCTGGATGACCTTCTTCCCTCCTTTGTCCTGGGCCTGGGTTGGAATCAGGACAGAGAGACGGGTACAACAGGTCACTTACTCAACTAACGGGCAGCAAAAACTATGCCTTCCTCTTCTTTTATGTTTCAAGGCCCTAGCACAATATCCAGCATGAATTAAGGCCTCAGTAAGTGTCTGAGGTAAGGAGAGACAGAAAGACAGAAATCTTTTAGGACCCGAACTTCTACTTAGAAAAATTTTTTTCCCTTCCAGTTTTATTAAAATATAATTGACAAACAGCACTGTATAAGTTTAAGGTGTCCAGTATGATATGACTTACGTATGTTATGAAAGGATGACCACAGTAAGTTTAGTGAACATCCATCATCTAACACAGATACAAAAAAGAAAAAGGAAAAAATATTTTTTCTTATGGTAAGAACTCTCAAAATTTATTCTCTCAATAACATCCATATGTAACACACAGCAGTGGTGAGTGTATCTACCATGCTGTACGCCACATCCCTAGCAGTTATTTATTGTACTAGAAATTTGTACCTTTCGACTGCCTTTATCCAATTTCCCCTCCCACCACCCCCTGCCTCTGGTAACCACAAATATGATCTCTTTTTCTATAAGTCTGTTTGCTTTTGAGGCATAATCGACCTACAACACTGTTAGTTCCTGGCACACAGCACAGTGACTCAGTATTTCTATACATAACAAAATGATCACCACTAGGATTTGAACATTTAACAGAGGCACAGAGAAAGGCTCCGTTTTTTCCTTTCCTTCTTTCCTAAAGGAAAGCCTCTTGGAACAAAAGATTTCCATGATAGTAAAGAGGAGCCAAACCCCGTATCTGAAGAGCTTTTAAAGTTCTCAACAGAGATCATCACCACTCACAGATACATGTAGGGAGGCCGTAATGAAACTAAGTCAGAAATCATCCTGGAGGTGGGCACACTAAGAGGTGCAAGACACAGACTGTGCTCACCAGGACTTTGCTGCACCACAGGGAGGTGGAAATACACAAAGAAAGGTAAGCTACGTGAGAAAGCACGTGCCAAGGGCTGGATGAGGAGATGATACAGACAAGGCTAGAACTCTGAGAAAGGAGTAACTGTCACAGACGAGTGGTAAAGAGATACTTCAAAGCAGCTGACAGATTCAGCAAAGAGACAGAAGTGCACACACAGACTGACCTCCTCCATCTCAGCTGGGGGCACTCGTAGCCCAAACCGGAAATCTAAGTGTCATTCCTGAATCTCCATCTGCCCTCACATTCAGCCAGCCCTCATGATTACTGCCTCGATACTCCTCTCCACTCTGCTCCTACTTTCACAGTCCAAGCAGCTCACTGGTGCCTGCAGCCCAGGAGCACCCCGGTATCCCGCACACCTTCTGCACTGAGCCAGAGGGGCCTTTCCAAAATGCAAGCCCGATCACACGCCCCCGGTGAAGAAATTCATTATCATTCCCTACTGCTCCCTGGATACAGTACTGGCTCCTTTCCAGATTGTACAGCGCCCTGCTCTGGCTTTCTCCAGCTTCATCCTCTGCCATTCCCAATGAGCTCAGCCATCTTGAACACTTCACCCCCTTACCCCGTCCACCATCTCTCTGACCTCCAGCCCTCCACGTTCGTTCACCTGACAGACACTTACTCAGCACCTACCAGACAGCCAGGCCCCAGCCACATGCAGTGACTCCTCCTCCGGCAGGGGCCAGTACTGCACTCCAGCCCCAAATCTCAGCGTGCCAACTCCTCTCTGGTTCTCAGGTCTGACACATCACTGCTGGAGGCCTTCCCTGACCACCTCTACCTCTGGGTTCAGTGTCCTTCCTCAGCAGCCTCAGAGCACCCCATACTTGCCCTATCACAGCACCCACCCCACACCAGGTTACAACTGCCCCTGTGTTCTGCACGTCCCACTAAGCTGTGGGCTCTGCGTGGGCACACTTGTCTTAATAGTTAGACCCTCCAAGTTCAGGAAGTGCAAAGCACAAATCAAGAGTTCAGTAAGTACTAGCTGGATGATTTAATGCTGAACAAAAGTGGATTTTCTGGAGCAATGTGTGTGCAGAATGGTAGAAGCCAAGTCACAGAGTGCCGGAAATCCATGCCATGGATTTGGAACTTAACGTTCCGGGCAACTGTGGTGGAGGTGGGGCTGGGAGAGCGACACAACACAAAGTTCTGAAGCTACATTCAAAGCAGTATTTTTAAGAGAACCCTAGAAGAGGGAGAATGTTTTAATAGTCTGTGATGAAGGCCTGAACTACAGTGGGAGGGGCAGGGAGGGAAGGAAAGGACATAAAGGCACCAACATGGACAGTGTGTAAGAAAAGAAGAAAGGGCCTGGGGAGAGCTCCAAGACTTAGGGTTGGAGTGGTAACTGAATAATAAAGAACAGGGCTCTCTCACCTACGGAAAGACCAGCGCCTTGCTCACATGCTGAAAAACCTTACAGAAGACAGCAATTTGAAAAAAAAATATTTCCATGAACTTGTTTGAAACAAAATCACAGACACAGAAAACAAACTCGTGGTGATCATGGGGGGAAGGGGAAGGTGGAGGGATAAACTGGCAGTTCTGGATTCACAGATACTAACTACTATCCATAAAACAGATAAACAACAAGTTCCCACTGTATAGCACAGGGAACCATATTCAGTATCTTATAATAGCCTATGATGTAAAAGAATATGAAAAGGAATATATACGTGTGTAAATGAATCACTATGCTGTACAACATAAATTAACACATTGTAAACCAACTACACCGCAATTTAAAAAATATTTTTTAGAAGTATATACAGAAAAAAATAATTTTCAGCATTATTTACAGTAGCCAAGACATGGAAACTACCTGAGTGTTCATCAATGAAACAATAGATAAAGAAAGTGTGCTGTATACACACAATGGAATATTATTTGGCCACATAAAAAAGGAGGCCCTGCCAAATATCACATGATCTCACTTATATTTGGAATCAAAAAAAAAAAAACTGAATTCATAGATACACAGAACAGATTGGTGGTTGTCAGAGGCGGGGCTTAGGGGAGGGGAAATGAGTGAAAGTGGTCAAAATAAAGTAAGTCCAGGGGATGTCATGTGCAGCATGGTGAGTACAGTTGTTAATAACACTGTACTGTGTATTTGAAAGTTGCTGGGAGAACAGATCTTAAAAACCACAAGAAAAAAAAATTGTAACTATGTGTGATGACAGATGTTAACTAGGCTAATTGTGATGATCATTTTGCAATCGACACTGATATCAAATCATGCTGTATAACTGAAACTAATATTATATGTTAATTATACCCCAATTTAAAAAACTAAAAGTTACAAAACTCATAGATGATATACTCTGACTTTTATTTAAGGGAAAACGCAAAACCAGAGCTATGTGACACCACACACACACACACACACACCAGAATCCTTCTAAAGCCCACATTCACATCACTAGATACACATAAGCACCGTTTCTTCCATTAGTCACACAAGCAGGCAATTCCTGCTGCCGGATGGAGTTTGATATGTAAAAACAGGGCAGAGTATTCCAAACACGCTTGGAAAAAAGACCTGGTGTGTTCACAGAAAATACCAGTGTGCCACAAGGTGGGGGGGGGGGGTCAATACACATGCGGTTATGAACTGGGGCAAATGAGGATGCAGTGACGGCCAGAGAAGCTCTCAGTACAGTGCTGGAGGCTCAGTGAACGAAAACTCCCCACCTACTGAACACGCTTCAGAAAATCAGTATTTTAAATGAACCTGAACCATTTAAGAGCAGCTATTTCAGAAGACAACACGGCATGCTGTGCCCACCTTGCTTTCCAACTGGCGGTTCAGCAGGACGTTCTCCGTGATCTAGACACAAGTTGTGCAGTTCCATGCACCAAGTCAGGCCAGTCACCTGACACACTGAGGAAGCGCATGGAAACAAAAGCTTCCAAGCACACCGGCCATTCAACTGTCATGTCCACCTGGATACTCCTTCCATCTGCACCTACTGCTCCAGACTAGCTCCTGCTTCACAGGGTCCTGACAGGGACCTGTGTCTTGTTTCTGTTATCAAACCAGACCAGCATCAAGGGAGAAAGCCAAAGAGCAGCGTGCACACCCACTGGCAGTAAGGAGCATTACGCTGCATCAGGGAACGGACGACCTTTGTTCCAGAAAAGTATCAAGAATACTAATGTCCGATAAACCCACCGTCATCTGCAGAAAATCACAAGCTGAAAATGCATTTACACACCTAACCTTCTGAACATCATACCTTCGCCTTGCTTACCTTAAACGTGCTCAGCCTACAGCTGGGCAAAGACATCTAACACAAAAGCTTATTTTGTAATAAAGTGTTGAACATCTCGTGTAACTTACTAAATACGGTACTGAAAATGAGAAACAGAATGGCTGTGTGGGTATAGAATGGTAGTAGCATATTGCTTGGCTCCCCTTGTGAAGGTGGGGCAGACTGGGAGCTACTGTGGCTGCCACTACCCGGCACCACGAGAGAGGACTGCACTGTGCGTCACTCGCCCGGGAAAAGATCAAAATCCAAAATTCAAAGCAGGTTTCTAGTGATTGCTCACTGATTCTGCACCACCGTAAGTCGGGGACGTCTGGATTCTCATAATCCGTGGTCATTCAAGAGCCACCCTCCCTAGAGCAGAGATCCTCCTCGTTCGTGCTCAAAGGGTCACGACCTCTGTGAGGGCACCACCCAATAAACAAACTCCATGTGGATTATATGGCGCCACGTTGACGCCTGGTGCTTCTCTCAGCCAGAACAGTCTGCTCACCACAGGTCAGTCTCTGCCCATTCGGGGGGCTTACTTTTCAGTAAAGCCCATCAGAGTTGAAGAAGCTCAGAGACAGGACTCTTCCTACCATGTTCAACAATGTATCGGATGAAACTTGGGTGCAGACTTCATCATTTAGTAACAAAGAGAGATCATTCTCTTATAAAGATAAAAAAAATCCTCAACCCTTATTTGCTTCCTAAAATTCCTGCTTTCATGCTCCACATACCCTTGGCGTATCCTGAGGAATTGCCACAGAGCTGGCAACTCGTGGAAGTTACTAAAGTACACCTGTTTGGGTTACTAATTCCTTAATGGTAACAGAAGTCACCTTGAATGTAGACAGCCTACTTGACAGAAGAGTCAACGGCTTCTAATAAGCCCTTGTGGTTACATTGAGAGGGAAGCAATTTTTTGTATGATGGGTTGTTAAACCCTTGCAATTGCTATTAAGATTTCCCTCAAGCTTCAGCTGTGCCCCAGGGGCAAAACCTCCTTTGTTCTGGTATTAAGAAGCAAAAACCTGTAAACCAATAGTAAAAGTGAACATAGACCAAAAGGAATGACAGAAAATACAAAGCCAACAAAACCTTAAATGAGAACAGTCTTACAAATGAGGAGCCCTATCTTTCCTAAGTGAGAGCTGTCTCATCTGGACAGTGGAGAAGAGCAAATAGCACATGACCTTATGGGTTAATTAAGAATGCTCTACGTAACTTTCTGACCGCAGAAGCTATGATGTCCTCTTGGCCTCAGCAGAACACTGTCTTAGTGAGTAATTAATGAAGGGTCCCCCACTCAGTGGAAGACAGGCTAAGACACAAACTGAAGAATAGTGTTTCACACCATGTCTTCATGTTCAAAGAATATTAAAGGGCTAAGCATTCTGCCTACATGAGTAGAAACTATCATGGAAATAGGGACAGAAATCTAGGCATTGTTTCTCACGTAATGAGGGGGAAGCAGAACTTGAATTTGTTTGCAATAGTCAAGACCTGAGAAGCTCTGTCCTGGGTCCACACAAGAAATCAGGAATGTTTACAGGGAGCGGAGAGGAGGGTCATGTGCTCGTGGCAGTCTAAATTCCAACCAGCTTTGCCGAATGAACTAAGGCCAACACATGCAGTCTCAGAAATCCCAATCCTGCCACCCATGCGGTGATAAATCAAGGATGCGTAGGTCCTTAAGTGTCCCACCCTTCTCCCAGGACACTGCAGCACTCTTGCAGGGGAGGAAGACATTAACACAGGCGGCAACACACACCAGTGCATTCGACCATGTTCCAACACGGTTTGTGGGGAAAGTGTCTTCCTCTGCCGTTGCTTTCTGAAATAAACTAAAAACTTGTTTTGAGGTAAGGATCTCACCTTTCCTTAAACTGAATTCTAGGAAGCAGCACCCATGATATACAGGACCAACACATAATAAACGGAAACAGGGAACTGGCTTCAGATTAACTGTTAAGTTCTCCTGTCTATAGATCAAATGCGTACAGATCTCAAGTCCTGAATGCAGAACTTTGCCACGACTGGATCAGACCCTAATATAAAAATCAGTGTAAACGTAATACAAACAAATGTAAACATGTAACAACGGGAACACAGCAACACAAGAAAACCTAAGAGCCGATTTATATTACCAAATTATGAGGAAGAAAAATATCCCATAAAATGGAAAGATGTTCCAGAATACTGCTAAACAAACAGGTTACCAAAAAAGCATCTACAGTACAGCTCTACTTTTATAAAGTGTGTGTGTGCGCGTGTATGTGTGTATACACCTATGAGTACACTTTCACTTTGGAAAAAAAAAATTGTGACCAGAAGGCTGTAACAGAATCTCAGCAGTGGCTAACAGTGGGCAGTAGGATTATGAGTGATTTTTATTCTCTTCATCTGCTTATCTGTACTTTGTACACTTTCTAGAATTAATGGTACTTGGGTATGAGAAAAGTTAATTTTACATTTTAAAATAAATCTAAGGAAATACAAATTCAGAATCCTGCAGCAGACCAGGTTTGGTCTGTTTCTCCTTCCTCGCCCTAACTAAAACATCTTCTCTGGAGCTCTCCGCAGAGATCTTCAGTGATCCAAAGACATGCTTGGATACTTGCTTCTATTCCACAGTGAAGGTCTAATAACTCTGCGTGAACCACAGGCTCAAAGACAGGAAAAGCCATTGGTGAGAACACCTCTCTCTACCTGGGCGTAGCGCAAGAGCTTCTCGGTGGCCTCGGGGTCTTTGTTCCAGATGAGATCTTCACAGAGCTGGAGGAGTTCCTTGTGGATATCATCATACACAGGAAGGTTCCCAGCATTCACTATCCCCATGTCCATACCAGACTAAGGGCAATAGAAAGAAAAATGAGGGTTTCCAAGGATACTCTAAATCAGGGGTCAGCAACCCTTTCTGTAAAGGACCAGACAGGAAGAACTGCAGCCACAGTCCCTGTTATAACTACTCAGTCGCCTGCTGTAGCATAAAAGCAGCCATAGACAACATGAGTGAGAGGGTGTGGCTTTGTTCTAATAAAACTTTATTCACAGAAACTGGCAGCAGGCCAGAGTTAGTGTGTGGGCCAAAGTTTGCAAACCCTTGTCCTAGGTAAACGCTGGTATCAAAGGGCGAACAGGTGTCCCACTATACCTTGATGGCATGGTAAAGGAAAACCCCATGCATTGCTTCTCGAATGGCGTCCATTCCTCGGAAGGAGAAGGACAAGTTGGAAAGACCTCCACTCACTTTGGCTCCGGGTAATGTTTCCTGAAAAAAAATTTTTAAATGTGAAAAGATTTCCCTAGTTTGTCAAAAGCAGCAATCAAATCCCTCAAGCTTTATATATAAGAGTGGAAAGTAAAAAAAAAAAAAAAAAAAAAGAAAAATAACATAAAGTTCAAAATAATTCAGAGCTTCTTGTAGCTAGACAAAGACTGAAACTTGTATTTTCGGGCATCACAAAGGCACTGCGTCACAGTCTTTCCTCCTAGGCTCTAATCTCCCTAGGGAAAATAAAAAATTCTGCTTTATCTCCATATGTTTCTGTAGTGACCGTGACAGGGCCACAGTATGTGGTCAGTGGGCTGTAACATGCTTGCTGGATAAGTAACAAAGAAAGAAAGAAAAAGAGACAGACAGAGAGTAGTCTGTCATTCACTGAAAGCACAAGCTACTAAAAGGCTTCCATAGCCTAAATGGCCAGACTCCCTAGTTCACTATCAACTTGACTAACTGTAAAGGGACAGACGGAAACTGAGGTTCCCAGCACACCTGTGACACCGCAAGTCTGTGCACGCATGTGGAACAACAGGGCCTCTCACTCACTGCTGGTTAAAGTACAGACTAGCTCCAGCATTTAGGAGGACGGCGGCCACTACCTGCTGCTGGGACCCCGCCATTCCACTTCCGGGTGTGTGCTGTAAGGAAGCTCATGCGTGTGCATGCAAGAGACACACATGAGAATGTTCGTATCAAAACTGGAAACAAACCAAATGACTATCAACAGCAGAGCAGCTAATCATGGAACAGTTACGTGACGGAATATTATACATTAATCAAAAACAAAGCACAACTACACACGCGAACCACACGCGAATCTTTAAAAATGGGACTGGATGAGGAAAACACACATAAGAATCTTAAGGTTCTACTTATATTGAGCTCAAAAATAGGCAAAACTAAACTATACTGTTTGTGCAGTTAATTCTCGTTATTTGTGGTATCTGTGCTATAAAGCCACTGTGACCACTGAGTTGGGGAAACTGAAAACTGCAGCTCCCACAGGAACTGCAGGGTTAGGTTCCTGAACCTCTGGTCACAAGATTTTCATCACTGATCAATATATAACCTTGTTTTGTATGTGTTCCCGTGTAAAGACATCCTGTTTGATACAGACTGTGGATTCACTAACACCGAGCTCGCAGCCAACAGCACCACAACCCACGACTAAGCAAAGCTCATCTAACCCACGTGCTTCCTCCAGAAGGCACGCCGCATCCAGCCTTCTCGTGCCCAGAACACTAGCCAGCACTTCCGTACAGTGCTGGGGGGCTGCTTACATAGAGAAATCAATCACCAAGAAAAACCCAAGAGTGTGAAAAACACTAAATAAATGGCACCACACAGACCATGAAAAGGGCACCTGTTTACACACTAAGAGCTGAAACAAGAGGGCAGGGCTCGCCCTTGCCGGCCACCTGGAGCACGTGGGTCAGGCCCTTAGACCCTTCACACCCTGCACACGTGTGCCCCACGTGACCACAAAAGCACCCCGAGTACTGCTGTTGGGGACACAAATAAATTGTAGCAAGTAGGTGGATTTGCAAATACGAAATCCATGGATAATTCAGGTTGTGTGTACAGAAGTGATAAACCTGTCAAGAAAAGCAACAAAGCACTATCCTAAAACTCAGGATGATGGTTCTTCGTAAAACTCAGCAGGCGGACACCATCAGAAAGGGGGAGATGGGGGGCACGACCCGCGTCCTGTATTTCAGGACCTAAGTGAAAGTCGTCATAGACCTCATGACTGGTATGCTCTCTGTGTGTTTTTTATATATTCCCCAGTGTGTGTGCTGTACTTCACAATATAAAATAACACAAGAAAGAAAAATAATAAAGGCCCCTAGATTTCAGAAAACCGATTTACTACCTAAGAATAAGAATGTCAACATTCCCTGCCAATAAATACCTCTGCTAGCTCAAGCTACCCACGGGAGCCACGTGATACATCTGAGCAACGTTCTGGGTAGAGAGAGAAAACACTCATACTTACTTTAATGACTTTCGTTGCATAGATAAAATTAACAGCGTACAAGTTGTGTTCTTCCATTCCAGTACCGATGGTGAGGATGTTAGGGTCGAAGATGATATCATTTGGATTGAAGCCCAGTTTCTGCACGAGTAGATGGTAGGCCCGGGTGCACACCCTGATTTTATTGTCTGTTTCTGTTGCCTGGGGAAAGAAGCAAAAAATGTAATTTGAAATAGAAAAATGAAATGTTATCTATGCAAACAAAAGGACACTGCACTTGTCGAAAGCACTTAAGTATCAATGTTTGGATTTCACAGAAATCCAAATGTCAAGCAGGCTCTAAATATCTGTCGAATTATCTCAGAGGAGGAATTGGTTTGAAGTCCCTTTGTGTTTTCATCAGCACAACAGTTACACTCCTGTAAAAGTCAAACCTTACATACACGTATGGTATGTCAGTTAAGTAGGCTTCTTAAACACATAGATGATAAAAATTCAACTACTACTGAAGAATAAATTAAACAGCAAGTGCCCCTTGTCCCTGGGCCCGCCGGCAGTGTCCTGGCCCATCACCAGCACAGCTGCCACTGCTCTCCTGGATCCTCCTGCAGATTCAACCCTACACAGATTCAAGGACACGTATTCATTCCCCACCCTCACCCACCATAACGTTAGCTCACGAACGTGTACCTTAGGTCATAAATACAAGGTAATGTTTCTTGTCAAAACAGTGACCCTAGAAAGCCAAGCACTGACCCCAGCAGAGCTCTACCCCCGTCACTTCCCATCACCCTCAAGTCAGGGCCTCCATCTCCAGTTTTGTTTCCTGTCGTTGGCCCCTCGTCCACTCCACCCTCCCCACACTGCTCCTTGGAGCTTCCTGAAGCCCACCAAGCCTGTCTTCCCGCAGAGCCTTCCTACGTGCTGCTGCCATTGCCCAGAGCACACTGGCCATGGCTCTGTGCTCCCATCACTCTGGTCTCTGCCCAGAGACGCATTCCTCAGTCACCGCCTCTAAACCAGCCCCACCACCACGCTTCCTGCCTCCTCCATTCTTCTTCACAGCATCTCTCCTTCTAGAAATTAAATGTATTTGTCAACTTGTCTATTCTTTGATTATTTGCTTATTATCTGCTATTAGCCAACCTGAGCTAGAACCAGTCTTGCTGTACCCCAGTGCCTAGAGCAGAGCCCACAGAGGGTGTGCTCAACACTACCACTGAATGAAGGAAAGGATGAGGCTCTAACTCCAGGTGTTTCTGAACTCTGTCATGGAAACTGCTTTCAGATCAAATATACCACCTCAACGCAAGGCTTATTCAACAAACGACATTCTGAATGATTTCTGGTTCTATTAAAAAAACAAATCAGCTCTGAAGGAAAAATGAATACTTGCTATCAGTATGGTGATTCCAAAAAAATAAGTCCCACACAGTTCTGAATAAATGTGCAAAATGTTCTTGAAAAACGGCCAACAGCACTGAATGAAGTGTTGAGTGTTCCAAGCTGACTACTCTGAGGGAAGAGACCCCTGACTGGATGCGAGGGCAAAGTGTGGTAAAGAGTCAGCTCCTGATCACACGCATCCTGACCTCCAGGGAGAGCGCTCCAGGCCACCCGGAGAAGAGGGGTGAGGACACTCAGTGAGGCCCCATCCTCCAGGGAAAGACATGCTCGGGGAATCAGAAAAAGAACTCCCTCTCAGAGCTGGGCTTTTGATCACTTACCTGCTTTGGCATTCATTTCTACTGCTCTCCTTGGTCACTAATCTCTCCCTGCAGCTTGTGGGGTCAGATTTCACCTCCTGCTGGGGGCATCCCCCGTGACTTGGCAGATCAAGGGGCCAAGGGAAAGGACCCCACACAGTGGGCTCTGCAGCCCCATGGCTCCAGGCTGAAGGGAAGACGGCAGGCCCTCCTCCGCCTTGGCTGACTGTCCTCAGCAACTTCTTACTCCTCCTTCAGTTAGAGCGACAAAGTGAAGACCAAGCTGTGGGCCCAGAAGTACGTGGTCAGGAGCAGGTCGCCCAGATCCGCCTTCAGTCTTGGACTTTGGGTCCCCCTTCACCAGAGGGCCAAAGGGAATTTGCAGGTTCTAGGTTCATGGCCCAGCGAGGCTAGGAGACAAGGAGTGAGGGTTTGGGGTCCCCGTGCTGTCAGCATCCCTTAGTAACCGAGCTGGGTTGCTAGGCCCTGGTCATTTCTCTCTCTGAGCCATGAATGACACACGGCTGAGTCTGGCAGGCTAAGCGTGTTAGGCACGGGAAGTGGGGGTTGGGGGACAGCTGTGTACCAGAGGACAGCGCTGCAAGCAGAACCAGCAAGAGCACCCTCACGGACAGGAGTTCATTTCCAAGCTAGAACAGAATCATCAACCAGCAGCTCTGTAAAGATGAAGCCTTGTCAAACTGTCCTCCCAGCACCGGGTCCAGTGCCTGCCACATTAACAGACACTCTACTTCTGCACGTTGAATAAGCAAGTGAATCTCAGAACGCACGGAGTCTCAGTGTGCAGGTCTTTGCCAGGAGCACATCGTGTCAGATTCCCCAAGGCTCGCCTGTCCTGTTCCTCAGCCAGGATTGTAAGATAAACATGCTGTTGGCCTCAGTGCCTGAGGACTTCACAGATCCAGAAGGCTCTCCACTCTAACCTGGAGGGATTTTCGTTTCCAGTACCTGAACCCCACCTGAAGCCTGTTAAATCAGAACCCTGGGATGAGGCCTAAGCATCAGTACTTTCAAAGAGCCCCCCAGTGACTGCAGCTCACAGCCGGGCGAGGAATACCGGCTGGGAGATGGCGCCTTCTCAGGCTGTGTCAGAAGAAACCTCAGTGACAGCACCACAAATCTAAGGGTCGAGAAAGAAGGAATAAACATCCTGTATGACTTTTTGATTTACCAGGTTTACTCTTCGCTGTAGAAAAGCTAGACAGCCATCAGGAGGTAGAAGGCTTCAGCTGAGAGATCCACTGCTTGGGCTCTGCTGAATTATCAGACACTTAGGGAGAAATGAGATAAACTTAAAACAATTTTTGATTTAGTCATCAAGGCACATACTGTGAGAAAGAAAAAGGAAGAGAAAAAAGGAAGGGGAGACACCTGGGTTCTCTGGAAATGCAGCCTGACAAGGAGCAGAGGAGGAATGGGACCAACTCCAGAGGCAGGTTAAAGGTTTCAAACCTGACTGAACAGCTCAGCATGGACCACAGAGCACAGCAGGAGGCCGTCCCTGCTGCCACAGAGTGCAAAACGCAAGTGACGCAAAGGGACGTCTGTGCTGCCATCAGAGGGCACTGACAGGTCAGAGAGAAAAAGCTGAAGAAGGGGAGTTTCCAAGGGAAAAACACATGACAAGAGACACCCTGGTTTTCAGAATCACTGAGGGCGTGGACTTGGTTCAGACATCATTTGAGCGAATTCTCTACTGTGGTTAAGTATGTGGACAAGCGCAGCTGAAGGCAAGGGTCAGGACACCTAGAGCCTGGGCAGAAGCAGCAGCCACGTGGGCAGAAGCGAAGCGGGGAGGAGAGCCTGCCCGTGGTGGAAGAAGAGGGCAGAGCACTGGGCCAGGGCTGCGGGAGATGCAGACAACCAGGGATGCCTCCCTGCTCACTCAGCCCCCAAGCCCTGGCAGAATTCATCCTCCACGCAGAATGCAGATGCCAGGAGCCCGGGATTAAGCAGGAAATGGACAGGATTTAAGACACGGAGAGGAAACCTGGTGTGGAAAAAGGGGTCTCAGGTTGCAATCTAGAAACTGCAGGCATCACCACTGAAAACTTTTGAACTTTTAAAGAAATCAAGTTGTTTTAAATGTCACCTGCTCCTGGCTTTTCTCTAGGAACCAGAGAGAGAGGGGCTGTCTGTGGGAAAATCCTACTCCACAAAGCCAAAAGGCCTGGATGAAGCAACACTGTGTCCTGATTGCAGCAAATGAACCCACTCAAACCTTCTCCCTCACAAAGAGGGGTGCCAGGCGTGTGTCGGGGAGCTGGGACTCAGGGTGGGAGGTGTGCCAACTGCATGCTGTGCCGTTAATCCTGCGAGACGACCGAACATCCAGGCGTGGTCTTGAGACCAAGCGTGGCTGGGAGGCCTTGCGCTCCTCACCCCTTCCACAAACTCCCACCTCTGAAGGTAATCTGGAGAAACTGCCTCACAAACAGAGAATTTAGAACACAATCCATCCTACAAGGAAAGGCCCAAGGAGAGAAACACTCAATCATGTCACTTAGCCAGAGAGGGTGACCTCTCTAAGGCCCCTGAAACTGCAGGAGTATATGTCAGGTTTTAACAAAGCCCAGAGAGGGCCAAAGCAGGTAACCTGACAGTCAACTCCTAGGCTTCGGTCACCTGCCTTCAGCAGGGTGAAAACAAAGGGAAAACTAACCAACACTGCCGCTGGTTTCCTAGAACTATGTATTTATAATACTGTGGTGCATACCCAACTGGAAGGCATAAAATACTCAACTGAAAAACAGTATCAATTTAACTAAATTAAACAGAGTTCAGTTATGACATAAAAATCTACAAAGTCACTACCAAAGGAAAAATGCTCACGAGAAGAAAAATAAGCCAAAATCACAACAAAACAACACAAAATACCCAGGAATGCTCTTGAGACTCCCTACTTCAGGAAAACTATAAAACTTGACTGAAAGTCGTTTCATGTTCATAAATGACTCCAAGATACCAATTCCTCATTATTTTCTAGGTTAGGATTAAGTTTTAAACAATATCCTTAATGGGACATTATTTCGCCATAAATTAGAAAATT
Source organism: Vicugna pacos (assembly GCF_048564905.1). NCBI lineage: Eukaryota > Metazoa > Chordata > Mammalia > Artiodactyla > Camelidae > Vicugna > Vicugna pacos. The sequence continues at coordinate 30,886,963 of NC_132997.1, read as the reverse complement.
ATTTTCAAGTCTTTTTAACATAGGAAACTGTGCTGAATATAATGAATCTTTTACAGGATGATGTTGATTCTTCTTTTATACAGTTTACAGATGTGCAAACAGAAATAATACAGTCCGTGCTATTATGTGATGCCGTGCTTCTAAGAAACCTTACTTACCAAAACCTGTCATATAAAATGATGACATCAACTAGAAAGGAGAAGTAAATCTAGAAAGTGAGTAGTGGTAAGTTATTTTTCACATAGAAATTTCAATAATAAAATGTTCTTTATCATATTTTATATAATCTTACACATATTACAAAAACATGTATATTTTGTTATTTTAGGGTTAAAAATTTCAGTTGATCAAAACTACTAACAACAAACAACACAGAAAGGCTTCCTCATTTGCCTTCTAACCCAGAAATCTCTGAGCCAGTCCTCTCCGTCATAGCTGGCCTTGATGCTGCCTCGACTCTGGTTTTCATCGCAATGCAGATCACAAACAAACAGCTAAGACAGCCATCGTGTACTGGAACGAAAGCACGTCTGAGTTCCTCTGCTTTGTTTGGCTGCAATAACGGTTTTCCACTTAAGAGAGCTGCTTTCTCCTTATAACCAACGGTGTCATCCAAGCACGGTGAAGCTTGGTTCTTAACTGTTACACCCAACAGTGTTAAGAACTCAACTGACAGAAGTGCCTTTGCATCAAAATATCTGTATTACTGGTTTCTGAACTTTTCAAGTGTTTGACTTTTCGCTTTGCTCTTTATAATTTTCAACACTTAACCACAATTCTTCAATGAGCATATATAAGTCCATAATCATATAGAAAAAGTAGTTTTAACTAGGAAAAGCAGCTTTTGAAAAGGCATCTTTAATTCACCACCTTACTCTAACAATTATTCTGCTCACAGCGTTTCCCTCCAATCTTTATCAAATGTAGTTTTACACAGCTATACACATACACATACAATGTCTATGTAACTGTTGTTTTTTTTTATTCAATCTTGTAAGCACTGTCATGCTGCTCCAGAATCTTCAAAGCTAATACCAAAAAACTCCGGATTTTTCAGTAGAATGATGTAACTTAAGTTATCAATTTCTGTCCAGGCATTTAGGTTATTGTATCTTCAATAAAAAGCTGGCAAAAAGTCTTCGCATATATAGGAAGTATTCTTATGCTGCTGAATGCTTTTCTTGGGATAATTTCCCAGAAGTGAGATCATTAGCTCAAATGGTATGAACACTTTTACGCCTCTCTTGACACGTATTATCGTGTCTTTCAAAAGGCCTGTCTCGGTTGACACTACACTCACAGTGAATGCGGCTTTCTGGTCACCACTGCTGTACCAGCACAGATTGTGATCATTTTTAAGTTTACTTTTACCAACTTTGTAAGGACAAAACAGTACCTTAATATTGCTCTAATATGCATTCTTTCATAACTAACAAGTTAAAAAAATTTCCCCTACATTTGCTTTTTATTTGTGGTCACATTCAAATCTAAATTGGAAAAGTTTGTTCTCAGACGAAATCAAGCACTATGCAGTGGAGATAACAAAGGATTTAGAAACATGCATCAGTCTTCAAAGGAGGCAGACCAGGGATCAAAACTTGGCTCCATCACGTTCTGGCCATTTGGCCTGCCTTTCTGTCAAGTGGGATGGCAGCTACCCCGATGTGGATGCTATGAGGACTCAGCCAGACCAAATGACCAAATGAGTCAGAAACAAGGGGTGGAGCCCAGGGGTGCACGTTTTTTAAAAGCACCGGCAGTGACGGCCCTTCCCTGTGGACACACAACATTCGGTTCTCGTTCTCAGAGCTGACCCCGCCTCCTACTTCCCTGAGAGAATGGCAGTGGTCACAGACGCCCTGTGCACTGACCTCTAGGAGCGCCTGCAGGTCTGCACTCACGCTCAGCCTTCTCCGCAGCCTGTGAGCGCACAGCCTCCCCTCCACTTGCACAATGATCACCAGCCCTGTCAACTCACAAGGTCACGGACTGAGCAAGTGACCCCTTTCTCTTGTGCATGCATCAGTTCCTCCCCTCTGCCAGATCAATCATTCTCATCAGCTTATAAAAACTGGTTGTCACACCATCTACACACACACACAAACACCCTTTAATTACCTCATATCTATCTCTGGTTTCTGCTCTATTTCTGTTCCCCTTTATGATAAAACTCCCCCGAAACGGTATATACCTGCTACCTCCAATTCTCCTATTCTCTCTTGAACCCACTTCAATTAAGCCTTCGTCTCCCTGGAGACAGCACAGCGAGATCATAAACTACCCCATTTCTAAATCCAAAGGTAAATTCCTGGTTTCCTCTACCTGATCTAGAAGAGCCTGTCATGCCCTCATGAAGCTTGTTCTCCCCTTGGCTTCCAGGTGAACCCTTCCTTCTGGTGCCTTTCCCACCAAACAGGCTGTCGCTTCCCCAGTCCGTCTCACGGAGTCTCCTCTTCCTCCCAACCATTAAGCACTATGGCTCCAAGACCTCCAAGACTTCTTCTCTACAGTTATTCCTTTGGTGAACTCAGTCTCACTGCTTTAAATACCATCTATGAACAAACAATCCCCAAGTAAGGGCATCTCATCTTCAAGCCAGACTTTGTCCATGAAAGCCAGGCTCACCTCCACCACCGTACACTCAACATGCCACTGGTAAATGCAAACCCAAACTTCTCCTCACCCCATCCAAACTGACTGCTACAGTCCTCCCTAGCTCAACTGCCCAGGCCCCAAAACCCGAAAACCATCCCTGACTCCTCTTTCTCATGATCAGTGTGAAGGCAGGTCCCACTGGCTCTACCTTAAATACGTATCTAGAAACACACGACTTCTCACATCTACTGCTCCTGCCTTTGTCCTAGCCACCGTCATCTGTCATCTGGACCACAGCAACAACCTCCAAAGGTTCTGCCTGTTCCCCACAGACCATTCTCCACAAAGAACCAGAGTAGTTTTAAAACATAAATTGAACCATGTTCACTTCTCTGCTCGAAACCCTTCAGTGGCTTCCTAGCTCACTCACAGGAAAAGCCGAAGTGTTAACAAAGCGGTCTCCCAGGCCCAGCGTGACATGACCTGCTACCTTTCTAACCTCTGACCTCCCAATCTCCTCCTCTCCCCTCTGCCCCAGCTGTACTGCACTGGCCTCCCCGCTGGCTTCCAAACATGACAAGCGTGTGTCCATCTCAAGGCCCCCCCCTGCCCAAAACACTCTTCCCTACATTTTCACACAGTTCACTCCCTCACCCCAGTCAGGTTTCTGCTAAAATGTCACATGATCCACAAGGCCGTCCGAAACCATCCTCCATAACACAGCACTCACCCTCACCCTGGTACTCACATCCCCCTCCCCCTCCCCACAACCCTTCTCTGTACTCAACACCGTCTGAGTGGGTGTGTCTGTGTGTGTGTGTCTTCATTTCTTACTTCCTTTGCTCCCTAAGGACATCAACTGCACAAAGGCAGGGATCAGGTTTTGTTCCCTGCTGACTCCTCGGGGCCTGGCACACACTAGGCGCTCAAAATGTATTTGAATGAATTAGAGAAGATATCTGCCTCCACTTAACGATAACAGGTTGCTATAAAAATTTGAAAAAGAACATTTAGATAACAAAAAAGAGCTCCTGATAAAGGAAGACATAAAACTCAATGGAAGATAAGTATCGACGTAGAAATCTCACATAGAACAGAGCAGAATGTCAGAGCTGAAAAGCTGAAAAGCTCTGAAAAGCTGAAAAGATAAGAAAATTAGGCCATCTTTCCAAAACACCTAGTGTCTGAGTAATGCACATGCCGAGAGAGGATAAAAAATTCAAGGAAGCTTCCTGCAACTGTGGCCATAAGCTTCCTGACAGATAGGGCCTGCTGAGCACCCAGCGTAAACACATGGTTCACCACCATGAGATTTCAAAACACCGCGGATGTAGAAGATCCAAGAAGCACCCGGAAAATGGAACAATAAATAGGTTTCTGACAAAGAATCAAGGGTTAGAACAGCACTGGACTTCTCATCAATACCAATGGGAACTACAAGATCATGGATCAGTGCATTCAGAACACAGAGAAAACAATTTCAAGCCTGTACTCCAACACCCGCACAATTGTCAATTAAGTGTAAAAGAATAAAGCTATTTTCAGACACGTAAGGTTTCAAAATATTTACTGCCATGTTTTCTTTCACAAGAAGCTACCAGAGAACGCACTTTCCCAAATGAGAGGTGAAACCAAGAGATCTGAACACCTGTGAGGGGGGTGAGAAGAACTGCCCAGATGATGGGGAGGGACGTCTCAGTGACAGCTGTGCAGGCGGCCTGCGGAGCACCTTTCCAGATTGTATCAGAAGACCTGGAGAGAAGTCTCCAAGAAATTAAAAAGACGGTCTACTTAATGTGTTTGGATACACTGGATACTGGAAATTTACACAAGTAGGGGACAGTCTGAAAATATATAAGAAACAAAAGCAAACAAAAAGGTACGTATTAACTTCATGGAGAAAAAATAGGGTGCAGAAAAGGAAAAGGAATCATGGCATACTACACATGGCTCAGATTTTACACTGCTTATTATAAATCTAAGTGCCAAAATAGTTACAACTAAAATTAACCATATTGGAAGGACGAGGGGTAAAAGCAAAGATGTGTGGAGTTGGGGTAGAGAATGGTGAAAAAGTCAAATCCTTAACCACCACGGAAAGGCAGTAAATAATAACTAAAACCAGAATTTGAAGATAAGGAAGTAAATTGATACAAGATTTAGCTAAACTGTAAGTGGTTACCTCTGAGGATCTGGAGGGTTTATGGCTTCTGTTTTTCATAAAAAGAATTATTTGTCTCTAACTGCATATATACCTTCAGTAAAAATAATGTCAAAAGGTCTCACCACACTAAACCAGCAACAGAAGATGACCAGACAACTTTTCAGGGGGACAATTTAACAACGTGTATCAAAATGTTAAATGCGCACACCCTTTGTCCTACTGACCCCTTCTACGACCTGAGACAATTGCTCTACAGGGGGGAGTGGCTGTGGGATTAGGGTGCCCGTCACCACTGGCCATGCTGCTAAAAACTTAGAAACAACTGCGACTTATGCAATAGCTAAGTAAAAGATACACACTGGAGAACAATGCAACCATGGAAGATGGAATCGCAATCCGTATTTACTAAGACGAGAAGATGCCAAGCCTTTGTCGAGTCGGAGGAGTCACAGAAGAGTAGTGCATACAGAGTGTTCTACTTTCTAGAACCTTCTCTTTCCCTAAATGTCCACATGGCTTTCTCATTTTATTCAGGTTTTCAAATTTCCTCCTAAGAGGGGTTTCTCAAGACCACCTTTTCTGAAATAGCCATCTCTTCCCTGACAGCCTTACCCTGGACTCTTTCATGCAGCCATTTAGCACAGACCCACGTCTCCTAGGTCCGAATCCTCGCACGACTGCTCGCTACCCTCGTGACAACAGTCAGGTAAAGTCCTTGCGTTCTGGTTTCCTCACGTAAAAAAAGACAAAAATAATAATACACAACTAGCACTTACATGCTGGGAGGAAAAGCTGATTTTACCTGGGACAAGTGAAAGCTCAGTACATGTTCATTATCAATATTCTCTCTCTTTTGCACTCTTCTGGATTATGTGAGCTTTCCTCACGATGAAAATGTCTTTTGTACAAAACAATAATACTTTAGGTAAAAAAAGGTTTTACTTTAAAAATACAAAAAAGAGAAAAGAAAGAAAAAGAACATATAACCCTACCACTTGTCAAATATATTAAAAAAAGAAGTCAATTCAACTCTGCCCTTCAGTTAACAGCTACCAGATTTTTTCCTGTTTGTACAAACACACATGTATCCGTTTAAATCCTTTTATATTAAATAAAACCAGGATCCTGCCACATTTTTTAACTTTTCAATGTATTTTAGACATGCTTTCATCACCTCATTGTTTCTGCTACACAGTAGTCTACCTGGCATGTAGCCACAGTGAAGCATTCCCCTACTAATGGACACGGAGCGCCTTCTCAGTGTTTCGCTACTGCAGCACTACAGTGCATGTGAACACATGCCCTTGTGCACTCAACCTAGCATAAGACTCCCAGGAAGGGGCTGAATTACAGGGCATGGATTCTTTTTTAACACTGTCTTAAATTAAATCCTGAACTGACATAAAAGTATTTATGAACGTCATGTGAGGTATAAAACAATAATCCCTGCACACCCATCACCCAGGTTAAACGATCATTACATCTGAAGCTTCCCACTGCCCCTCTGATTCCGAGACAATATGAGAGCTGCCATTTATCAATCTTTTCCTTTTTCCCTCTATTTCACAAAAGAAACTATTATCATGTTATTGCTTCATTTTTCTATTTCTTTAATCATTACTAAGTGTAGTATCTTCTCATAGGTTTATTGCCCATGTATTTCTTTTTGTATAAATCGTTTATTCATTTCCTTTATTCCTTCTTCTACTGAACTGTCTGGGGCGCTTTACTTTCTGATTTATAGAAACTCTTTGCAGACCAGGGATACTAACCCACTGCTATTGCTCATGCTGCAAACAGGACCCTATCTTTCGCCATGCAAACCTTTACACTTTTATGTAAACAGGTCTACCAGTTTTCTTTCTGGCTTTCCAAGTTTACATGAATATTTTCCCATATATTCTTTATTTTTTTTTCACATTTAGATCTTTAATTGATGTGTATTTCATTTTAGTATATGGTTGGAAATGGGGCTCTAATTTTATTTTCTTCCAGCTGCATAGACAGTAATTCCAACCGCATTTATTGAACAACTCCTTTCTCAACTGATACAAAGTCTTTATTATATAATCAAATTTTCATGTATATAGATGTAAGTATGTGTGCTCATGTATGTATATGCACTTGTGTGGACACACACACAGATCTACAGAAACCCCTCACTTCACTGCACTTCACAGATACTGGATTTTTTACAAATCTAAGGTCTGGGGCAACCCTGTGTTGAGCAACTCTATTGACACCATTTTTCCAATGGCATTTGCTCACTTCATGTCTCTGTGTCTCATTCTGGTAATTTTTTCAATAATGCAGAATTGTCCACTATTTTTCTACTTCTCATGGGGATCTGTGATCAGTGATCTTCGATGCTGCTGCTATCACTCACTGAAGGCTCAGATGGTGGTTAACATTTTTTAGCAATAAAGTATTCTTAATTAAGATATGTCGTCTTCCTAGACAGTGCTATTACACACTTAACAGACTACAGCATAGCGTAAACATTCACTTCATTGCAGTATTTGCTTTATTATGGTGGCCTGGAACCCAACCCGCAATCTCTCTGAGGCATGCACGTGTGTGCGCACACGTATACACATACACATGATGTACAGATCTGTTCAGGACTCAGTTCTCTTGCACTGCTTTAAGCCTGTGTAACACAATGGGGCCAGATCAAAAGAAATCGCTCACCTGTCCTTCTTCATCAAAAGCCATGACCACCACAGCAGCCCCGAACTTCTTAATCTTTCTGGCCTTCTCCAGGAAGTCGTCTTCTCCCTCCTTCAGACTAATGCTGTTAACAATACACTTGCCCTGGCAGCACTTTAACCCGGCTTCAATCACAGCAAAGTTGGAAGAGTCGATGCACAAGGGCACCTGAAGTCAGAAGGGCAAGAAAATCACAGAAAGATGACACGTCAGCACAGATTCCCTTCCAACGGCTCCCAGATATTCCTTCCTTCTTCTGTAGGGAAATAATTAACAAATACCAGTAGTATAACAAAGGCAGGATTTTAATCTTATTCTTAAAGCCCAAAAGACTTGGCATAACTCCTGTCTCACAAGAGACCACACGCGTGGGCCAGAAATGGGTAACTCAAAAGGTCATAGCTAAGCAGCAAAATGAAACCACTAAAGTCATTTCACTGGCTCCCCCTGATTCTGACTGACTTTCAACAAGTCATTTACCTTCTCTGCACCTCAAATTCTCAAAATATTTACTCCCAGAGGAGTAATGAGGCTTTTTAGTAAGGAGTTGAGACACAAATGAAGGATGGGTTAATGGAATTCACTGCTTACTACAAGACTTCTAACTTAGCACATTTGTTGAATAATGTGTAAGTTAGAATAAATTATAATGAATAAATGACAGCCCTATCTCTTAAAGCACTAGGAAGTTTCTTTTAAAAAATACCCCAAAACTTCAAAAATCACTTATCGCAAACTCAATGATAGAGAAATGAAGTTAGATTTTTAAAGTTTTCAGAATCCATCTAAAATTTTTGAAAAGACTGACACAAAAATTAACTTTCACCTTTTAAAGAACAAATGTAGAAGATGGCACAATACTTTAATCTCGTTTTATAATTTTGTCTTACTCTGATAAGCCTGAAAAGGTCTCTTCTTCCTGCAAAAAGGAAGAACTGAGTTCCTTCGTCTCTGTTAGGAACAGGTAAGTATATCCTTCAAAGGCACGAAAAGTTGGTTCTTAGCCTATCCAGACATCTGAGGAAACTCAACCAATTCTTGTGACCAATTCCAGAAACCTTGGAAACAGCCAGGCTGAAGTCACATCTCTCTCTGAAGTCTGGTTGGTATAGGAAGGCTATCATGAAGTGAGAAAACTGACGATCAGAAACCACTGGGTTTTCAAGACAGAAAATCAGAAAACCGCTGTCTGAGATGACACAGGAAGGGGAAACTGACAAAGTTAAAAGAGTGACAGAGCAACACACGCTAATTCCCCTGACGAGTAAGAGTCGGTACGACCTTGGCAATGTCAGGCTCAGAAGCAAGGAAGTTGCAGAATCTGGTCATTGCGCTTGGACCATCAAGCATGCCATCGTCCATGTTGATGTCCAGCACCTGCGCTCCCATTTCCACCTGCATTCTGGCAACACTTAGTGCTTCCTGAGGAAAGAATTCAACAGAAACCAGCATTAGGAGAGGGTGACTCAGGGAAGGCTAACAAAAGTAGTCCTTTACCACTGGACTAACTAGGCAGCCTCCCCGACCATGAGCCTACTCTCAACAGTCACAGATTAAGCTCTCGTTAACATCTCTTCCATCACAGGGTGTCACAATCCACCGAGGCTCTGATTCCTCAAGAGAAGAACCTCAGTGCATCGCCTGGAGTTCCAGGCCCCCTGGGACCCACCCTGCCTTCCTATGTAACTGAGCTGTAGGTACTCCTTCCTCACTGGCACTGTCTCCCAGTCAAATCCGATTCTACTTGTGGCATCGATCATGCTGTTCCCTCCGCTGGGAATTCAACCCCCTTCCCTCCTATACTGTTTTAAGACCCAGCTCAAGTCCCATCTCCTCCAAGAAAAGTCCTTATAGAAACCATCCAAAACGTGTATCACTCTTCAGCATCTACTGAAATATGCAAAGTATTCATTGCACACTATTGACAGAAGTTACATGAAATATGAGTTAAATAAACTTTTTTATGCTAAAAGGATTTTCAAATCCTTTTTAACACTATTATGTGCTGTAAATCTCCAAGTGCAAAATACATTTCCCACTTTCAATCATTTAAAGAATATCTTGTAAGATCAGTGTTCCAGAGAGCATACTTTGAGAAACACTGTCTACTCCACAATGATCTACTATCTCTAAACTTCCATAACAATTATAAACGTTCCCACATAGTGTACTACCTTATTTCCTCATGATTTCATGACTACTAGCTTGTCTCTGAAACAGATTTCAAGCATTTAGAAATCTAGAAAGGTCTCATGTGTCTCCCGCTTTCCTCTGAATAGTGCTGGACAAGACAAACGTGTCCGGTAACACTTTCTAGCTGACTGGGACAACTGCGACTTTATTTTGTTTAAGTCTTCATTGTACACTTCATAGTGGAAAAAAATAAGCAAGGATAAAATCAACAGTAGATTCTGATATTGTCCTAATTTTTTCTTAGCCAAGGAAACCACAGAAATGTTTAGCCATCATTGTGACAGAACAGGCATGAAACCTTCTGGCACAAGTCACAAGGAAAGACCATTCGTAGTGACCCAAGGTACACAGAGAAAAAGGATCAAAATAAAATTCTACAAATCAAAAAAATGTTTTTGGTATCAGCAATGTGTATAAGAAAAAAAACAAGTGTAAGTCACAGTTCTTGCTCTTAAAGGGTTTACAGAGATGCTAATACCTGACTTTTCTAAACTGTAAGAGCCAAAGATTAATTGCTTGGTGGGCCAACATTCCCAAACAGGCTCAAAGAAATGAAGTGATCTGTTTCAAGATGTACAAGTTAAGCAAAAAGACAGCAGCGGAATTTCTTTCAGGTCAGTGCTCATCTTATTAACCACGGAGCCGTAAGGGGTCACTAACGCAGGGGAAACTAGAGTCCAGTGAGGAGGCATTCCTACAGAACCCCTTCCGGCTTCACTGCCTCCTCCCCCACTGTCCTCCAGGCAGAGACAGCAGAGTGGGTAAGGGCGTGGCTTTGGTGGACTTGGGGTCTATCATTCACTTGCTGCGAAACAAAAGGAGAGGTGTTTAACCTCCCCAAACCCCCAATAACACAAGTGTAAAATGGAGAGAACAACAGGGCCTACCTCAAAGGCCTGTGAAGACTACATGAGGAGTGCCACGGAGTGCTAAGCACAGCGACTGGCATGTATGTAATCAGACCTTGTTAAATGAGAGCTATCACTCCCACTTGTCTTCTTCCTAAAACGCCACCTGTTCTCAGCATCAAATCTATCAAATCTGAGAGCTGAAAGCACAGAACGGTCGTAAGAATCAAACTGTAAACAGAATCATCGCCAGCTGAAGAACACTATACCACGAAGGGTCATAAGGATTTCAGAAGGGAACAAACATGGACAAAGGCCGAGGCAGAAGCAAACCTCCTGGAGCGTTCAGATGCCAGATCAGGATGGAAGGAGGTTTGGTGCCCAAGTGGAGAGGACTGGATGATGTCCTCAGGAGTTCGGGTTTTATCCTATATGCAAACAAAGCCACCCTGTAAAAGCTTCTCAACTGGGGAGGCCACGGCAGAAGCGCATGCTGGCTGAGCACTAGCAGGAACAAAGGGAAGTGGACTGTCGGCCAGGTAACCAGGTAGCCAGGCCCTACTGAGGTGTCCGCAGAGGGACACCTTGGCAGGGTGCCGTGGAGCAGTCATTAACAAGTCCACAAAGGATGATAAAGGTGCCTTTTCCTTTTGATTCAAACTAAGTCCACTTTGAGACTGGTTGTAGGAAGGTCTACTTCCTAAAGGCTGCAAAACCTTACAACGAGAGAAGTTGGATTGAAAAATAAAAATCACCAAAGCCCAAACCAAATCCGTCCATTTTTAACTTCGTATTTGCATAAGAGAGAAAAATGCTGTCCAGGTGTTCAGGGTAGGCTCTACCTGTATTAAACTCTGCTCATCCAGAGTGACTGAGCTGAAGAGCACTATGGCTAAGCCATCCTGCAAACTTTCCAAGGCCGGGCCCATTCTTTTGTGTTGGCTTTTTTATTTTAGTTCATAGTTAACAGAATCAACAGTACAACACTGTCCGTGTTTGAAGTGGTCATGAGGAAATGAGTGGGAATTTTCTTGGCTTTCCCTTTCCCTAGAAAGATTTGTGAGAAGCAAAAATGAAGAGAACCTTCAAATTTTTCAATTTACTTCACAATTAGTAGGAACAGCTAGAACCAGTATCCCTCCAATCTCATCCCACTTCAAACCCCGAGGGCAGTACTTTCTGACAAATATTGACAGCAGCAGCTCGGATTTTCTGAAGCCTCATCCTCCCACCAGCCCAGCCTGCTGCAGACACACTTCCCCGTTCCTCTCCCACTTCCCAGCAGCTCTGCTAATAACCATAAAAGGCAGGGCTGTTTCATTCGCATGCTGTCTTAGCCAAAAACATGGCAGATGCCTCAAGGGTTTCATTAAGATGCTCACTTCATAATCTCCTGCCATGATGAGTTTAGCAAACTTCTTGGATCCTGCAACGTTACAGCGCTCTCCAATGTTAACAAAGTTGGTGTACGGTCCAATCCTGAAGGGCTCCAGACCTTAAAAGGAGAAGCATTCTGAAAACTTTCTGAAAATGCATATGACAATATGAGACAGAAAAACAAATGTTTTCATGAGAAACAAAAGAACTTTCTGTGCCACTGCATGTCTGACTAGACAGGAGATCCAATGTGGAAATAGGACCGTGGCCTTCCCCCCAGGGATACTTAAACACAACAAAGACTGTATGTTTATAACCAGAACTCTCAAAAGAAGAGATATTTCAGGGTTTTAAACTGCGATTTTCTCTAAAAAGCTGAATCACACAGCTCTGAGAAACAAGCAAAAACTATCATCATATCTTATTTAACCCAGAGTCTGAGACAAAAGCCATGAAGTGAGAAAGGACTGTTTCGCAGCTGTTCATGCAGACATGGGCTTGAAGCCAGAGGGAGCAAGCATTCTTAATCCTACCAACAGTGTGTGTGGATCTAGAGGCCAACAACCGGTACCCAGCACGGGCAAAGGGAGAGGGGTGCGGGCGGAGCCCTGGCAGACAGCCGGCCCCAGGCAGGCCACCTGGGCTCTCTGCTTCTCTCCCCTTGTTGGCCAAGGGGCCACAACACCTCCCCATTACAGGCCACTTCAGGGGCAAATACCAGATGAATTAACGTGGGTCCACTACAGCAAGGGAAAAAGCAACCTGCAGCACAAAGTAGCACTGCAGGAAAAGGCCTTCTACCGCTTTTGTGTTACTCGTTGTGTTTCCAGTGTTACGACGCAGGAGTCCTGCTCGACGGTTACAGGCAGGCTCTGGGGACAGCAGCCCAGGGTTCCAAGCCCTGCGCAGCCATCTCAGCAAACAACCCAGGAGACCTCCCTCAGAGCCTCTGAACTTACAGAGGACAGTCCGTAAAGTAGCTGCCTCACAATACTGCTGTAAAGTGAGACTACACTGATGAGCATAAAATTAGTGCCAGCAATCACAAATCACAGCTGCTCTTGTTAATAAAAGAGGCTGTTGAGTCCTTTGCCAAAGAACTGGCTGGGGAGGAAACAGCTCTGAGGAAGAGAAAAATAATAAACACAAGACAGGTAACAACACAGCTATTCCAGGTCGTCTGTTCCCTGACCGGGGAGACTGTCAGCTCCCGGTTTTGGCTCCTGGTCTCCTTTCCCACTGGTAACATCCTCACAGCCTCACCCTCCACACTGGCCTCAGGGCACCCCTGATCCCGAGTCAGACAGGCAGGGAAACCAACATTTACATGCTGAGAGACCCTGTGTCATTGCCCTAGAAGCATTTCACACAAAGCACTTCTGATCTATTACGAATGTGAAGTATCTGTTATAAAAACCAAATTTTTCTCAAGTCTGCAATTTATAAAAGAACAATTATAAAGAGTGTTTGATCATTCCTAAAATCTAATTGCAGGTGATTTTAAAAACAATTTAGAAATAGCACAAGAAATTCAAATCAGAAATATTCTTTCATTCCTACAATTCTTTTTAAAAATTATAACTAAATGGTTCTTTCCTGTTTCAATTTTGGCAAATGTTGACAATTTTAACTTAGTCCTTGACTGAGCTCAATTAATAGCTGTAAGATCTAAGGATGAAATAAACTATCCTCTCTGACAAGCCACTTTTTCGAGGCAAGGGGTGTGTCATAAATCATAAATCCCTTCTCCTCTAGTTTGTCCTGTCTTCTGGAGTATAAAAGGAAAGAAAGGGCAGCCTGAAGAGGCGTATTTCTAACCCGACTTCGTCTTCACTCACTGGGATTAACTCTATGCAACATGTTCTGAGCAAGAACGGTGAGTATCACTTTCACCGTCACTCGTACTTCGTTTCACTTTCCTTAGAAGAACACGTGGAACAAAGGTATCAGTTTAGAGAAGTGTTAAATTCTCAGTTGTTAGAGTGCATAATTCCTCGCGTGCTATGTATTTGCAGGTTTCCTAAGAATCTGTTTATACATTTTTTTTGCTTAGAGATACTAGTTAAAACTACGTCATTAAAGTATTGTGGGAAAAATATAAAATTTAAAGTTATTTTTCTAACAGTTGGCATGATGAACTATTTTACCAATGTTCTTTATTTGAACACAAAAACTCATCCTGAAAAAGGAGCGATGCCTACCCCAAAGGGCTGTTGAGAACAAGACAGAATGACAAACGCCACGATTCTTTGTCAAGTCCTGAACACATGGTCAATGTAAAAGCATGACTATGGTGTTTCAGAAGGAAACAAAATTTTCCAGGAAGAAGCTGCCATCATTACAAAACACTGAAACTGGGCAGTGTGGACTTCTCAGGGACCAGCAGCCAATATGACAATTTGAATTGTTAGGCTGTGGTGACCTAGGTGTATTTTCAAAGCAGTGCACAATCATTCTAATTGGCACTATCTGTGCCTTCATTTCCATTTCCCTGAAGTCAATGTCTTCCCGCTCTCACCCTTAAAAAAACAAAGGGTTCTTTACTAGAATTTATTCAAGTGGCAAAAAATACAAGTACTATCCTCTGGCCTAATAAAAAAGTTCCTTGGCACAAACATCACTACAACTTAAACATACTAACTTAATCTCCAATGATTTCTGAAATCATAAACCTCGTATCTTTACAACTTACCAGACAGTAGCATATGCCCTTCGAAAACAGTGGCAGGTAGAACTCTAGGCTTACAGTTTTTCACAGCTTCAGCAATTTCTCTGAGTCAAAAGAGAAAACACTATATCCATTAATTCAGAATAAAATAAACTAATTTCCAGCTATGAAATTAAGTCTATTTAACATAATTATACACCAAGTTCCAAATGTGAAGCAGCAATTACGCTCTTTAGTTTTCTCAGTAATGCAGAAAACGAATCTACAATCTTCAGTGTCTCTGTATTGGCCCAGTCTGCTGCGCACTGACTGCACCGGCATCTGAGCTCGGACGTGAGCCCAGACGGGACGGCCTGCACAGTGCAAACAGCGACTCTCTCCCTCCCTTCCAAACCTGCGGTGTCCTTTACTGCACCAAATCCACACGTGAACTAGGTTCTCCCTCCTCACTCATGAGCTTAAAATAAAAAAAGGCCTAATCATTGGGAAGGAAAAGCAAACAGGAAAGGAGGGTCAAGGGTGAAGGAAATTAAACCCTTTAGGTCTGTTTTTCTCAAGTGCACACACATAGAAGGGAGCGTACAGAGTAATACATCACTAAAACTTCAAAATAATTGCTCCTAAAAATTTGTTTTAATTATTTATAGTTTCTTAACTTTATCAGCTTTAATGAATTATGTCTTTGATCTACTTGGAAAAATCTGGACACTCCATTAAATTTATCAGGACCAGTACGAACACCTCCCAAATTAGTATGTGAATGTCAGTGTCAAAGTGAAAGCACCAAACATATGTAGAGAGAGACAGGTAGATCCACACACACACACAGAGATATTTTTAAAACAACTCTTTTTATAAGGGAGATAATCTTAAAAAGAGATCCAAAGGTAAGCTATCTTCAACAACTGACAGCCTTCAGGTATTACTTAAAAGATGTTTATAAAACTATACAGACCCTTAATAGAGTCTATCACAGACGTCAACAAAAGCAGTGACACATCAGGTAATTCAGCAGAGTGAACATATGCACATGAAAACAGAGGCAGAACAGTGAGATGACTGGGTCAAAATCTGATCACAAGTCAATCTAGTGGAAAAAACCCAAACACAAACAGTCTTAAACTGTGCTCTATTCCACTGAACTCCAATCCTCCTATAGGCCACAAAAGTGCAGGGACCTGAACACGCCCTTCACTATGCCCTTGTCTCATGCACTTCCTTCACGTGCTCACTCAGCAACGCGGGTTAAGCAGTGACTGGGCCAGGCCAGGTGAAGACACTTCTCTAGACCTCAAGGTGCTTGCTGCTTACCATCTTTTCCTTTCACATGAGATTCTAATGGAGGCATGCATTTTTTAAAAAATTTATTTATTTGGAGGGAGGTAATTAGGTTTGTTTGTTTGTTTGTTTTTAGAGGAGGGACTGGGGATTGAACCCAGGACCTCGTGCATGCTGAGCATGTTCTCTAGTGCTTGAGCTATATCCTCCCCCCGGAGGCATGCATTTGCCCAAGAAATAAGAGCCGTCCCTCCTTGAGAATTCAAATATTAGTCAGGTATTTAAGGGCAGAATGCTAAGATATCTAGGTTATGTTCTGCAATAGTCTAAGGGAAAAAAAGCTGGAGAATAAGAGAAAATAAGAATAGCAAAATGTAGAAAATTAAGGAAACTGTGATAGGCACATGGGGGTTCATTTTATTACTTCTGTACTTTAAATTCTGGAATCTTTCATGTGAAGTACCCTAGTTTGCTAGGGCTGTCAATGAAATATCACAGACTGAGCAGTTTAAATAGTAGCGTCTATTTCTCAAAACTCTGGAGGCTAGGAGTCTTAGATCAAGGTGTCAGCAGGACTGGTCCCCTCTGAGGCCTCTCTCTCTGGCTCGTAGTTGGCTGCCTTCTCCCTTCTCCCTGGTGTTCACATGGTCCCTCCTGTGTGTGTCTGTGTCCCCTCCAGTCACACTGGATGAGGATCCATTCACATGACCTCATTTAACCTCAATTACCTCTTTAAAGGACCTATTTCTAATTACAGTCACATTCAGAGAAATTGGGGATTAGGACTTCAACATATGAACTTTGAGGGCACAGAAGGTAAAACATTCAGAAGTGACTATCACCTGATATGATCTGGTGTTGTGCCACAGCATCCGCCAACTATATTCACCAAGCCATCCACAGCAAAATCCTGCACTCAGGGAAAGAAAAGGCTTCAGGCAGTTCATCTGAATTCTAAGTTCACCACTACCAATGCTGCAGAAGAGAGCTACATTGCCTGAGTAACTAATTTTACATTCAGGAGAGAGCTAAACATACTTAACTCTAGATATAAAGCATTCATAAGCCTTAGATGTAAGACTTAAAACATTTCAAATACTATGAAATGTAATGAGATATTTATTTGCCTATTTGATCAAAAGAAAGATTTTTCTACCCATATGTTGAACAGAATGAATGTGAGCTGAATAATGCATTTTCAAATAACACATAATGTATCAGTTTTTAAATTTAAGTCAACTAAAACTTAAGCTTAAAGAATTAAAAATTCAGTTCCTCAGGCACAGCAGCCACATTTCAAGTGCTCCAATAACCACATGCCACAGAAGCTACGTATTGGACAATGGAGGCTGGAATTTACCCACAGCTGGTTTGAAGGACAAGGTAACAGAGAGGAAGTCAAGGAACTGAGATGTCAGAAAGCTGCAAAGAGCATCCCACAAGGGACGGAAATCCTAAGAATTAAGGCAGAAACAGTTTAGGAGAGAAGGGTAGAAAGCCAGAAGCTAAAAACTCAAGGAATAAGGAAAAGAGACACAGGGTCAGTAGTAAGTAGGGGTAGTGGGCAGCATGGTTTCATGACCGGGGGTTCAAAGATGGGAGGGGCATGGGAGAGGAGGGAGATCGGGGAGGTGGCAATGGGGAGCAGGGAGACATCTACTCCACCCAGCAGTGGGAGGGCTGCGGAAGAGCCAAATTCCAGTTAGTGCAGGTTGGACCTCGCTGGGAATTCTCCAGCAGCCACCAGTACCAGCTGTGGAGGATGCTCACAGTGAGCCCCCCACTCTGCCTCCACCATCTTAATTCATCTTAAGCTTTTGTTATATATACACTGGGATTTCTTTAGGGGGAAAGTCTGCTTCTAAATATTCCAAATCAAAACTTCCATTCCTCTGTCTCTTAAAAACCAAGTGAAAGAGGATTCTTGACCTTTAAGTGCATGGCCATCATGTGCGGAGATTCATCATAGTCACCGAAGGTATTGGGAAGACCTATGAAAGGATATTTTAATCATTATCAGAAACTACTTTAACAAATAATCATAGTATTTGTAAAGGCTTTAGGGTAAAAGGTTAGCGAATTTTTAATCTGTAACTAAATGGTGATTACTTACAAAAACAGATTAGAATACTTAATATTAAACATAGTAAGTACAGAGATGCCACACCAAAAAACAAACAAACGAAAAATCAGAGGACAATAAATGTCCATTGTTTCTCTTCCATTTGAAAGAAAAGCATCAGTACTATATGAGGCCACATTCCCCCACCCCCATCCCTCCCCTTCCCATAAAGGAAATTCATTCTAGTTACCTAACTGCTTGGGGTGGGGACTAGGGGAGTGCCACACTTCCTTTGAACTAATGAGCCCCAGACATGCGATTAACAACAAGCAAAACACACCCAGTCTGCTTTCAAGTAAGTTTTCCCAAGTAAGACGTTAGAATCTAATTGTCCAATTTTCTATTTGATTTATTATCCCCTTCCAGTCATCTTACTCCTGGTGGCAAATGAAATTTACTGCCCATTAAAATGTATATAATTGGAGAAAGAAGACTGGAAAATGATTTTTAGCCCCAAGTAGCTAACAGTGTTCAAAAACATTCACCAGGAAATCTGGCTAACTCAGAATGGATTACCAATACTAAATAGATAGTTTGAGAACTGTCTACATTTATGTCTGAAATTTTGACATACAGCAAACTGAAGTCCTAACTTTCAGAAATGAAAAAGGCAACAACACACAAGGCTCTTTATCTGCTCTTTGGCTCACACAGCGGCACAGAGAGAAGGACTCTCTCTCGTGGTCTCTGCACTCATCTCTCTGGCCACGTCCAGGTGGTGAGCACTGTCAAAGACAAGGCTCTGGTCAGCTAAGTGACTAGGCTCCATTCCCCCAAGTTTTGTCCACTTCTGATGGTTTCAGGCTGAGCCTAACTGCTCCTTCAAATCTAGAGGGAAACAGTGGTCTCGCCCCAAATGCTCTTTAGTTAGAAAATTCCCATTGAAAGTAAACAGCATACTAAGACCTGCAAGACAAACTCTTTTAATCAAGATCTATCACCCTGTCTACTCAAATCTTGTGTATTTGGGTTTTCCCACGCGTAACATACCTGCATTGGGATAACAGAGGACATAAGCTGTTGTACATTTTCCAACTGTTTCAATAAAAGGTCTCATTTCAGCTGCACCCAGAGCACAATTTAATCCAATGCTGGGAAAACAAAAAGAAATTAGAAGCATCCTCTTTTACTCTAAATATTTACACGTATAAAAAGTTATGATAAAGAAAAGGCGTATATTTAAAAACAAGCAGATAATAAATCTCCTGATTCAAAGCACGTTTATTCAGCTACAGTCAAAGGCATCTCACTGAAGTCCCCTGCAACACTGAATAATTCTGCCTGTGTCTCCTACATCAGATGATCTTACAGCTCAAGGACCCTGCTTATGGACGTGACTCCTTAAGTAAGTTCAGTTTAGTTAATGGTGCACCGTGAAACAGAAATGTCTGCAAACTGACCACTGCTAATAAACATCTGACTGGAAAGCAATACTCAAAGGAAAGCAGAAGGGAAACCCTGGAGGTAGAAGGAGCGCTGATGGCATACAGAAGCCACTTAGGGAGGCAGAAGACCGAGACTTAGTCTTTGCTCCAACTGACTTGCAAGGTGACCTTGGACTTGGAATTGTCCTCTCATAAATTAAGTGGGCTTGTTTGGTTGTAAATCAAGGGGCTCTCTGTTTTGCAGAGAAACTTACTGCAGACTCAAATAAAACAGATCAAAGTAGAGCTGCTAAACCCTCCAAAACCACTCTCAGTGGGAGCCACTGGGGCCTTCAAGGTATTCAATAATTAACTATGAAGGGACTGCACAGTGTCATCTTTTATTTTTTCACATTTTACTTTTTTCCCTTTACGCTGATTTCTAAGTGCAATGTGACATACTAGATTAGATCCTGGAACAGAAAAAGGACATTAATGGAAAAACTTGAAACCTGAGTGAAGTCTGGAGTCTAGTTAATAGTAATACACTTTTAGTTTTGACAAAAGTATCATACTTAATATAAAATGTCAACATTAGAAAAAACTAGATAAAAAGCATATGGGAATTCTCTGTACTATCTTTGCAACTTTTCTGAAAATCTGAAATTATTCCAAAATAAAAAGTTTATTTAACAAATACCCAACACTTATTCATGATAAAAAATCTGAGTCAACTAGGAATAGAAGGGAACTCCTCAACGTGATAAAAACCATCTATAAAGACCCTACAGCTAATATCATGCTTAATGACGTAAAATTAGATGCTTTCCCCCTAAGCCTGGGAATAAGGCAAGGATGTCTGCTTTCATCTCCCCTTAAAGATTCTGCTGGGAGTCCTACATGAGGCATTAAGAGGAGAATGGAAAACAAAAGGTATACAGATTGGAAAGGAAGAAATAAAACTGTTTTTGTTCACAGACAGTAAGACTGTCTATGTAGAAAATGCCAAAGAATCAACTAAAAAATTTCTTGGAACCAAAACAATTATGAGGTTGCAAAATACAAGGTTAACATATAAAAGTCAATTGTTTACCTATATTCCAGCAGTAAGTATTGAAACTTGAAATGAAAAACACAATGCTGTTTACATTGGCATGAAAACAAATGAAATACTTGTGTATAACTCTAAGAAAATATGTCCAAGATCTACAGCAGGAAAACTACAAACTTCTGATGAAAAAAATCAAGGCAGGTCTAAATAAACGGAGAGATATTCCATGTTCATGAACAGGAAGACTCAAAATTGTTAAGACATTAATTCTTCCCAATTTTATATATATTCAGACACCACCAATCCAAATTCCAGCAAGCTATTTTGTGCATCTGGACAAACTGATTCTGAAGTTTACATGGAGAAGCAAACATCTCAGAACAGATAATACAATTCTTGAAGAAGAACAAAGTCGAAGGACTGATACTACCTGACTTCAAGACTCACTGATGGTATCTTGTTAATAACAGTTAATGAAAACGAATATGAAAATGAATATATGTATGTATATGCATGACTGGGACACTGTGCTATACATAGAAATGGACACATTGTAACTGACTATACTTCAATTAAAAAAAAAATGACTCACTGAAAAGCTAAAGGAATCTCTGCCATTGCTGAGTGCAAAAATAGATCAATGTAGCAGAACAGGGTCCAGAAATAGAATCACACAAATACAGTCAACTGATCTTTGACCAAGGAGCAAAGGTAATCCAATGGAGAAAGGACTGTGTTTTCAACAAATGGTACTGGAACAATCAGCCATTCCCACGTGAAAAAATTAATCCAGACACAGACCTTACACCTACCATGAACACTCAAAGTGGATCATAGATCTAAGAGTAACTGCAAAACTATTAAAGATACAAAGATATATAAAGATAACACAGGAGAAAAATCTAGGTGACCATGGGTTTGGCAATGAGTTTTTAGATATAGTACTAAAAGCAGGACTCATGAAAGACAAAAAAATTAATAAGCTGGACTTCACTAAAACTGAAAACTTCTGCTCAGTGAAAGACATTGTTAAGAGCACGAGAAAGACACGCCACGGACTGGAAGAACGTATTAGCAAAACACGTATCTGGTAACCCAAATTTTGTTTTAATTCTTAAAACTTAACAGTAAGAAAACAACCAACTAAAAAAGTAAGCAAAAGATCTGAACAGCAACAGCTACCTCAAAGTGTTTTTGCCAGAATTAAAAGAGACAATTCTCATAAAGCACTCAGCACCGAGCCTGGCGTACAGCAAACTCAATAAATGTCTACTACTCTCACTTCCGTGGCAAAGGCTGTAATAAAAGTGAACAGAGCGCTCTGAGAGAAAGGCACCCTGGGGAAGGTATCCTCCCTCTCCCTGGAGGAGAGGACTCCAGAGGGGAGCCTGAGAGGCTCGTGTGTGAGGGCGGCTGAGGGAGAGAGGCAGGCAGACAGCCTCCAGGCAGAAGGAGCAGTCTGTGCCTGCAAGAGGCACACCGTGGATATTCCTGGAGCTCCCACTTCACTCCTGGTACATAATGCAAACCATTTTGATAAGAAAAATAGAGAGAGAGTTTAAAATAGGATGTAAACGTCATGTTAATTTTAAAGATAAAAATCTGAGCTTTAGAATTCCCACCTTATTCCAAGCTAGACTGCTTCTGGTTGCTCCACCAGCAGGGAGTGAAAACCTTTGCAAAGCACAGCCCTAAAAATCTAAGTGCTGATAACAGACGTAAAGTATTATTACTGGGCCCAGCCAGTCAAACTGTAAGGGGGACACTGGCAGACAAACAGGCAACTACCTGGCGCGGGGGGTATCAGAACTCTCCCAGCCCCTCTAGCTGACGCGTTTAGGCAGTGGGCTTCTGAAGCCCTTGGGGCAGTCGGAATGTACCTCAAGGAAAGCCAACATCTCATGCAAGTGGTGCAGTGGACACAGGGACAAGCAATTCCCTCTTAGGTCACAGTCTGCAGCCATCAGAAGAGATTCCCCCAAAGGGAACGGAGTGAGGAAAGACTGATCACTCACCAGAGTGGGTCTGCGTGAGACACACTGATGACAAACGCCTCTCCAGTCTGGCCTGAGAGAGTCCGTCCGCTTTTATCAACAATTGTCCCTGAAATCTGAATTGACAAAGTAAACTCAGTCAACAACACTGACTTAAATTAAGAACACAGTCGCAGAAACAAAATAAAGTGAGCAAGCTGACTTTCTTTGTTCTTTTACAAGGAAGAGAGCCGTGGAACTCAAACTCAAAGGCAGCACTGGTTCATAATGGTCAGAGCAGATGAATACGAAGTGCCCAGGCGAGGGGCTGGTGAGCCACAGAATCAGAGAAAAGGGAAAGTCAGGGAGGCAAAAGCAATGCCCAAGAAAGCTTCAGAATTCACACCTCCAGTCCCACTGGAGGAGACTCTCCCACAGAAACCTCAGGTTATCCTGGCCTCCTGCTGTCAAACATCTGACTTGTCTAACACCCCTGTTTGACTCTGTTCTCAGCAAGCAATCCTAAGACCCTCCTGTGGGTCTGCCTATTGAATTAACACACTGGCAGTCTGCTGACTATGGCACTGGACACTTCACAGTCAGCAGGGGCCCCAACGAGCGGGAGCCCCTGGCTTCAGGAGATCACTTCAGCCCAGCTTCTGTGGAACAAACCACTTCCAGATTTATTTTCTTCACTTTTCCAGAGATAAGACTGCTGTTGGTCTAGGGCTGGTGGTAGGAGGGAGGTGAACAGAAGAAGTTAAAGAAGTTGAGTATGTGCTTCCTAAAGACACTATCGATAGTTCCATGCGAGGAAAACAAAAACCTCACCCTCAAAATGACATTATTAATAAAAAAAAACAAAACACAGCATGCAAGTATTTGAGAACTTACAAAGACAGGCCGGGGAGCATACTTCTCTTCAAAAAGTTTTTGGACTGCAAACAAGGCTGCCTGTCAGGGAAAAAGAGGACAGCTTTATTTCTGAGAGTCTGTGTCAAAGGTCGGTCTAACCAGCTGATCAGAACACCCCCTTTTCCAAGACCTCTTTAGGTAAGAGACGCCTCGCGTTCTCTGGGAAGGAGAACCATGTTCTCCCCACAATGCACAACCCCAGCACCCCTTTCTCAAGTGTAACACTGTACATGCTCTAACCAAACACTGACTGAAAGTTCACCTGGAACTAGTGTCCCCGATGAGGAAGAGCTGAAGAGCTACTCTTTCTTCTTTCTCTCAATCGAAATTAAAAACAGAGAAACCAGAAGTCTCCACTTTGCACAGCCTCGTGTATACATGGTGGCACTTGAACCAACAGCTTATGACACTGCAAGTTCCATGTTAATCTATGCTGTCCATGTTTTATTAAATTCCAGATCCTCTAATGCTCAAGGCCCTTCCACACCAGAACCCAGGCCTGCGGAGGGCTGACTGTCCAAATTAAAACTAGTGAGGTAGTATCTGTAACCTATCAGATTGGACAACATCAAAAAGCTCAACAGAGAGGGTGTGGTGAGACTGGCACTACCATGTACTACCTGCTGATTGAGTATAATTGAGAGCAACCCTGGAGGGTAATTTGACACTAAAGATCAAAATTAACAGTGTCCACACCCTGTGACATGGAAATTTCACTGGCAGAAATTTATCCTCAGACACACTGTGCAAAGACGTACGTATGAGGGTATCTACTTCTCATTCTATACACTTACGCACCTTAGTGCATATACAAGGAACATAAACACGTACACACACGCACACGCACGCTGTTATCTGCAATCAGTCTCCGTCAGAACCCCCACACCAGGAACTGTGGTTGTCCTCAGGGAAGAGGAGACGGAAGGATACTTACTTTTCACGCCACACATTTATGTACCCTTAGAATTTAAGAGCCATGCATAGTGTCTACTACTTGTGCGTCTACGTACATATAGTAGCTATATAATACAAGAATATTTACTTTCATAATTTTTAAAAAAACATTTTTTAAAGTTACAAAAATGTCCTTTCGAAATTTCCTTCATTCTACTGGGCTCAGTTAAAAAAACAGTCAAAGGTAAAATGGAATCGAGGAATTTTACTCAAGTTAGTAACAGCTATTTGTGGTCTTCTCACACCGCCCCCACGCCCCTTTTTCTCTCCTTTAACTCACCTTGGCATTGGCGGTGTCAAAAATAGTTTCAACGAGTAAGATATCAACCCCACCATCCAGAAGCCCTTCGGCCTGCTCTTCGTAGGCTTCAACAAGCTCATCAAATGCTGCAAAAAATCAACCACAACCAGGATATCAGATTCCTCTGAACGGCCAGGACATGCTGAGTTCAGGCCTGGCAACCGCTGAACTAACTATTGCTGGTTTATAATGCATAATTTAAGAGGAACACCACCTTTGGTAAGACACCAAACAAGGAAACACGGCAGTGACGGAAAGTTAAACCAGCAAACTGAACACAACTGCTCCTAAACACTTAGCATATAGCCTTCTCTCCCCAAGCATGAGCCAAGGACTGGTTGCGGGGGGTGTGTGAGAAGGTGTGTGACTTCTTGAGCCCTGTCCGTTACTTTCAAGATCTTTGAAACATCATTCTTTCCAGGGATGGTCTTAATCAATCAATTCAGGGATGAGTGAGGAGTAACTGCGAAACGTGTCACACTGATCCGGATGCATCAGCGGTATTCTCCCACACCCCCTGCTGTAAAAGCCGGTGGTCCTGTAGATTTTGCTTCTGCCCTCTGACACCGAGACTGTCAGAAGAAACCTGCCTGATGGGCAATTTCAGCCTAAAATCAAAAAGTGCTCAATCACTCCAAGGTAAAACTTCTGTCAGAAATGTCTTGAGTTGTCTCTATTTCCATCTGAGAGGTCATCCCTCTCCCTATTTTACCTCTCACCCCAGAGAGATGCCCATATATTCAACAGACAAGCCTAGAAGCACGCTTATGCTTGTTACACTAAGTACACTGCCTCTTACATAGCACAAGAGAAACGTTAGCTCCTCGTTGTCAGGCCCAGACCAAAGGAAACACGGACCACACATAAGCCCAGAAGGAGCAACCCCTAGTGGAAAATGTGTCTGTAACCCAGACCCACAAACCACACTTGACAGAATTTGTCATCCACACAAAACTCATCACCATACGCAGTATCACTACCACTCAGCTCTGATCGTTTAACTTTTGTCTTTTGTAGTCTGATGCTTAAGAAGTTAAAATTGATTTCCAGACTGTTCATAAAATCTCAATGCAAGTCAGCTTACAGAATCTGGTTTATAATGCTGGTATGTTCATATAGTTTAGACTGCTTTCTGATAAATACAGTGGGGGTCTAGTGGGTTATTCTACAACAGACCAAGGCCTCGAGTCTGTATTTGCTCAACTCAGTTTAAAGTTTTATCTTGATTGATTTTAGGTCCACAGCTGATAAAGAACACCACAACATGCACCCTTGAAAGAAAGCTCAAAATACACCCTACTACTACCCCCAGCGCTCTTTTCATTTAGACGTCTACTGCACTCCAGGGACTGCTGTAAATAAGCCCTTAAGTCACAATAGCCCTGAGGTAGATGCTGGTACTGGGCCCATTTTATAGATCTACAGATTCCTGAAACACAGAGGTACTTGCCCAAGGTCAATGATCACACCTGATACTCACTGATGTTCCTGTAATCTGGTCTTTCCACAGATGGGGACACAGAGAGTGTCTTATTAGTTGGACCCAGCGCTCCTGCCACAAACCTCTTAATTCCTTTGGGAAAAGAAAAACAGGTGTGAAATTTCTAAATAGCTCAACTTTTTTGTTGTGAGTCAGTAGGCTGTAAGATTTCCCCTAAAACACAGGCATACAATCCTTTGTCCACAACTCTGAAATCCAAAAGACGCAATGCCCCAAGGTTTTTCTTACTTCATTTGACAAAAGAACTTGACCTCTCCTGAACTACAAGGGGCTATTTATAGTCTTTTTACCACTTAGTGGATGATTCACAGATTTTACTGCAAATAAATGTATGATTACAAGGGCTGTCATGGACCCCACTGGGGAAATTATGAAATATAACATATGTGCACGTTATCACCAAGCCAACCTCAAAACTCTGAATTCTCACATATCTGGCTTCAAAGCATTTCAGGTAGTAATCCTTTTCTACCACCAAAGCTTTGTTTGGACAAATTCCCTCTCCTTACTCTTAAGAAAACTTGAAGGTCATGAACTTAACACAGGTGCTGCAAAAGCTCCTCACAGCAGCACTGACCTTGAAATGCTCTCCAACGTTGTAGGGCAGGGCCTTCACTGGGAGAAAATACTAAATCACAATTAATAATTATAAAGCCTGAAATTAAAGTACAAAACAGATCAACTCTTTTGGTAATTCTTTAATAACCTCTCCTCTAGGATAGAGTCTAGGTGCTTCTAGAAGAGCCTGAGAAGTTGTGTTCATTTACATATTGTATCAGAAGTCAGGGTCATACTGCTCACTGCTTTTGGTGATTTTAACCATGCAATAATCTGGGTTATGCTTTACCATTTAACTGGAGAAGACTAACAACTAGTTGATAATCCAGTCTTTGAACAGGTTACAAGTCTGACCATAAGAAAAATGTCTTTATCCTTTCCTGCTGTAGCTGGTTTAATATCCTGTTGGGGTAATAGTCTATGCCTTTCCAGATTTAAACATTATCTCCCAGAAACAGAGTTCCTATAAATTGCCTCAGTCTTCATTAGTATGCTGTGTCTAACTTCCTAACAATTTTGCTTTACATCTTTCCTGTTCGCAATAATTTCATATTTCCAAATCATAAGGGGCACCATATATTTCTCGCGTTCCTTTCCCTCCCTCAACGCCTCCCTCCAGCTGGTGCTCAAGTGTTCTTATGGCAGCCAGCCAGGAGGCTAG
This sequence comes from Vicugna pacos, assembly GCF_048564905.1. Classification (NCBI taxonomy): domain Eukaryota; kingdom Metazoa; phylum Chordata; class Mammalia; order Artiodactyla; family Camelidae; genus Vicugna; species Vicugna pacos. The sequence goes on along the minus strand of NC_132997.1, from coordinate 30,859,731 downwards.
TTATTTCAGGGAGCCCCTTTTCAAATCCCAGGAGGACTGAATCTAATGGCACTCTCTTTTGCGTGCTACACAGTGCCTTCAAAGACATTAGTGCCATGAAGTAGAAAACACTCAAAAGACGATCTCTCTTTACCTAAAAAGCCACTATCACAGGATCTGGGTAGCTTGAAGGGAATAAGATCTAGTATCTTTATGATAACCAAAATAACCGAAACAGTCAGCTGTGCCTCCATAACCTGATGATGCACTTCCAAAAGGAGAAAAGTCATTTGAGAGCCACAGTCCCGGTCACAAAGAACACAGCACCCTAACAGCAGAGTGAACAGAGAGTGAACCCTCAGCCCAAGACCCACAGAGACAGTCAGCTCAGAGAGACGTTGAATGCCTGGTCACGGCACTGCAGAGAAGCAACCTAAAACAAGCCCCCAGTGGTGTCTGCAGAGGGCCGAAGGCCAACCTCCACCAAAGGAAAAGGGCAGTGAGGACAGTGCATCAAGAGAAGAAGGGCAAAGGAAGCATCTTTGTTTGAAAAAAAAAAAAAGAAGGAGAAAAAACGCTCCTTACCTGTCTGGAGCGTTATCTCCTCGGCTGCTTTCCTGGCCACTCCTGCAGAGCACTTGTTCATCCGGTAGGCCTAACACATCAATGCAGACGTTAGTTCGTCCTTTCTTTCCTCCGTAAGACAAATAATGAATCCGTGACCTTCTAAAACTCAGTTTTATTCAGTAAGGAAATGTAGTGAATTAACCTGAGGTCTGAATGAAAGCTTGGCTGAAAAGGCCTATCAGCTGCGCCAGCCTTGAAGGCAACAGGAAAAGCAAGAGTCTCTGGGAACTGCTTTTAGGTTCTTCCCCAAAATCATGAGCTAGCAGGCAACAAGGGCAATCTCTGAATATGTGGCATGACAAAATAAGCTGATGTAGCTAAATATTCAGAGAATTAGAAAAAAGCACAGTAAGGGAAAAAGCATGGGCTTCAGTCACAGGAGACCTGGGTTCTCAAACCGGGCTCGGTCACCACCTGCCCAGGCAATTCCCTCAGCAACTTCTCCAGCCCCGGCTTCCCACACTGCACAATGGCTGGAATCAGGGTCTGAACTTTTCTAGATTATGTAACCTCTTGAGAATTTGGAAAAGTGCCACGAACTCTCTCACTAGAAAATAAAAAGCAAGTATGCACAAACATACAAAGTATTGCCTACAAGTTTTACTGAGATACACCCAAGCCCAGTCATCTGCACACTGCCCGTGGCTGCTCCCGTGCTATGACGACAGCGCTGCGCAGTTGCAAGAGACTCTATGTAGCCAACAGAGCTTGATGTATTTACTGTCCAGCCCTTTACAGAAAGAGATTGCCAACTCCTGCCCTAAAACAACACAGAAGTACCTGCAATTCAATTTCATTTTCCCTCAATAACCCAAAAAGCAAGTGATTTCACAAAGTTCCAACATCATGAAAGGAATCAGTGTCAGAGCATTCAGGACTACATGCATGAACACACAGGCATGTGTCTGGAAAAACCCCACCCAGAATTGGGGACTGTACCATCTATCATGTATTTCCATCATTAACATTTTACAAAATTTGATTCTGGGAGCATCATGTTGATGAGAAAGAAACCAAATCCCTCACCCCACACCGGGATGCCTACTATTACGGGGAAAAAAACCACAAAAACAACAGAACAAATGCTGGGAAAGATGTGGGAAAACTGGAACCCTTGTACACCACTGGTGCGGATATAAAACGATGCAGCCATTATGGAAAATAATATGGTGGTTTCTCAAAAAAATTAAACAGCTTTACCATATGGTTCAGCAACTCCACTTCTGGGTATATATTCAGGAAATGAAAGCAGGGATGCAGTACAGATTACCAGTACACCATGCTCATGGTGGCACTGTCCACAATAGCCAAAAGGCAGACATCCATCAATGGATGAATGGATAAACAAAATGTGGTAATACACACAATGGAGTATTATACAACCTTTAAAAGGAAGGATATTCTGACACAAGCTACAATCTAAGTGATGCAAGCCTGGCACAAAAGGACAAATACTGCATGGGTCCACTTATATGAGCCATCTATGGAGTTAAATTCATAAAGACAAAAAGTAGAATCACGGTTCCCAGGGGGTGGGGGAGGGAAAGACTAGGAATTATTGTTTAATGGGTAGTTTTATAAGATGAAAAGAGCTCCAAGGATAGATGGTGAGAATGGCAGCACACAATGGGAAGGTACTTAAGGCCAATGAATTATAGTTAAAAATGGTTAAAATGGTAAATTTTATGTTACATATATTTTGCCACAATTTAAAAAAAGGAAACCAAATCTGTCACCCAACTTAAAAAGGCTTCACAAAACTGTGCACATGGCCAATCATGCTTTTATAATAAACATCAGTTGCATTTGATTATTACTTGCCCGTGAAAGAAGCCAACTGGAAAATGAATGGGCTGTCTTATCACAGACAATAGATAACTAGGCATGAGCTTGACTCTGCAGCTTTGGCTGGTTTTCTCACTAGCAACTGCCAGTGCGGCAAAAACTTATGAATACTTTAGATACAAGGTAAAATGAAGTTCTTACCAAGTGTTCGAGGCCATAGTCAGCTTGGGCAATGTTAGTGCTGCTAAAAGTATTTGTTTCAATGATATCTGCTCCCGCCAGCAAGTAATCCTTCAAGAAGAGACAGTAATGTCAATGCTACGAGTTTTAGTACCCCTGTCCCCTAACAATAAACTTGGCTACCACCAAACACCTTTTGACCCTTACTAAGTCTAAGGTGCTGCACTAGACAGAGGCTAGAGATACGAACAGATAGAGGGATAGCACGGAAAGGCATGTGGTATAAATAAACAAACACGGAATTGAATTCAGACAAAGTTCACACAGTGCGAACTGAACTAAGTGCCTTAAACTCTCTCAGTTTCGGCTTCCTCATCTGAAAGTATAGCCCGACCTCACAGGGTGGCCACACGATGACACAGGTAACACCAGGTGCCTGGCACACGATGGCCCCATACAAACGTCCCTTTGTTCTTCCGCCATCTCCCGGTGTCAGCACAATCAGAATCACACTGAGAACGGCACTCTCTGAGATCTCGACTCTGACCACACTTTTCAGACCCACACCCGGGTGCCTCCAAACCAGCTCTGCACCCCTCCTAAACCTGGAGGACCTTGGTGCCCTCCTGTTCTCTTCGCTTGAAACCTTTCTTCCTTGTTTCACTCTTTGGACACCATCTCAACCTCAATCTGGTGAGTGTTCTCGATTCTCGATTTTCCAGTAGTGAGTTGGATGGAGACTGTCGGCAGAAGAGCTGGGAAACGCAAACCAAGGGGCAACTCACGGGCCGGGGAGGCCTGTTCCTTGTCTGGCGGCTTACACAGCAGCTGTGCCACACAGTTGGCACTGTGTTTACTGAGATGATGCCTTTGAAGTGGATGTCTCCACAATCAAAAACTTACCGTCAGGCAATCACATAACAATCAAAAATGCTCGGTCAGGTACTTACACTACCAGTGGAACTTGGGCATTCCATTAAAATTAAACACCAGGGAATTAGCTCTATGGTCAGTAACTCCACTAGAAATAACTAAGTGTGACAATAACCCAGTCTTCTCTTCTTTGTAACACGACATGGTCTCTGCATTCAGAGAACTCCAGCTAGTCAACACTTCCCCCGTGAACAGGATAGCCAGGTGTACTTTATTGTATTTATGGCCATTTTTGCTTTATTACTTCTCCTGGGAAACTTGTTGTTCTACCTAGATGCCTGCCTAATATATACGACAAATATTCATTCTCTCAAAATGTATTTACTGACTACTACATGAGAGATACTGCTCTAGGTGGTAAGGATTCAGTAGTGAAAAATGGGCATAAACTAAGGGGGCGGGCGGTGGGAAGGGAAAGACTGGGATTTCAAAATGCAGACTAGATAAACAAGATTATACTATATAGCACAGGGAAATATATACAAGATCTTGTGGTAGCTCACAGCAAAAAAGATGTGACAATGAATATATGTATGTTCATGTATAACTGAAAAATTATACTCTATACTGGAATTTGATACAACATTGTAAAATGACTATACCTCAATAAAAAAAGTTAAAAAAGAGGAAAAAAAAGGGCATAAACTCCTGCCCTCAGGAAGCCAACACTTTAGTGATAGTCCACGTGAATAATGACAAAGCCACATGGCATGGTACGTCATATGATCTCATCAACTACATCCTAAAAACTGATGTTTGTAACCACACCAAGCAATTCACACCAACAATGGCACTCCCGATCTACAATACACTGGCATTTTATAATGTGACTTGACTATATACTCTCAGGCCTAGCAGAAAAACCTGCAGAAGCAAACCTCTTTAAGGACCGATTTTAAATCTTCCAGAACCTACAATTCCCACTATGACCAAAGGAAAGGAATGGTTCTCAGATGAAAACCATTCTGCATCTTATCTAGAACAAAGTCTTCACCACCCAACAGACTGATCCCTTCCCACTCAATGAATCATTTAATCACTAAATGAACTAAGTGATTTTTCCCCCTTAGGAAGAATCTGAAAGGCAACTAAAGCAAAAATAAACATCAAACTAAAAGCACCTGCACAACAAAGGAAGTCATCAACAAAATGAAAAGGCAACACATTGAACAGGAGAAGATATTTGCCAATCACATATCAAAGGATATCCAAAATAAAGAACTCGTACAACTCAAGAGCTAAAAAACCCATTCAATTAAAAAATAGGCAGAAAATCTGAATAGATATTTTTCCAAAGAAGACATATGGAGGGCCAACAGGTAAATGAAAAGACGCTCAACACTACTTATTATCAGGGAAATGCAAACCAAAACCACAATGAAGTATCACCTCACACCTGTCAGAATGGCTATTATCAAAAGACAAGAAATAACAAGTGTTGGTGAGGATGTGGAGAAAAGGGAACTCCGGGCACTGTGGGTGGGAATGTAAATTGGTACAGCAACTATAGAAAACAGTGTAGAGGGTCCTCGAAAAATTAAAAATAGCACTATCACATGACCCAGCAATTCAATTTCTGGGTATTACCCAAAGAAAACAAAAACGCTAACTCAAAAACATAAATGCACCCCCGTGTTCACTTCAGCATTATTTACAACTGCCAACATATGGAGACAATCTAAGTGTCCACTGATGGATGAATGAATAAAGGAAATGTTGTATGTACATGAAATGGAGTATAATAAAACTTTAAAAAGAAGGAAATCTTGCCATTCATGGATGGCCCTTGAGGGCATTATGTTAAGTGAAAGAAATCAGAGAAAGACAAATAATGCATGATCTCACTTATATGTGGACTCTGAACAAACAAATAAACCGAGCTCACAGATAGACTGGAGGTTGCCAGAGGTGGGAGGGTGGGGGAAATGGCTGAAGGGAGTCAAAAAGTATAAACTTCCAGTTATAAAATAAATAAGTCATGAAGATGTAACGGACAGCATGGTGACTGAAGTTAATCCTCTGTATTGTATATTTGAAAGTTGCTAAGGGAGTGGATCTTAAAAGTCCCCATCACAAGGAAAAAAAAAAAATTGCAGCTATGTATAGTAATGGATGTTAGCTACACTTACTCGGTGACTATTTCACAATATATAAAAATATCAAAACATGCTGTACATCTGAATATAATGCTACTCGTCAATTATAGGTCAATTTAAAAAAAAAGTCTGAAATAATGCCCTTCTCCAGAAGATAAAAACTTTCTCAATTAACTGGTAAATATGCTTTGTCCTCCAGATTGAATCCAGACCAGGAAAACAGATTAAATCACCTTATTATCTCTTCTAGTCATTAATTCTATGAAGTTCATATGATAACCTACAAAATAATTTAGTTCTATATTTCGTTTTAAATTTTAAAAGTCTAACAAGACCCAGTTACTTGCCTCTGATCTCTTTATGTTCACTAGGCAGAAAAACGGCACGAAAAAACATGTGATTTCAAGTCAGTAAACCTCCGTAACATCAGGCAAGTTATTTAACCTCTGTGTGCTCCGTTTCCAAATCTACAGAATGAGAATAATAACTATCTTTGAGTTTCATTTCATCAGGGCTGTTGTGGTGACTTGAATAAGACAATGTACGTGAAAACCTTGATCTAGCCAGGATTTTATGGTTTTTCACTGCAGTTTAAATGCCTCAAAGGCAGAAACCTACCTTCCTCATCTCCTTATCCTGAATGTTCAATACAGTGCATGACTTTTACTTGGTGCCCAACACCTACTTTCTGAACAAATCACCTCTTTCTTCTGTATCCTCCAGAGCACTTGATACAGTGGTCAGTCCTCAGGACATGAAAGGGACTGCAGAATCATAGAATGAAAATATAAGAACCTGGGGGTGCTTTACCTTATGGATTTGGTAAATGACATCGGGTTGAGTTATACTTAAAATGTCATTGTTGCCTTTCAGGGGCCTGGCATGATCTTTAAATTCTTGTCCCCGGAAGTCTTCCTCACTCAGCTTGTGTCGCTGGATCATGGTCCCCATTCCTCCATCAAGCACCATAATTCTCTCCCGCAGAATGGCTTCAATCTCGTCCTGCAGAGTTTTCTCCATACCTGCTTTAATAAAGAAAGTGAAAATCTGACTTTAAAAAATGAAAGGAGAAAAACATGTGGAGAAGGAGCTTAAACTAAATTATAATAATTCATGACAGGGAGTAAATGGGGCTCATAAAATATGTATCCATAACTGCAGCATTTCCAAAATGCTGTCCCAAAATGTTTCCATTAAGTTAGAACAATGCTTAATGAAATAGAAGATTACACATAGCACAGAATTACTGGTAAAGCACCAAACCAAGGTTAAAGCAGGTTATACTAACTCCTGTTTCAGAGATGAGCAAAACAGGCAGCAAACAGCCAAATGCCACAAGGCCAGGCCAGCTGCGGGAGAAAGTCTTCAGGTGTCCCTCTGGTGGTTGTGTGCCTGAGCTCCCTCAACAGCAATAAGTGACAGATAATGGAAAACAATCAGTCGTGCCAAACTGCCACTTGAACTGTTAGCTCTAACAATCTCTCCCACCTACTGCCACAACTAGTTAACAGCCTGCCCACAGGGTCTTTCTCGCCTCTGCACCTCTGAAACAATGACCAGCTAACACCCGAGTGTCTCAATTCTCCCCATGTTCTTGACTTCTAATTCCCAGCCCTGACTACTCATTCCAATCCTATTTTCTGCTGTCCAAGAACTACTGGAAAGCCACAAATCTGCTGACTGGCGTCACTGAAAATTCCTAAGATTGATCGGAGCCTCTTTGGTTCACCTTTTCCTTGGCTCCTTTCCATATCTGCTGTCCCAAACCTCTGCTTTCTTTTAGCACCAAATCCGCCTCATCCTTTTCACTCACAGGTGATTTCACCTAATCCTGTACAACAAAGTCTTCTTTGGGGAGCTCCTTAAATTAATCCCCCTCCACCTCAAAATCCTCTTGCAGCTCAGCGCACTGCTTCCCCACCCTCAGACCTAAGGAAGAGCACAGGATCACCTCCCCCCAACCCCTCCCACCTCCAGCAGTTATACCTCAACCTGTCTTCTCCATGGGGCTCCTGCCTCTGCCTCTACTGAAATTATTTCCTAAAGTCACCAATGACCTTCTAATTATCAGAAACCCTCGGCTCTACTCTTAGACCCAGATTTCAAACTGCCCACCTGCTATCATCCCCTAGAAACCCACCCGCCCCTCTCTCTAATATCCAAAACCAAACTTGCCACATTTTCTACCTGATAGCCCTATTTCTGTGAACGGCATCACCCGTCCCCGTTGCCTGACCTGAAAACCGCAGTATTACGATTCCTTGTTCTCCCTGATAGGCAGCGTCTGTCTCCCCGTTACTCCTCATCCCCGCCTACGGAGCACCCGCCACTCTGCGTTAACATCGTGCTGTTCCGCACGCTGGGGTTTGCAGAACTACGGCTCGCACCCCGAAGTGCAAAACAGTTCAGTGCGGCTTCAAGCAGTCTTCTCTGCGTTTCCCTGTCTCTCAGCACCTGAACTTCCTCTGGCTTAGATGCTCAGTAAGTATATATTGAACAGGAGCGTTCAATCACGCGGAGCTTCCACAGGGCCCTTCGGGAATGTGCGGTGTCAAATGCTAAGTGAAGCTACTCCGAGGTCCACAAGGCGTCGCGGGGCCGCGGGGGGCGGGGGCCGCCGGGGGAGGAAGGGGCGAGGGCGGGGGAGCAAGGACGCGGCGAGAACGCGGGCCCTCGGGGCTCCTCCGCCAGCCGCGAGGAGCCGCCCGCCCCAAGAACCACCCCCGAGGTGGGGAACAGGCGCGGCGTTACCGGACGGCGCCCGCTCCTGGAGCGCGGGGGACATGCTGCGGAGCCTCCTCCTCGGGCCGGGCCGGACGGGGCCGCGGCGGGGAAGACGCGCTCTCCACACGCGACGGCCCGGAGCCGCTCCCCGAAGGCCGCCGCCCTCACGGCCCGGGCGCGGCGAGGACACGCGGGCCCCGCGCCGCGACAGTGCTCTGGCGCCCGCTTCCTTCTCGCGGGGCGCGGGCCGGGCCTGAAGAGGAGGACGACGTGGCGGCCGAGACGCGCGGCCAGGCTTCACCGTCCCCTCAGGCTCGAGGAGGCTCGGACTCCGGGCGTCTCGGCACTCAATCCAGCCTCTGAGCCGGAGGGCCCGCCCCCAGGCCTGGGATTGGTCTGCAAGGGCTCGTCGCGGCCGTATTGGCTGAGCCGTCGCAACCAATCACCAATCACCGGAGGCCTGGCCCCAGGGCGCGCTGGGAGACGTGGTCCAGGAGCGCAGGTGGCGCGCAGGGTCCGCGCATCTCCGGGCGGCGTCAGTGAGGCCGCCCGCAGGGGCTCTCCCGGGGGAGTCGTGGTGCGAAGCTGGCGCTGGCCTCAGCGTCTTAGGTAGTGTCGAGAGCCCGGTCCTCGGAGTGGAAGACCAGGTACTAGTCACGTTTTATTGTTGACTGGCGCTGGGCAAGGTACTTAACCTCTCAGTCTCTGCTTCACACTTTGCAAACGAGAAACGATAGGGTGGCGACCATTACTATTACATGAGGTTGCAGGGATTAAATGAGGTCGTGCGAACGCGCTGTGAAAACTGAAGCACATCTGTGCATGTTAATTGTCACTTCTGAACAGTAAGCATCTATGGAGCGGGAACTAGGTGCCAGGCTTTGGGCTGCACACCTGGAATGCAGAGGCAAGCTGCGTAACGCCCTCACCGCTGTCTTCTTAAGAGGAAGAACTCACAGTCTGGTTAAGACTAATAATAGAACAGAGCATAAAAATCACATACAATGTGCTAAAAGTACTCAGAACTCCAAGGTTTTGGGGGAAAGTTTCAAAGAAAAAGCTGGATTCTGAAGAAGTGTGTGCCAGGTAAGGCCATTCCAGTCGGGAGACACAGCAACCGAGAGAATTTGAGAATAAAGGACAGTGCTGTAAGGCTGAGCATAATAGGAGGAAAGCAAGTGAATCTGGAAAACATAAAATAGAGACAAAATTATGACACCTACTAACTTAAAAAAATACAAATTTGCTTGCTGTTCTCCTTTGACTGTACTTAGTGATTATACATCAGTTTTTAAAATCTGCAAAATGATAATAATGTACATAGCATCCTTACCAAAGATGGCCATACCTGGAGGGGGAAAAATGGAGTGAGTGGGGAGAGAATGAAACAAGAGTGTGAGGGAGAGGAGAGACCCCTGAATAGCAGAAGATCTTGTTAAGTTTGTAAGGGCTAGTTTTTAAATTTTCATCTGTGTCTCAGAGTTTGTTGATGCATCTCTTGAAAAATAATCTTTCAGGCACTAGTCGTTTACTATTCTCTAGCCTAGTAGAAAATCTAGGTGTTGTTTATCAGTCTCTGTTTTTAGCAAGTCATCAGACGTTTACTTTCTCAGCTAAAAGTGAACAAATCCAGTTTTTTTCTTAGTCAGTAAAGGGTAACAAGGTTAAAGGAATACATCCTACCTAAGGGGCAGTGAATTCTAGTACAAAAACTCACATAACTCAAAGTTCTAAGAATACTGTCGTGGGTTGAATTGTGTTCCCCCGAAAAAGGTGTAGTGAAGTCAATCCTAAACTCCAGTACTTCAGAATGTGAACTTACTTGGAAATAGGGTTGTTGTTGGTGTGATTAGTTAAGGTGAAGTCATATAGAAGTAGAGTGGACCCTTGGTTCAGTATGAGACCTTGTAAGATAAAGGAGAGGCACACAAGCCATGTGCTAGCAATGGTGGAGATTAGTGTGCTGCATCTGCAAACCAAGGAATACCAAGGCCTGCTGGCGAACATCAGGAGCTGGGAGAGACAGGAAGGATTCCCCCTGTACGTAATTGTAAGGATTATTTAAAAACTCACTCAGGAAATCCAGTGTGCAGAGGGTGTTGTTTTATTGGGTTTTGGGGTTTTTCTTTCTTTCTTTTTTTTTTTTTTCCTGCTTTGGTTTGGCCTTTTTGGTTTCTGGAGTTGTTTTTGTTGCTGTTATTGTTTTGTGGTTTTTTGGTTTTATTGTGGGGGGTTTTTTGGTTTTGTTTTGGATTTGGGTTCCTTTCTTTCTTTCTTTATTTTTTTTTTCCATCTTGCCTAAGAGCAACTTGATGTTTTGTTTGATAGATAGGAATGTGGTACTTAATCAGCTTAAGAGGGTGGGTGAGCTTGTTACCAGACTCAGGTTCAGGTGCTTGCCACTCAAAAGCCAATAATCAAGTGTCAGTAGAAAGGAAAGGTGCTTTAATCAGAAAAGCCAGCCATCTGGGGAAACAGTGGCTCATGTCCTGAGACCATCTCTGAAGAGTCTGCTTAGCCATGATAGTTTTTTAAGGAAGAGATGGGAGGAAGGATGTCAGTGAATCATTAAGGCAGGAGGTTGGGTCCTTCACCATCTCCACTGCATGCAGACCGGCTGACTCTCTTTTCAGAGGTTATCTAGCCCAGGTGACCTGCCTTCAGGATTGCTAAGGGGGTTGTGGAGAGTTAGTCAGTCTTTAACTGCTCAATTTTTCATTCTTCTTTTTATCTAGAAAAAGTATCGTTAGGCGAGGCCTGGTGTGCGTTCAGGAGAGCATAAGTCAGGAGTTCATTTCAACTGCTTAGTGATCTCATTCCTACAGTTAGGTTCTTTTAAGGTTAGAGGGGGACAGAATTGGGCAAACAGGAAAGGGGCAAAAGGGCTCTTTCAAACTGAGAGCTAAACTTGCTGACTGCTAACCTGTCTTACTTTTATAAATGAAATAAAAGGAGGGAAAAGGGACCTGACAGTTTTTAAAGTTCTATTTTTGAATCCTGGAGCTTTATCTCCTAAACATGGAGGGAAATCAGAAATTATTTTTAAATTAAAAAGAATGCATTAACAGCAAATTCTTTTCTCATAACCGCAGAAGGAAACTGGTGAAAGTTCAGTGCAATCTAAACTAACTGAAGTTCATCAGCCTAAACCAACTTAGTACTTTGCTTTTGTTTTCCTTTAACATTTCAGCATAGAGGTGATTTGACAGAATTACATGAACTAGCCAGCGTTTTCTGACTCGGCCTGGAAGGTGTAGTGCGATTAAGATAATCAAGTTGAAACCTAGAATTTCTGTAGTTTGGGGGACATAACCAAAATCATTAAAAGACAAGAGTTCTTGGTATACTGGCTTTTAAAGTTCAGTTGTTGAAATCCTATGAATTGTTGGGGGTGTTTGGTGTTTATTTATTTAACAATTATTTATTGACACCGTTATGGGCCAGGCATTGAAGCTAAAACATTGAGATAAAACAGACCCAGGTCCTGCAGCCTAGAGGGTACAGCAAATGGTAATTGAATCCATTGTAAAGCAAGATGAGTGCCGTGGAGAAGGCTCTCTATAAGCTCTTTCTGTTGTCATCCTTGTTTACTGATAGGAAAACCAAAGTAAAGGGAGGTTGCTGGTCAGAGGGCAAGAGTGCAGTGGGGTTTACAATTAACTGATCACGGCCAGTTACAGATCGCTCTGTTCCTTCTCCACCCCCGCTGCTTCGCTTAACTAACCGACAGGAAAAGGAGGGTGGGGGGAGAGAAAGTAAACAAGTTGCCCAAGGTTACACTTCTAACAGGTGGTGCAGCAGGTCCCAACCTGGAAAAACTGGTTTCAGCATTCCTCCCGTTTCTCACTGTCTCGTTTATCCCTTGGAGCAGCTGATGAAAGAGCCCTCTCCCCAGAAAATTGGACCCACCAGATTGCTTATACTTTCAGTTGTTACTCGGATTCCCTGGCCCTAATTTACAGAATGAGTTTATAAAATGTTGCCACATCCTTTGAGCTAAACAAATGCCATCTGCATTCTCGAAACCCTGGAATTTTAAGTATGCTACATTTTCAGTGGGAGACATTCCTTCTGGGCTTTGGGGGACAGATAAAACTTCAGTGTTTAAAGGAAGGTCACCAAACATCACCCCCAGAGAGTTGGTACAGGACTTTCCGGAGCTCTGGTAGGTCAGATACCTTGCCTGCTACACTGTACTCGTTTGCCTTGCTTACTTAGGTCTGCCGTTCAGTTTAAGAAAGTGTTATTTTAATACAGACTTTCTCTGGCTTGGTCTTAGCTATATCTACAGTAACATTTAATACATGATGGCAAGCGAATAATTAATGTTTGCAAGAATAATTACTGGAGACATTGCATTCACCATCTTTCAGACATTGTCAAATGAATACTGCTAGCTGTCATAGCAGACTCTTTAATGGCAGAAAGAGTTTTTTGTTTTAACCAGGATGCAATTTGAAAGCTGTAATCATTCTCCAAAATTGGAAATATGATTCCCTTATTCGCCAATGATAAAATAAATCTCATGAGGGTAACATTAAATAAAGCAAAACAATCCCCAGGTCAAGCTGGCTGTAATCTGATTAAAGGTTTTAATCTCAGTAAAGATACCCTGTGCCCGTCAGCAAATTCGGGGGATGGGGCTGAGTTTGCTTTGGAATGGAGGCAGAGACAAGGGAACTCAGGAATGTTCACCTGCCTCCCGGGATCTTTAACTTGTTCCTGAGATAAAGGCACGCCGCCTTGTATCTATAATGGGGTTCCATACCTCAGGCTGTTGTGGTTGGACAACACTGCTCTTCAAAGTCATTCAGCCATTCCTGGGTGGCCAGCTAGTCTTTCTCTGGTGACAGACAGCCATGTTGCTATTGCTCTTCACATTTAAAGTGGAAAAGTACTAGACCTGGTATACGATTCAGAGCACCCGAGTCTAAGTATCCTGGACATCTCATAGTGTTGAGGTAGCTTTTACACTTGGACAGCCAACTGGTTTTAAGAACCTTAATATAGAAGTTCTTATTAAAACCATTAATTTGGATGTCTCACAAAAATGAAATATTACCGGAAAACATTAAAATTGAATACTGTATTTTTTCAAGTAAATATTTAATCACCAACTATTCATTCTGTTTGTCAAACACCATTAAGTTCATTGCAGGATTACTTCTGTAGTGCATTAAATCTTGGATTTCTTTTGGTTAGGAACTAATTTAATTTCAAAGAAACTGAAACTTAGCACATTGTTCAGATTATAAAAATGTATAATTCATATTGATAGAAGAGATTTAGAAAATTCAGTTAAACAAGTGCCAGTTAAGTACCTGACATGGATAAGCACCATGTCAGGTGCTTTGGGAAATATGAAGATGTTCAAAATAGGATTCTTTCCCCAAAGATCTTGCAAGGTGAATTATGAATGAATAAGACAAAGCAGATCATAATAAATGGAATAACAGAAATATAAATGGGAAACTACTGATGAGAGAAAAGGAAGAAGTTTATTCAAAATATGAAGAACTCCAACTCATCCAGCTTTATTTGTGAAACAGGCAAATAAAGGCTTAAAAAATATATATGAAGAACTGAGAAAGATTCATGGAAGGAGATGGGTTTGAACCATAATGTAAAAAAAAAAAAAAAAAGGGCTATGGGCTGAATGTATTCCCCTCCAAATCCGGATGTTAAAATCCTTGATGCCCATTGTGATGGTATTAGGAGATGGGACCTCCGGGAGGTGCCTCGGGCATGAGGGTGGAGCCCTCATGAATGGGATTAGGACCCTTATAAGAGAGGCCCGAGAGAGCTCCCTTGTCCCTTCTGCCATGTGAGGTCATGACAGGAAGGCTGCAGCCCGGAAGAGGGCTCTCACGTGACCATGGTGACACCATGATCTTGGACTTCCCAGCCCCAAGAACTGTGAGAAGTAAGTATCTGTGGTTTATAAGCTACCTGGCCACCTGAATGGACCAAGACACATGGGTGGAAGGAAAAGGGGATTCCTTGGTTGCAAGTAATTTTTTGAAGAAAGGCACATAGATAGTAGATGGTCTAAGCTCCACCAAATGTAAAATGTCTTTCTACTGCCCATATACGTGAACAACTGGCTGCTTATGAAACTCTTGAATCACAGCCTTTTCCCCTCAAAAGCTGATTACTGCATTGTCCTTTTTTTAAACAGCTTTATTGAGAGATAATTCACATACCACTCAGTTCACTTATCTAAGGCATGCTATTCAATGGATTTTGCGATTACATTACTAATTTTTTCAAGTGTTAAATATGTAGCATAAATTTGCCATTTTAGCCATTGTTAAGTGTACAGTTTAGTGGCATTAATATCATGCAACCATCACCGCTATCCATTTCCAAAACTTTTCTTCCACCCCAAACATAAACTTTGGAACAATTAAGTGATAACGCCCCATTTTTCCTGACACCAGCCCCTGGTGACCTGTAATCTACTTTCTGTCTCTGTGAACTTGACTATTCTAGGTACCTCATAGCAGCAGAATTATATATTTGTCCTTGCATACCTGAGTTATTTCACTTAGCATAATGTTTTCAAGGTTCATGCATGTTGTAGCATGTATCAGAGCTTCATTCCTTTTTAAGGCTGAATAAGAGTCCATTGTGTGAATATACCACATACTGCTGATCCATTCATTTGTTCATGGATACTTGGGTTGTTAGCACCTTTTACCTATTGTAAATAATGTTACAATGAGCAATTGATGTACAGGTATCTCAAGTCACTGCTTTTGTTCCTTTGGGTATATACTTAGCAGTTGGAATTGCAGGCTCACATGGTAGCGCTATGTGTGGCTTTTTGAGTGTCAAACTGTTTTCCATAGTGGCTGCAGCATTTTACACTTCTGTCAGAAGTGTACAAGTGTTCCAGTTTCTCTGCATCCTTGCCAACATTTGTTATTTCACCCTAATAGGAGTAAAAAGGTATCTCATTGTGGATTTGATTGGCATTTCCCTAATGATTAATGATGTTGAACAATTTTTCACGTGCTTATTGGACATTTGTAAATCTTTGGAGAAATGTCTACTTAAATCCTTTGCCTGTTTTTGAGTTGGATTGTTTATTTTTGTTGTTGTATTGTGGGAGTTATTTACTCTGGATATTAACCCCTGTTTGTATACATGATTTGTGAATATTTTCTCCCATTCTGTGGGTTTCTTCTCTCTCTTGATAGTGTCCTTTAAAACAAAAAAGTTTTCAGTTTTGTCAGAATCCAGTTTATCTATTTTTTTTTATTAAATAGCTGTGCTTTTGGTGTCATATCCAAGAAATCATTGCTACATCAAGTGTCATGGACATTTTCCTTTGTGTTTTCTTCTAAGGTTTTAACTAATAAGTTTAGGTCTTTGATCCATTTTGAGTTCTTCATTTTTGTATAGGGTGCAACATAAGAGTCCAAATTTATTCTTTTGCATGTGGAATCCAAATTTTCCCAGCATGTTTGTTGAAAGGATTGTTCTTTCCCCATTGAATGATCTTGACACCTTAGTCAAAAATCAACTGACCATATATGTGAGGGTTTATTCCTCAGTTCTCTGTTCCATTGTCCTATATGTCCTTGTGCCAGTACCACACTTTTTGGCCTTGTAGTAAGTTTTGAAATCATTCCATTCAGTGTGTCCTTC
The DNA here is from genome assembly GCF_048564905.1 of Vicugna pacos. Lineage (NCBI taxonomy): Eukaryota > Metazoa > Chordata > Mammalia > Artiodactyla > Camelidae > Vicugna > Vicugna pacos. Next base: position 30,843,754 of record NC_132997.1, on the reverse strand, counting down.
AAGTTTGTGCTTTTTTTTTTCTAAGATAGATTTGGCTATTTGGGGTTCTTTGAGAGTTCATATGAATTTTAGGGTGAATTTTTCTGTTTTTATAAAAAATGCCATTAGAATTTTGATACAGATTGCAGTGGATCTGTAGATTGTCACGGGCAGTATTGACATCTCACAGTATTCCAGTTCATGAACATGAGATGTCTTTCCGTTTGTTTAGGTCTTCTCTAATTTCTTTCAGCAATGTTTTGCAATTTTCCTTGTGCAAGTCTTTCATCTCCTTGGTTAAATCTATTCCTAAGCTTTGTGTTCTTTTAGTGCTATTAGAAATGGAATTATTTCATAAGTTCCTTTTCAGATTGTTAGTTGCAAGTGTATAGAAATACAACTGACTTTGAGGGGTTCATGCTGTATCTGTAACCTTGCTGAATTCATTTTTTGGCTCTAGCAATTGTTTTGTGGATGTTAGAAATTTCTGCATATGAGGTCACATCATGTGTAGAACAGAGACAATTTTACTTTCTTCCCAATTTGGATGTCTTTGATTTCTTTTTCTTTCCTGCTTGCTCTGACTAGAACTTCCAATTCTATGTTTTATAGAAGTGGTGAACGCAGGCATCCTTGTCTTGTTCTTGATCTTAGAGAAAGATCTTTCAGTCTCTCACTATTGAGTATGATATTAGCTATGAGGTTTCCATTCTGAATGGCCTTTATCATATTGAGGAAGTTTCCTTCCATTTTTTTTTTTAATTTTATTTTATTGAGTTATAGTCAGTTTACAGTGTTATGTCAGTTTCCAGTGGGGGGAACTTTCCTTCTATTCCTAGTTTACTGAATGTGTTTATCATGCTAAGATGTTGCATATTATTATATTCTTTTTTTCTACATCAATTCAGGTTATCATTTCGTTAATGTAGTATATTACTTTAATTTTTGTATGTTGAACCTTGCATTTCAGGAACAAATTCCACTTAGTTATGATCTAAAATCCTGTTAATATACTGCCTAACTCAGATTGATAGTATTTTGTCAATATTTGTATCTATATTTGTAAGGGATATTAGTCTGTAGTTTTCTTTCAGTGTCTTTATCTGGTTTCAGTATCCAAGTAATATTCTCCTCATAGAATGAATTAAGAAGTCTTTCCTCCTGGTGTTCATTCTTCAAATGTTTGGTAGAATCCACCAGTGAAGCCATTTGGTCCTGGGCTTTTCCTTGTTAGGAGACTGTTGATTACTGATGCGTTCTACTCAGTAGCAATAGGACTATTCAGATTTCTATTTATTCTTGAGTCAGCTTTGATTGTCTGTTTCCACGAATTTGTCCATTTTATCTAGATTATCTAATTTGTTGGTGTACAACTATTCATAGTATTCTCTTTTAAACCTTTTACTTTCTTTGAAATTAGTAGTAATATCCCCACTTTTGCTTCTGATTTTGGTAATTTGAGTCTTTTTCTTCTTAATACAGCTTAGGTCTGTCAATTTTGTTGATTTTTTTTTTCCAGAGAACTAACTTTTGGTTTCATTGATTTCTTCTGTTGGTTTTCTAGTCTCTATTTTATTTATTTCCACTCTAACCTTTCTATTTCCTTGCATCTGCTAGCTTTTTGGTTAGTTTACTGTTATTTTTCTCATTCCTTAAAGTATACAGTTAGGTTATTAATTTGAGAATGTTCCCTGTGCCCTTGAGAGAAGGTGTATTCTGTTTTGTTGGGCAGAGTGTCCATTAGGTCCAGTTGGCTTATTAAGTTGTTCAAGTCCTCCATTTCCATACCTTCTGTCTGGTTGTTCTGTCAGTTATTGAAAGTGAAATATTGAGGCCTCCAACTGTTGGTATAGAAATGTTTATCTTTTAAATTTGTCCATTGTTGCTTCATATATTTGGGGGCTCCTTTATTAGGTTTTATTTGTTCACATTTGTTATATCTTCTTATTATATTGACCTTTTATCAGTTTATAGTGTCCTTCTTTGTCTTTTATAACATTTTTTGATTTAAAATCTATTTTTTCTGACAATAATATATCCACCTATCTCTCTTTCAGTTACTATTTGCATAAAATATTCTTTTCCATCTTTTTGCTCGCAACTTCTTTGTGTCCTTATGTCAAAAATGAGAAAAATGAGTCTCTTCTAGAAAGCACATAGGATCCTTTTTTTTTAAATCCTGTCTGATGATCTCTGTTCTTCCATAGGAGAGTTGAGTCCATTTACATTTAAAGTGATCACTGATAAAGAAGGATTTACGTGGAAAAAAGGATCAGGTTTGTCATTACCAGCGGTAGGGGTTGGGGAATTGGATGAAAGTGGTCAAAAGTTACAAACTTCCGATTATAAGATAAATAAGTACTGGGGATGTAATGTACAACATGATGACCATAGGTAACATTGCTGTGTGTATTTGAAAGTTGCTAAGAGACTAAATTCTGTAAGTTCCCGTCATGAGGGAAAAGAACAATTTTTTGCAACTCTATGAGGTGATGGATATTAACTAAACTTATTGTGGTAATCATTTTGCAATATATGTATATGCTGCACACAAACTTCTATGGTGTTGTATGTCAATTATACCTAAATAAAGCTGAAGAAAGGGTTTATTTTTACCATTTACCTACTTGTTTTCTGCGTTCTCATGTTTTTTGTTCCTCAGTTCCTTCATTACTGACTTTTTAAATATTTAGTTGCTTTCTGTAGTACGTCATTTGTATTATCTTCTTTCTTTCTATGTATATTTTTGGGCTATTTTCTTAGTGGTTATTTTGGTGATTAAAATCTTAAACTTATAACAATCTAATTTGAATAGTACCAATAGTATAATCTGCTCCTGTGCATTTTTGTCCATTCTACTTAATTGTTATTTTCACAGATTACATCTGCTTACATTGTGTACCCATTAATACAGATTTATACTTACTGTTTTATGCACTTACCATTTAAACCATATAGGAAAAAGAGAGAAGTTACAGACAAACCAGAAGTATAATAGTACAAGCTTGTATATTTCTCTATGAAACTTTACTAGTATTCTTTCATTTTTTCTTATCTACTATTCTTTCATTTTAGCCTGAAGGACTCCCTTGAACATTTCTTATAGGATGAGTCCACTGGTAATGAATTACCTTGACTTTTGTTTATCTGGAAATATGTTAATTTCATCTTCATTCTTAAAGGATCATTTTTCCAGATACAGAATTCTAGTTGACAGGTTTTAAGACTTTAAATATGTCATCCCACTGCCTCTGGCCTTCATGGATTAGCTGTTAGTCTGATTGAGAATCCCTTGTTGATGACTCTTCATTTCTGTCTTGCCTCTTACAAAATTCTATGTTTGTCTTTGGGCTTCAAGAATTTGACTGTTAATGTGTCTCAGTGTGGGACTCTGAGTTTGTCCTGCTCTAAGTTCATTGACCTTCTTGGATATGTATATTCATGTATTTCATTAGATTGGGGAAGTTTTTTACCAGTATTTCTTCAAATAGTTGCTTGCACCCCTTTCTCTGTCTCTTCTCCATCTGGAATTCTTATTTGATGGCACCCCACAGGTCTCTTAGGATTTCTTCATTTTCCTTCATACTTTTTTCTTGCTACTCCTTGTTGGTTAGTTTCAAATGTCTTATCTTCGAGTTTGCTAATGCACTCCTCTGTTGGCTCAAATCTTCTGTTAAATCCCTCTACTGAGGTTTTCATTTTAGTTATGCTTTTCAACATCAGAATTACTGTTTGGTTCCTTTCGATCATTTCTGTATCTTTGTTGATGCTTTTGCCTTCTATTCACACACTAGTTTCCTGATTTCCTTTAGTTCTTTGTTCACGGTCTCCTTTATCTTGAAGACAGTTGATTAAGTATTTTTGATTAGTAATCGAATATCTGGAATTACTCAGGGACGATTTATATCAAATTCTTTATTTCTGATGAATGTATCATACTTTCCTATTTCCTAGTATGTTTTGTAAGTTTTTTCCTTGAGAACTGGATGTTTTGAGTATAATGTTCTGGTAATTCTGGAAATTGAATTCTCTCAGGGATTGCTCATGTTTGCTTTTTGAGGGCTAGAGCCATGTAAGTTTTCCAAACTAATTTTGCAGAGTTTGTACTTCTTGTTAAGTAAGATCACTGAAGTTTCTCTTCCATTGTCTCTGTAGTCAGCTTTTGACCTTAACAAAAATTTCCGTAAATGCCTGGCCCCCACAGGGGAAAAATAGATCCTGTCTCTGTAAATCCCATCCTTGATTGGAAGCCATGTCAGCCCAGGTGAGTTGAAACCCTGGTTATCTTCTGTGTTGGCTCCTCAGTGATCAAAAGTAGCAATCAGCCTTCAAAACACATAACCCCATTATTGGAGGATAAGGTCCTTATTACCCACCCTGGCTCTAGCACCTGCACCAGGAATGCTTCTCTGTCCACAGCTGCCTGCCACAGGGTTGAGGGGTGGGAGGTGGTGGCTGCAGCTGCCGAGATGGATGAAATTTACTGGCAGCTTCAAAAAACTCTCCCTCCCAGTGCTGCTGGTGTTCTGCTAGACCCAGATTTACAAGATAGTTGCTTCCAACAGCTGCTGACTATTCTGTTGTTCTTTTGTTGGAGTGACAGCTATCTGGACTTTCACCGTCTTTTCTGTGTTGCCTTCTTGCATTTCATGTTAGAGAGGAGAAGTCTGAGCCCAGGTGATTTTTATTGTTTTATTGATTATCTTCTTTCTTTCTCTTTTTCTCCTTTTCTGAGTGGATACTTGTAGGTTACTTTCTTGTTTGTATTTATAATTCTTTTTTTTAAAAGGCAGAATATGTTTAGGGACTGGTTTTTCTTTTTAATTGATTTTGCCTGCTATACTGTGTGCCCTTTTGCCTTGCATACTTAAATTTTTTCTTCAATTCAAGAAAATCTTAGTTAATGACATCTTCAATTACAACTTCTGTTCCAACTGTTAGTTCTTCTAGAATAATTATAGTTTTTAGGGTTTTTTAAAAAAAATTAAATTAGATCTCCATTCTCCACTTAGGATTTCGCAAAATAATTTCTACCTTTTAAAAACCCATTTCTGATGCAGATTTTAATTCTACTGTTACTGTGTTAGTTTCCTCTCCTTTTCTCACCTATCCTCCTTTCTTTTTTAAAAATTGTCATTAATTTTTTTCAGCTTGTTCTGATTTCTCCACATCACTTTATGCTCCTCTTTCAAGACTGTATGTAGCCTAGAATTAATATTTGTGGTTCCTATGTTATTGTAGTCATTGAATTTAAGACATTTTGATATGTGCTAATTTAAAAAAATCTTACTGAAAGCTTTCAAGAGAATATTTCACATAGCTCTGTCATAACTGGAAGCTGGCTCACAGCGGTTGTAAGATCGATCACCAATTATAAGATGCATTCAGATTATGGAGATATTAAAATGTCAAAATAAAATCAGGCCATGGACTAGAAGCAGGATACATAATTTTCAGACTAGTGATCTTCCTCCAAATCATCAGGGTTATATTCTTTTTCTCTTTTACTGCCATGTTCTTTCACAAGCTCTGTTTTGTTTGTTCTTTTAAAATATGTTCGTGGGAGACACCATGGCATCAAAAGACCTTGTATGTAGGAAACAGGCTCATGTGAGTTCAGATCAGAGCCCTACTTCTTACTGTGTGACTGTATTAGTTCAGGTGTAGGCTAGGCTGTTGCAGCAGAGAGATAGCAAACCACTGTGGCCTGGGAAAGTCAGAAATTACTTCCTCTCACACATAACAGTCCAGAGGTGAGCAGTCCAGTGCTGGCAGGGCAAGTCTGCCATCCTCAACATCATAAGAACTTTGCATTGAGGGCCTTAATACCATCTTGCCATCCACATAGAAAAACTATCTCAAATACTCTTAGATATGATAGAACTATAAATATAAAACAGCAAAATTAAGTGTATGTTTGAATAAAAGTAAGATATATCTTGGGTAGCTTGATGTGCTGGGAATTAGCTGATAAATGCTAGATGTAAACCTGTGACGTATTTTGGATTAAGCCTACAGGTAATGAGTAACTTAATAATTCTACCTTTCTGTAGTATCAGGAGTCTTCTGCATGCTCCAGTTTTCCCTCTGGGTCCCTAAGTACCCTTCAAGAGAGGGTGGCCATGAGTTCTTATTAACCAACCAACCATCCTATCATGTGTGTGCAAAATGATTCAGAGACAGACACGGGAGACTGAGAATCCAGTGGGCCATGCTCTCACTTAGTAGCAAGAGTCCAGCTGGAGGGGAGAGAGTCTAGCCTTCGCTCCGCCTGTTACCTGTAAACAGTGGTCCCCTGCTACTTGTTCCCTAGCAAATAATAGTTGGCACTACTGAAAATATTAGAGGTGCACTCAGGAATTGTCCAGCTCAAGCTTAATATCAGAGCTCAGGGTGTCTCGTTTCTGCTTGCCCCGGTTTCTCTTGCGTGTAACTAATCCAGGTGCATGAGGAAAAGGTGTCCTGAATGAAGGTTATTGTACACCTAACAGGCGCAGGTTTCAGATGGGTTTACTGGCGAGCAGACAGGTGTGGAGCATGAAAATTCTAATCATCAAATTCAAGGGCGAAAGCAGAAATAGCCTTCCAGGGTCTCAAAGGTGTGTGATGAGAGGAGTCTTTCAAAGTCGGTAAGAGGGACGTCCAGCATTCACGGATACCAGCTTTCAGGACGAGTGTGTGTCAGTCCAGTTCACGTTTAGGCAAAGAAGATAAAGCCAGGCAGAGACACTAAACTGAGTGGTTGCAAATCAGGACCGGAAGGCTCATCTGAGCTGTCTCCGTTCTTCCGCCTCTGGTGAAGTCAGGCCCTTACCTCCAGTTTGGACTATTGTAACGGCCTCCTCAGAAGTACATCTTCCTTTTACTTCCGTGGCTCTTGGAATGATTGTTATGACGCATAGAGGAATGTTCTTTCTTAAAACCGCCTTATCTCTCTGTGGGGGTGGAAGGTGGGTGCTCCTGGTCTTTCTCTGACTCTCCTGGACACTCCATCCGCACACCACTCACTGCCTACCCTCTCCTCCGAACAACCATTCTCATCACGCACCCCCCTAATCTTGCGGAAGCTGGCTGTGAGCTCAGTAGCATCCGTCTTGTCTGTCCCAACAACGAGCTGCCTGGGGACAGCCCTCTCCCGGGAGCCACAGTCTTGGGGCGATCACTGGGGACCTAAGCCCTGGGTCAGAAGGAGACAGACAAGCTTCAGCAGGTGGTGGGCCTTGACATGAGGCAGGTACAAGCGTTGACCAAGGCCCTTGCCAAGAAAAAACTTATAGGTTGACATTATTCACTTGAAAAGATTTATGGAGCTCCTGCTGTCTGCATGCATTGTGATAAGCAGTGGGGACCCAGCGATAAACAAGGCTCGATTCCCGTCTTTAAAGAGCGTGTGGTCTGTCCTGGAGATACAGAACTTCCACGCCAGCCATCTCGCTGGACACAGAACCTTAGGGAAAGACTCCTGGGTTGCATCATCTGCGACTTGCTTTGTCTCTGAGCTCCAGGCTGTGAGTAATCTGTTTCACTGTTAACCTCATGATAATATTGACTGTGGACACGTGCCAGGATGGTAACAGTCTGGGAGGGCAGGACTTCTGGCCTCAGCTCTGCTAGCTGGGTGATCGCCCCCACTTAACCATGTGGTCTCACTTTTCTGTAGTGTGAGGAGGAGTATATGTAACTCAGGGGGACTGTGATAATGTGTCACTCATCATCTCTGAGCCTCGTTTCTGCCAAATGAAGGGCCTGGGATGAGATCATCTCTGTGCCATAATTTCCAGAAGTCTCGTTTCTGTCTTTAAATTGCTATCTCCCAAAACATAGCTCACAAGAGAACTTTGGGTGTGTGAAAACATTCCTAGTTTTGCTAGTGACAGCAGACAGCGCAGAGTGGGGAAGAGGGCCAGCAGTGCTCAGGGTGCACGCCTGAGGTCTGCGGTCGGGTTTGCTTGGCCTCACAAACCCCAGAGGCCTGTCAGGACTCTGCCCACTGCCTTCCGTTCTTATCAGCCTAAGTGGGGCCGTGAACAGGTAGTTATGACAACCGTGTGGGGGTGTCCAGGTGAGGCAACACATGTTTAATCCCCTAGCAACAACTCGGTGTCCACACTGCACAACCCCCCACCGCCCAGAGATTCAGGCGTGAAGACCCACTCAGCACGTGAGCTCCCAGAGGAATTCTAAAGTAGGCCTCTCAGTGCGGGGAGAGCCGGGCCTGGGCCGGCCACATGCGCCCCACACCCCCCAAAGCCCACTGCAGTGGAAGAGGGAGGAAGCGTCAAGGAAGCCAGGGTGCTGCCCGGGTAGCAGGCTGAAGTGTACGTGGTGTGACGTGCCAGCCCAGCCAGCGTCCCAAACACACTGGGTGATCAGGGATCAATCAACTTAGGTGACAAGGAGGGAGGCAAGGCTGGGCAGGTGCCCTCTGCACAGACACCACCTGCACATCTTCTCTCAAGGCAGCGATGCAGTGATGGAAAGTCCAAGTAGAAGATGCGGCGTTTAGCACACCCATCATTCAAGATCCACAGCACATAGTCCCTTTTGTCTAAAGGGAAAACAAAAAACATGTTCACAATGTTCTCAAAAAAGAACAAATTATTATTTAAGAGGACTGGATGAGCACGGAGAGGGGATGACAAAGAACCTTACCCCAGGGAGAACAGGACTCTGAGACGGCAGTTCTGCTCACGTGCACTCTCCTGGGGAGGAGTCAGGTGGGCGCTGAGAGGTAAAACCACCTAGAAAAGAGGGAAAAAGCACGAGAAGAGAAAACAAGGAGTGTCTGCAAATTGTGTTCAGAATCAAGTGGCATGCAACGTTGTGAAATGAATGAGTGAATGTGCAGAATTTGGTACAAAATGTCATTATCTCATTATTGAAATGCACATCAAGACAAGTTGATAAGAAAAAAGACTGAAAATGTTTACTACAATCTAAAATGTCATAAATGTAGCTGTACAGCCAGGTCAAGCAGTGGTCAAGCTTAATACAGTATTATTTAGGGTAAAACTAAACTGTCGCAACAGAGATTCTAAACACAATGGCTTAAAGCTTATACAAGTTTCTCCTTCCGTGTGGCCGTTTTGAGGTGAGTGTCTACACCTCTGGAGCAGTCTGTCAGACAGGAACCCAGATTTCTCCTAAGCTGAAGCTGTCCCAGCCCTCAGGCTTGCCGACTGACTGTGAATGGTACCTGCTATTTTCCTCTTAAAGACTCCTTATTTAGTCCAGTGCACTCAGGAGGAGTTAGGGGAAATTCTTCATTTCAACACACCTTTGCCAATTCCTTTTTTTTTTTTTGTATATATGTTTTTAATTGAAGTATAGTCAGTTTACAATGTATCAATTTCTGGTGCACAGCACAATGTTTCAGTCATACATGAACATACATGTATTCATTTTCATAGTCTTTTTCACCATAGGTTACCACAAGACATTGAATATAGTTCCCTGTGCTGTACAGCATGAACTTGGTGTTTATCTATTTTGTATATAGCAGTGTGTATCTGCAAATCTCAAACTCCCGATTTGTCCATTCCCATCCCTTTCCCTTCTTGGTAACCAGAAGTTTGTTTCCTATGCCTGTGATTCTGTTTCTGTTTTGTAAATAAGTTCATTTGTCTATTTTTTAAAGAGTCCACATATAAGTGATATCATATGATATGTTTCTTTTTCTTTCTTGCTTACTTCACTTAGAAATATCCAGGTCTATCCATATTGCTGCAAATGGCATTATTTTATTCTTTTTATGGCTGGGTGGTATTCCATCATATAAATATACCACATCTTTATCCAGTCATCTGTTGATGGACATTTAGGCTGTTTCCATGTCTTACCTATTGTAAATAGTGCTGCTGTGAACATTGGGGTGCATGTATCTTTTCAAATTAGAGTTCCCTCTGGATATATGCCCAGGAGTGGGATTGCTGGATCATTGGGTAAGTCTATTTTTAGTTTTTTGAGGCATCTCCATACTATTTTCCATAGCAGCTGCACCAAACTACACTCCCCCCAGCAATGTAGGAGGGTTCCCAAAATTTTCTCCACACCCTCTCCAGCATTTATCGTTTGTGGACTTTTGAATGATGGCCATTCTGTCTGCTGTGAGGTGATACCTCATTGTAGTTTTGATTTGCATTTCTCTGATAATTAGTGATACTGAGCAATATTTCATGTCCCTGTTGGTCATTTGTATGTCCTTATTGGAGAATTGCTTGTATAGGTCTTCTACCCATTTTTGGATTGTGTTGTTTGTTTGTTTTCCGTATTAAGTCATATGAGCTGTTTATATATTTTGGAAATCAAGCCGTTGTCAGTTTCATCTTTTGCAAATATTTTCTTTCATTCTGTAGTTTGTCGTTTTGTTTTGTGTATGGTTTCCTTTGCTGTGCAAAAGTTTAATTAGGTCCTATTTGTTAATTTTTGTTTTTATTTCTATTGCCTGGGTAGACTGCCCTAGGAGAACATTGCTGAGATGTATGTGAAATAATGTTTTGCCTATGTTTGCTTCTAGGAGGTTTATTGTGTCTTGTCTTATGTTTAAGTCTTTGATCCATTTTGAGTTTATTTTTGTGTGTGGTGTGAGGGAGTATTCTCTCTTCACTGATTTACATGCTGCTGTCCAGTTTTCCCAACACCACTTGCTGAAGAGACTGTCTTTATTCCATGTAATTATCTTTTTTGGTAGTGTCTTTGTCTGGTTTTCCTTTGGTATCAGGGTGATGATGGCTTCATAGAGAAAGTTTGAGAGTATTCCCTCCTTTTCAGTCTTTTGGAAGAGGCTGAGAAGGATCTATATGAGTTCTTTGTATGTTTGGTTGAATTCCCCAGTAAAGCCATCTGGTCCTGGACTTTTGTCTGTAGGGAGATTTTTTATTGCTAATTCTATTTCATTTCTGGTGATTGGTCTGTTCAAGTGGTCTAATTCTTGATTCAGTCTTGTGGACTTCACATTTCCAGAAACTTGTCCATTTCTTCTAGGTTGTCCAATTTGTTTCCATATAGTTGTTCATAGTATTCTCTTATGATTTTTTGTATTTCTATGGTATTGTTTATAATTTCTCCATTTCACTTTCTTGTTTTGTTTGTTTGTGTTCTCTTCTTCTTGGTGAGCCTGGCCAGAGGTTTGTCAATGTTGTTTATTCTTTAAAAAAAACAGTTATTGGTTTGATTGATATTTTTTCTATTGTTTTTTCATCTCTATTTTACTTATTTCCTCTCTGATCTTTATTATTTCCTTCCTTCTGCTGAATTTAGTTTTGTTTGCTCTTCTTTTTCTAATTCTTTTAGGTGATAGGTTGGGTTATTTACCTGAGATTGTTCATATTTTTTGAGGAAGGCCTGTGTCTCTATGGACTTCCCTCTTAGGACTGCTTTTTCTGCATCCCATTGATTTTGTGTGGTTATATTTTCATTGTTGTTTGTCTCAAAGTATTTTTTATTTTCTTATTTGAGTCCATCATTGACCCATTGGGTTTTTTAGTAGCATGTTGTTTAGGCTCCATGATGTCGGTTTTTTCTCCTTTGTTTTTCTGTGGCTGATTTCTAGTTTCATGGCACTGTCGTCAGAAAAGATACTTGAAATAATTTCTATCTTCTTAAATTTGTTGAGGCTTCTTTTGTGCCCGAGCATATGATCTATCCTAGAGGATGTTCCATGCGCACTTGAAAATAATGTATATTCTGTCTTGGGGGGATGTAATGTCCTAAAAATATCGAGGAAGTCCAACTGTTTTGTTGTGTCATTTAGTATCTCTGTTGCCTTATTGATTTTTCTGTCTGGAAGACCTGTCCAATGATGCTAATAGGGTGTTAAATTCTCCTACTATGATTGTGTTCACATTAATTTCTCCCTTTATATCTGTTAGTATTTGCTTTATTTAGGTGTTCCTATGTTGGGTGCATACATGTTAACAAGTGTAATATCCTCATCTTTAATTGTTGTATAGTGTCCTTATTTGCCTTTCTTTATGGCCTTTCTTTTAGGCTCCATTTTGTCTGAAATCAATATTGCTACTCCTGCTTTCTTGTCGTTTCCATTTGCATGAAGCGTCTTTTTCCATCCTCTCACTTTCAGTCTATGTGTGTCCTTCACCGTAAAGTGGGTCTCTGGTATCTGGTATGTTGAAGGTTCTTGTTATATTATCCAATCTGCCACTCTGTGTCATTTAATTTGAACATTTAGGCCATTGACATTTATGGTAATTATTGATAGATGTGTGTTTATTGCCATTTTGAACTTAGTTTTCCAGTTGATTTGGTATTTCTTCTTTGTTCCTTTCTTTTTCTTTCTGTGGTCTGATAATTTTCTTTTGTATTATTTTGGTTTCTTTTTTTTTTTTTTTGGTAACTCTGTATGCTTTTGATTTGTGGTTACTCTGTTTTTCAAGTATATTAATGCATTACTGAATCTCTGCTTTAAACTGATATTCATGTAAGCTCAAACACATCCTTAAAAGAATAAAAAAAGAAAAAAATCTATATTTTCTTGCTCTCTTCTCTCACCTTTAATGATATTTATGTCCTCTTTTACATCTTCATGTTTAGTCTCTTGCAACTCATTGTAGTTATTGCACTTCCAATTATGGTTTTCTCCTTTCTATAGCAACCTGCTTCTTTTCTATTTAGACCTTTTAATATTTCTTTTAGCATATGTTTAACATTGCTGAATTCTTTTAGTTTTTGCTTGTCTGTGAAATTCTTTATCTCCTCTTCTATTCTAAAGGATAGCCTTGCTGGATAGAGTATCCTAGGTTGCAGCTTTTTCTCATTCAGGGCTTTGAATATATCTTGCCATACCCTTCCAGCCTGCAATGTTTTTGTTGAGAAATCAGCTGAAAGCCTTATGGAGGTTCCCTTGTAACTAACTCTGTTTTTCTCTTGCTGCCTTTAGAATCATTTCTTTTCCTTTAAACTTGACCAACTTAATTATAATAAGTCTTGGTGTAGGTCTGTTTGAGTTTTTCTTGTTTGGGACCCTCTTTGCTTCCTGTACTTGGATATCTGGTTCCTTCCTTCGGTCTGGGAAGTTTTCAGTCACAATTTCTTCAAACACCTTTTCAACCCCCTTTGCTCTTTCTTCTTCTGGGACCCCTATTATGCATAGGTTAGCATGCTTTATAGTATCTCGTAGGTCCCTTATATTGCTTTCATTAGTTTTTACTTGCTTTTCTATCTGTTGTTCTGATTGGGTGATTTCTGTCATCCTGTCTTCTAAGTCACTTATTCATTCCTCAGCATTATCTAGTCTGCTTTTGACTGCCTTTAGCTCAGCTCTTATCTCATACATTGAGTTTTCTGTTTTTAATTGGCTCTATTGTTTCTATTTCTTTTTTACAGTATTCTCTGTCTCTATTCATAGTCTCTTATTTCCTTTAGTGCTTTTATCACCCCCTTTTTGAAGTCATGATCTAGTAGACTGTTGAGGTCTATTTCATTGATTGTTCTTTCAGGGGACTTTTCTTGTTCTTTTAATTGGGAGTGGTTCTGCTTCTTTTACTTACATCTCTCTGGCACTATGGATTATGGAGTATTAGTTACCTACTGTGGTCTTGAAGGGCTGTTTTGGGGTTTTTTATTTGTTTAAAGTGGGAGCATTCCTGTGTAGACTGTGTACATCTAATAGTTTTGTTGCAATGGCTCTTAGTATGGTTGGTTGCCACATCTTTCTTCAGTGTGTGTTGGCTGTTACCCCTTGATTGGGGGTGTAGTTGGTGCTGTGGTGATCAGAGTCTGCCTTGATTGTTGTTGTTGAGCAGGGCCTCCTTTGTTGTCACAGCCTTGCCAAAGGCCTGGTCTGCTCCCCTGTTGCTGGGATAGAGGCTTCTAGACCCATTTCTGAGCTGTGGTATGTAGTAGGCAGGTTTGGAGCACTTCAGCTGGGAAGAAAAGTAGGCAGGAGATGTCCACTGGGATGTGCCCTCTGTGGTGGTGTCTGTCACTTGCTATGTGGGCTTATAAAATACTCTTTGTTGACGCTGCCTTTGTCCCTGCCTTAGCTGTGGAAATGTCAGCCACCCACTCTGGTGTCCCTCAGGTTCTGGGCCCACAGAACCAACAGTGCAGATCTGCCGGTGTCAGGTGCTAAGACCCACTGTAGCGAGTATGCACCTGAATCCTTGTTGCACAACAGGGTCAGTGCAGACCCCACCCAGCCTCTGCATACAGTATGGTATGCTGGCCAACATAAATACATGTACCGCCCCTGCTGTTACTCAGAACTCCACTTACTGCCCGTTCATCCCAGAGGCTCGGGTCCACAAAGGGTCCAGAGACGGCATGTCTGCCCTCTCTGCCTGGGGCTGTAATCAGATCTCAGTCCCACCTGTGAAGTTGCAGGGCTGCTGGGTAGGATTCAGCTTTCAGCCCCGAATCCGCGCAGCAGGGATGGCTATGACCGAGCCCCACCTCTCTTCTCATGAGAACACACCAGCAGTGGAGCCAAGTGGAGACAGGTTATGGCACAGCTGTGTTGTGGCCCTCCCCACCATGCACACCAGCAGTGGTGCTTTTTTATGTGGGTCCTAGGTTGTTCTGTTCCGCACACACCCCCAGCCAGAGCTCACATCGCCCTCCAGTTCTCTGAGGCTGCCCCTGTACAGTGGGCCCCAGGCCCCTCACCCATCTCCAGCAGCCAGCCCCAGCTTTTCCCTCCCAGCTCACATCTAGGGCGCAGATCGCAGGGACCCTCCGTGTCAGTTTCTCTGTTTTGTTTGCCAAAGGCTACTGCTTTCTACTCCCAACCTTGAACCTTGGAAGCTCCACTTCTGTCCCCATTGACCTCCTGGCTGGAGAGGGCGCGGCCCACCGTGAGGGTGCCTTTCTTCCTATGCCGCTCCTTCCCTGCAGGACCAGTCCTGCACCGACTGTCTTTTTCTCTTTTCTTTTCTTTTTTTCCTCCTATTGGATTTTGTAAGGAATCCTCCTGTATTTTGAAGTGAGAGACACTCGGCCAGAGTTCAGTAGGTGTTCTGTGCGATTCAGTGGATCTGTAGATGTAATTCTTGGTGTATTTGTGGGAGAAGGTGAGCTGTGAGTCATCTCCCCACCTCAGTTCCTTTCTTAATAAAATGCTTTTATGTGATTGTGTGCTTTAATTATATTTTCTTCAAACATTGGAGACTCAGATTTAGATAACTGAAGAAATGGTAAATTTCCCCCCATGTAGCCTAATTACCCAAGTCAGGCTAAATAATTAACTAAATCAGCCTATTTTCTGTGGTTAAAAAAAAAATCCAACTTCATTTTCAATTCAAATAAACTCAACACATTTTGAGGAAGAGTATAAAGACTACTGAGAAATAAATATTGCAACTGATCTTGTAAAGGCAGTTAAGCCAAGAGTAAAATGCTGTTGTGCTAATGTAATTAAATTTTTCATTATGTAAAATTGTTCTCATTTATGCAGTATAATACGTAGCTACAGTTTTAAGTTATCCATGAAGAAAGGCGGGGTCCTAGGAGGAGTGGCACTTCTTTGGTAACAGTGGGCTTGTGTGTACTGAACTTGTGTTTGGGAATTGTTAAATAAAAACCATGCATAAAATTAAGGAATAATTCCTTGAATTTTCTTAGACATTCTGATCGAATGTTTCCAGAGTACTTAACAGAGTAAATCAGTTGGCCTGATACCTAATATAAATTTTATTTTCTAGCCAACATGAAATAGTGCCTGCTAAATATTTTATTTGATGAAGTTAGTTCCAGATTGTAACAGGAATAGTTTATACGCTTGGATAAATATGCTCTTAATGCCTTCTTGTACAATATACATCAAGTCTAAAAGAAATTACATAAACAATGACCACAGGTTCTGTCTAGTGAAGTCTGAAAGTGGTGTTTGTCTCAGAAAGCACTCCCGTTACCGGCCTGGGCTGCCCTGGTTATTCAGTGGTGCTGTCTAACTGGCTAACTCATTCTAAGGATTATTCTTGAAAGTAGCTTTACAGAATTGCTTAGTGGTTAAATACACGACCCCTAGAAAGCTGTTTGTTTCTTACTGATGCTCCGATCTTCCGTCACTAATCTCCCTCATGAGCAGTTCATCCTGGCGGTACCAGGAGTACAGAGTGTAAGGTCAGCAAGTGAAAACGGGTGTCACTGCCACCCCACACTGTGTGGTACACACTCAGACTTCAGAATGCCCCCAAAAGGCCAGCAAGTCCCATTCCCAATGCCAACTTCGCCTTTAGCAGACCAATGAATGAGACAGGAAGAGATGGAAAATTTCAGGGTGGGGGTATGGTGCCTCAATCAAGCCCCTCTTTAGGGATTCCCCAAAATAATACTTAAAAATAACCCCTTGTTTTGAGCCCTGGAGATTTTTACAGGTAGATGGACCTTGGTAAGATTTAGAATGGACGAGGGGTGTGCTCTTCTTTCGAAAAGTAGGAGAAGGGTGCTTACGCGAGCCAAAGTAACAGAGGAGACCCCGTGATATTAAGGAGGAAGTTAAAGATCTAGAAATGCACTAGAAGCATCCATTTCCATGAAGCACTGGGACATCTTCAGTGGACGTGCACACCTGCGGGAGGACCGTGCCTCTAAGTCATGCATCGTTTGCATTCTTCCCCTCCCCTCTCCAGCCAGCCACTGGCCGGATTATTTCCACCTCTTCTCACTCCTGCGGGTCCTACTCAGTCATACTCAAACTCACGCCAGCGTGCAAAACTGTTCATTCAGTGCTCATTGCCTGCCACGTGCCTGGTCCCACGCTAAAGTTTAGACAAGTTCCTGCCCTCAGTGGTCTCAGCCCAGCACAAACACAGGGCCGTGCGCGAGATGCTTAAAGCAGGAGCAAGAGCAAACCCTGGAAGGAGGGGAGAGATGACCTGTGAAGGGTGGCTTGGCTGGGAAAGCGTCTCAAAGGAGGAGACAGACCTGGGGCATGGCAGGATTTGCCCCACTGGAGAAGGGCTTCAGAGCCCTCTCCAGCATCTGAAACATTGGAAACAATTCGACGAAAGGATGACCTTTTAGAAACAAGCCTGCTCAGGAAAGGATGGGTATGAGGTGCGTGTGGGAGTGGCGGCGGAGAGAGAGGGCTGGTCCCCCCACCTGGCGTGACTGCTGTTGGCACATCACCTCCCTGCACTTGTCTGCTTGTGCAGTTAGCAGCAAGGCAGAGTGCAGGGTCCTGAAGCACAGAAAAGTCATGTTCTGACAGCCTAGAACAGCGGTCTCAGCTCCCACCCTGCAGTGACTGGTCGGGGAGCTAATCAAGCTGAGTGCTGGCTCCCACTCCCACCACTACTGAATCTTCTGGTTTGTGTGGTCTAGGGGGGTCCAGGCATCAGCAATTTTAAACAGCATCCTGGGTGAATGTGCTGTGCATCTGGAGGTGAGTCACGGAAACAGAGCAGGTGGGGAACCAGGTCAGGGGAAGGGAGTGCTCCCGGCAGTGCTACTCGGAGAGGCCCTTGGACTTCTAGGGCAGCACCAGGGCTCTGCACACACAGGAGGGGCGGGGGTGGGGGAGACAGAGGCAGTGGAAGGGGAGGGTCATTGTGAGCAGGGCTGCCAGCCTCGGTTTTGGGCACTGTCACCTAGGTAATTCTGCAATTACACAATTAAATGTCCACCATAAATACATGTCATTGTTCATACTGGGTATTCAAAGGTCTTTTTTTCTTCTACGACTGTTCTTGACGTAGCTAATCTTTCTCCATCTCTGGGAGCTGGTCTTATAAAGACACCCTGTGACTGGTTATCGCTAAATCTGCCACCATGGCTTCCTGGAAGTTCCCAGCCACATAACTTGGACTCCCAGCCTTTCTTCTGCCCATCTGTGTACCGAGGGGGAAGTCAGCAATGCCACGGAGATAATTCCAAAAAGACTTTAAGGCTAGGGATTCTCGCTGACAAATCACCACCACCTCCAACTCCCAGCTTAGGAGGAAGGATGGTCTGTCTGTTGCTTAAGTACTGAATTATTAATCCAAAAGGAAAAAGAAATCCTGTCTCTTTCTCTGCTGATTCCATCTGAAATTTGAAAACGCCTCAGGCACGCAGTATATTAAGTGTTATAATGCAACGTAGTCACTGCGTAGGCTCCTGGGTATTTGAGAAAGTTCGTGGACACAGTTGGACGCCCCAATGCCTTCTTGGCAAATAACGCAAGAAACTGTGGGTCAACCTTGGTCAGCTTGGTAACAAGTTCCTACTTCTTAAAATACAAGTTTCTAACTTTATATCATTTAGAGTTTTCTTTTTACTTCAGGGCTGTAGAGCACTCATCTCCAGTTTCTTATTTCATGAACACACAAGAACCAGGAGGAAAGTCTGGGAAACAACAGCCAAGTGTAGCTTGGTGGTAAAGTGTGTGCCTCGTATGCTTGAGGTCCTGGGTTCAATCCCTCATACCTCCGTTTTTAAAAAAACAAAAACAAAAACATAAACCTCATTACCTTCTCCAATACACTCCCCCAAACGTGACAGAAATTTCAAGTGAGGAACGTTTATGATTAAAGAAACTGGTTATTCTTTGAAATAATAAAAACAGGCATTCCTTTTCTTTTACAAATTAAGTTTAATCAGTAATTCAGCTTCAGAAATAAAAACTTCTAATATGAGAGTATAAACATGTTTATTAAGTGTTTTTTTCAGAGTTTATTTCCTTTTTTCATTTATTAGCAAATAGTATTGATCCATTCTCTTGCCCGAATGTTGTAAAGAAATTAAAATTTTAGGTAGATGGACTACCTGTATCCATCCTGAAACCCCACAGATCCCCCCAGTGGCCTCAAAGGCAGAACAGCTTCCCGTTTTCCCCTTAATGTTTATGGCTGGAATATAGCACCTGCTTGAAGTCAAATAAGGAGTCCGAGTTCACCTGAACACCACCCCAAAAGTGTCTGACACTGAACTCAAGGACTGAGATATTTCAGGAACTTGCAAACTACCAACTGCTTAACTAAATGAAGCAAAATTAAATGAAATTTATAAAGACTGAAAGTTCTAAATGGGCTAATGTAGTTAAAAGTATTCAGTTACCAGACAGTTATGAATGGAAAATATCACATTTCCAGCTATCGCTGGAAAGCTATAAAAGTCTGAGGAGACAGGCTGTAGGTAATAGGCACGTTACTGCTTTTCTAGTAAAACTTTAATTGCTGTTTGCAATTCATTTCCTGATCATTCAGGACTCAGCTATAAAAAGAATTCCACTTTCTTCTCTACAAGCTGTCAACAAGATGGAAAAACTGGGTAGGGGTTGGGGGGTACAGCGTATGGCAGCCTGAGCAGAAAAATGGGTGAACGCTGACAGCTCAGGATGCAGGCAGGTGCCCTTGGCGTCCTCTGCCGTGGGGCTCCTATGCGGACGGAGCCAGAGCTGGGACGTGCTAGGACCCCCCCATCCAGTCATGCGGGAGCGCACCCCCAGTGCAACAGACGCATCTAGGAACTCCTGCTGCACGAACTGAATCCACCTCCAAATATGTGAAGGTTCTGCAGTGAAAAAACTTACCTCTACTGCTGTAACCTAACTCCTCCTTACCAGACCATGAAACTAAAGGCATAAAGGAGACCTGCCTGGGGAGCTGGACGGGGACCAGTTTCTGGTGTGTCCCCTTGTGTGAACTATTGCTACAGACATCTTCGGTCATCTCTGGAGAGCCTAGCATACTGACAACCTCAGGAAAAAGCACAGAAACCTGGAATCAAGAAATAATCCTAAAACACTCATCTTGCCTAGCGATTCCATCTTTCTCTCTGGCAATTAAACTGTCTTCCACGTTCCCTGAGGTCCCTACTTTGGAGGGTAAGTAAGGCATTGAAACCCACTCACTAGACGACGTAGTCCTAATAATGAAGAGCCGGCGGTAATCCCCACAGAACACTTTGTAAGTACTAGACATCTTTTGCATAATCTGTTTCTATTCCCTGGAAGTTCCATCTCACAATATTAAATTCAGCTAACGAGGCCAACAGTACCATTTACCTTAAATAGAGCTAATCTTTGGATAAGCAAGAAAGTGAAACACCAAGATCCCCGGCATCCTCCCCTAGGGATAATCATATCAGCAAATTAGATGCAAAGAATATTTTTTAAATATCATTTGCTTTTTTTCCCTAGTCTTAAATCTGGACTGTTTTGGAATTTTCCCGTTTTGTGCTTTTTTTCTGTCCCTAGGCCCTCCTAATTCCATACTACTCAAGTAATCTGCTTTATTTTATCAAAGGACCCAACAAAACACCTGACATTTCATTGCATTTAGCTAAAAACTCAGAAATAAACCTATTTGTGAAGCACACCATGTCATACACTGTAAAAACTTAACCCCAGCCAGATTAACACTGCTAGCAAAAACTGAACTGCAAAAAATTCTCTCTTAACTTAATGAAGCTTGTCAAAGTTTCCAAGAAACAAACCGTGACTTCAGCTTTTATTGCGTTCTGATGGGACCCGTGGTTACAGAACTCAGCATCACAGGTCGCTCTCCCCGTAGAGGGCGGAGGAGAAGGCGGTGTAATCCAGGGCTCCGGGCACACTGCCGGGGCCCGAGTAGGCGGGCATCCTCTTGATGCAGTACTGGGCCTGGTCCGGGGGCAGCTCGCGGCGCAGCTCCTCCGCCAGGATGTACGGCTGGAAGAGACACACAGGTGTTCGCAAAGTTGCAGAAAACGCTGGGACATTACACTACATGGTCTAAACACTTACACCTTGCTCACATTTGTTTAACTTTTATAAAGGGCTAAAGGCGGGGAGTCGAATGGGGTTAGTGCCAGACAACCAACAAAAGGCTGAGTTTCACTCGTGAGAGCTTCTGTGCAAGGTGGTTGGTCTTTGGGCCAGCAGGAATTTCATACACTTCAGAAAGAAACACACAGCGGGCACGACCATCAGTATTTCCCTAACTGAGGCATGATGCAAGTGAAAATGCTCTGATCTAAACTTCATATCAGAAAGATACAGGGATGGCCGGTTGACGTCATACGCCGATGAAAACATAGGGGGTATTTAACATCATCTGTGTATGTGTGTGTATGATACGTGCTTTTAGCAAATGCAGTCATTTTCCTATGCAGTTTATTAAAAAGCTAGAAGTGTGCTGCCACTGGAGAAAGCCTCTTTCTAAAGGAAACTACAACTAACATTGAATCTTTCTTTTTTTTTTAACGTCAGTTGTCCACCAGGAATTAGGATATTTCTGGTAAAACAGACTGGCTGGTAAGAGTCAAATAAAGAGCAAATATCACGTTGTAATTTATAGTAGGGTTTTGTAGGGGGTTAGATGACCTGTAGTTTATTATCTCCTACATCAGTTGGACTTTCTCCCCTCCACCTCTTCCATATGATAAAGGATTCATTGTAAAACAAATGTAATTATTTTAAAGACAGTTTACCTTGTCTGATAAGATTTTTTAAGGTAATAAACATGGCAGTGCTGATGTTTTAACATCCCAACCTCCTTTCCCTCTCAGCTAGAACACCAGATAAAAGAATCATATCCCAAACGGAATTTGTGCATACTGAGACGTTTGTTGTTTTTGTTACCAGATGTGAACATTCTAAACTTGCGGGGAAACTCCTTCTTAATTTCTAGGCTACAGGTGATGAAAAACTTGTCAGTTTTTAAAATGACTGAACGGCTGTATTTAACTTTGCTAACTTTGCTCCAAGGGCTGGGCACAAAGTCGGGGTCACTGATCCTTAAGAGAGGGTTCTCAGTTTTGTAACATCTGAATCGGCGTGGTTCCTCCTTTCAGAGTCGTAACCTCCAACCCGGAATGTAAAGTGGGGCTGAACCAGTAAAACACACACAAAAACCTCTGCAAAATACACACTCTGGGTTCCCTCCATAAATGGCCCTGTGAGGACCCAGCACAGACGCAGGGATGGCACGTGTGTGTTCCGTTTGTCCCAGGCCCACCACAGCTAGACTTCCATGCTTTCTGAATTCAGCGCTGCTACAGTACCACAGGCACCAGGATCAGAATGCCCATCAGTACCACAGGCACCAGGATCAGAATGCCCATCATTTGCGTGGCTGTGTCTTTTTTATTAGCACAGCACCCTGCACAAGCAGAAGAGCATGCGTCCACACGGACCTTGTCGGAAGCCAGGATGCGGAAGGAGGCGATGACCTGCTCGGCAGTGTCGGTGTCGGCCGTCTCCCTGGTCATGAAGTCGATGAAGGACTGGAAGGTGACGGTGCCCTGCCCATTGGGGTCCACCAGGGTCATGATGCGGGCGAACTCAGCTTCACCCTGGCGCCAGGTTGGAAAGGAGCATTGTTTACATCAGCGGACACCCCTCCCAGCAGAGCCATTCCCCCATTTCTACCGGCTGGAGGGCGAGTTCCTTTCTACTTAAAACTTAACATCCCCTGCATTTCCCTCCCACTTCTGGAACAGATTCCCCTTGGCGGGTGACTTAAGCTTATCGCCACCAAGTGACTTTAAACACTGCTGTAGCATCAACACAGAAGCTCCCAAATTTTGTCAGAATTCCCTCCTCTCTCTGACCCGAGTTGCCTTCAGGACTTAAAGGTAATGATGGAGGAGGAATTCAAAGGGAGTCAGGCCTGTTCTCAGACTACAATCAAGAAGAGGGCACTGCTAAAGAGAAGGCAGGTCCAAAGAGGCTCTCATGATGCTTCTGTGAAAGTCCTGAGTGGAATCGGAGTAGCCCGTGCCCAGCAGTACATCAACAGGTATAGGGGTGGGGGCCGCCCACACCCTCGCAGCCCGTGGGGGATGGAAGGTATCCTTAGCTCGTTCATTACTAAAAACTTTTTACCTTCTAAAATACTAGAGGAAAAATCACTTTAAAAATCAGCAGGATACTAAAAGACATTGAAGTGTACACTTTAAATGGGCAAATTGTACACTATATGAATTATATCTCAATTAAACTGTTTTAAAAATCTTCAGGAAAGTTTACGTTCTCTTCCTTCACTAGGAAGAAAAGCTGACATGGAAACAACCTAAATGTCCCTCAATAGATGTCTGGATAAAGAAGCTGTGGTATATTTATACAATGGAATACTACTCAGCCATAAAGAAGAATGAAATAATGCCATTTGCAGCAATGTGTATGGACCTGGAGATGATCATACTAAATAAGTTAGACAAAGAAAGCAAATATTGTATAATTTATATGTGGAATCTAAGAAAATGATACAATTGAACTAACTTACAAAACAGAAACAAGGGGGAGGGTATAGCTCAGTGGTAGAGCACGTGCTTAGCATGCACGAGGTCCTGGGTTTGATCTCCAGTACCCACATTAAAAATAAATAAATAAACCTAATTACCTCCCCTCACTGCCAAAAAAAGCCACAACAACATAAAAACAGAAACACTCATAGAAAACAAACTTATGGTTACCAAAGGGAAAGGGGGTGGGGGTGGGGATAAATTAGGAATTTCGGATTAGCAGACACTGACTACTATATACAAAATAGATCAACAGCAAGGTCCTACTATGTAGCACAGGGAATAACATTCTTATAATCAAGTTTAATGAAAAAGACGATATATATATGTATAACTCAATCACTATGCTATACACCAGAAACTATACACAACATTATAAATCAACTAAACTTCAAGGAAAAAAGGGAAAAAAATCTGACCAATAATTGAATGAAAATGAATGTTCTGGCTGAGTGAAACTTCTTCTGTAGTAGCAGGCACACCTTCCAAAGTATTACCCTGGACAACAGAGGTGACCCAGTCCCAGGTGTGCTGCCTGCGTTCTGTACGGCCGGCACTGCCTACGACGTAAAGCTAACCTCAGTGAAGTGTCACGTGTCAGTAGAACTTGGCCCTCTGTCTTACCAGGTCGTAGCCCATGGAGATCAGGCAGGCTCTGAAATCCTCATGGTCCATCAGGCCATTCTTCCTCTGCGACAGGTACAGAGAACAGAGAAGTGGAGAATTAGAGGCACAGTGAACAGAAGCCAGGAAGAGAAGGGACACTCAGAGCTTGGCCAAAGAGTCCATAAAGGTCACTGCTGACTTACAGGAAGGACAGACCCAACATGGGGACGTTCCAAAATAACTTCTCAAAAAGGAGGGGGAAAGGAGGGCGAACAGTGGTCAAAAATGAAAGGAGACCACATGCTCAAGAAAGCAGGAGGAACTACCCAGGGCCACAGAGAACAACCTCATCGGGGGCTGTGTGCTGCCCCCGCTGCCGCCGGAACACACTGCAGGTGCTCTGAGAAATCCTGATGCTCTCGCGTGGCCCCACGCAGTCCTCACTGGTAAGACACCCCCAAAGATGACCACGTTGCTACAACCCAAGCTGGAAAGTTACCCCACAGCCACTCCCAGGCCGGTGGACCCGGTGGAGAGGCCGCTCTGTGCGGCAAACCCAGCCTCCCACGCAAATCCAATGAGGGTCTACCCGGAGCAGCATGCAGGAAGGGCCCCGGGGGACCACAGCTGTCATGGCCAGAAAAGGCCAGGTCAGGACCAACTGACCCACATTCCACTGAAACAGACATGCCCACACAGAGCCCTCAGTGTGACAGCAAGTGTGTGGCGGTGCTCAAGCTTTTCCTGCAGGTTTTGGGAGGACAGCTAAGGACCAAGCATCAGCATAAACTCAAAGGTAAGAAAACGCTTTTACTATTGGCCAAGCCAGTTATTCAACGGAGACTTTCAAACTTGGCAGGTTCTGGGCTGTCCTCCCCCTTTGGACTTTTGTTGCAAAAGACCGTCTCATTATCCTAGATTCAAGTAAATGTGGTTTTTCCCTCTGAGGTGGCCCAAAAGAGTGGGAGCTGTCCCCCCACGAGCCCAGACGGACGTGTGTAGGAGCTCTGATCGGCAGGAGGAAAATGACTTGAATGTCAGTGAATGAAGGCAGCTCAGTGTTGCAGCATGTTTCTGTGCAGTAAGTGGTGCTGAAACCAGGCTAACTTTCATATCCAGCTCTGTGTGGAACTCTGTACTCACGCCTCAGCTCCCGGTCAGAAGTCTGCTTTCTGAAGTCTTTCATAGGCCTGAACATGGCCGGCCTCACCCAGAGGCATCTTAAGAACCATTTAACAGATGTTTGTAAATCAAAAATAGGGTCTCGAACAAAGTAATGGAATATACTTTTTTAGTGATTGTTAACCAGTGGACTGTGGCCTAAAGAGTCACTTTTAAGTGGATAGTAAGAAACTAGGGGTCTTCTTGTGAGGAACTGCTTTTACTCAACAATATTGAAACCAAAGTACTAGGTAATATTCTAAGAGAAGCACTTAACTTTTCATGTGCCTTTACCGTGAAAATGATCACCGTTTTGCCAGAGCATTTTCCTTAAAACATTTCACGAGTCAATTTTGTTCATTAAAAAAGAAAAGTTACTTTTATATCTCAAAAGAGTAGGTTAATTTTCATCAGGTACTTCACTAAATAGTTAATCAGAAGTACACTAGAGCTTTGTGTTTAAGTATTTGGAAAAATGGCCTAAACCACGTCTCCTTAAGAATACACCTTCGTGTGGAACCAGCCTAGCTCTGCTGCCAGCTGTGAACTATAGGCGGTCACGATGTGATCTGGACTTGGTGTCACCCCGAGGACATCAGAGCTCAGCACACCTCCCCTCGGTGGCTGTTGTCCTGTGGCATGAATCAGCCTGTTTCCCTGTAACCTCTACAGACATGAAGCTCCAATAACAGCCTGAGTATTAATCTCAAATGCACGTCTGGCGTCCCCAGCGTGGCCCCTCACAGCGGCGGGAGCGAGGCACCCACCCTGTCGAAGTGGTTGAAGGAGGCCCGGAACTCGTTCATCTGCTCCTGGGTGATGCCCTTGGCATCTCGCGTCAGGATCTGGGTCTCCACCTCGTTGATGGTCCTGGCGATGGTGGTCAGCAGCAGCTCCCACCCGACGCGGATGTGCTGCCAGGGAAACAGGAAGTGATCAGCTCCCGGCTCTCCCAGCACATCAGTCTCGCCCCCTCACTTCCACCACGGGGGAGTCGGCCCGAGGGGAGACGCGCAGGCCTTCCCTGTGCTGCCCTTCCTCTGCATTTCCTCGTTTTGTGAGATTCTGTGGTGGGAAGTTCTCAGAAGTGAGACCAGGGATCTAAGAGCAGCAACTGGCACTTTGCAGATCAAGTGTACAGCGTGTAGTCTGTCACTAGGGACACCTTTCCATCAACCACGTGGCAGGCTGGGCCCTGGATTATACCCACGGGCTCCCAGAAAGGCCGAACTGACAGAAATGCCACAGCCCAACTCCTGGCAGCCTCTCCGCGCAGCGCAGAGAGCTCACTGTTGTGACTGTGACAACAACATTGAGGAGGATGGGGATGACTTACAGGGACAGACACTCGAGACAGGTCACAGAGCCTTTTCACACACAGGGACAGGAGAGGCCTAGTAGCCCCTCACGCTGATGCTGGGAGAATGAAGCTGCAACAGACAGATGCTGGGAGGAGGGCACCACCAGAAGCGAGGGCGGCCCCGGCCCGCCCGCGGCCGTACCTCCATGGTGTAGTTGGTGTGCTTGTTGTCGAAGACCAGGGCCTCCTGGATGAGCTGGTGGTCGCCCTCCAGCTTGTCGATGTTGCTCTTGTAGTTAATGATGTTGTGCTCATACTGCTTCAGCTGGTTCATCTGGTCCTCCAGGGCGCCCGTGATCTGGATGGAGCTGCGGGCGATCTCCTGCGAGGCGAGGACAGGGGCGTGAGCCGGCCGCAGGGAGCCCCTCCCCAGCCCCCCACCTCCAGCCCCCCGCCTGCCCCCATCGGGCAGCAGCCAGAGCCGCTGGACTTCCCAGGGGACGCAGGAAACGGGGCGGGACCGCAGCGCGAAACAAGCTGTGGTTCTTCTCCACCCAGAGAACCAAGCTCCACGAAAGTAAAGCCAGAGGTGAGAAGGGACGCACTGGCCTTCCTCAGGGTGGGAGCCTCCCTGGGCGCTGGGTTGGGGGTGGGGGCGCTGCCTCCCCTGGAGGACGGGGGGCCCCGCATGTACGCAGCGGCCGGACAGATTCCAGGCTGCTCTGTGCTGCATCGCCGGCCCAAAGAAATCCCCGTATCCTTAGACGCTCCCCTCTTTAAGAAGGACGCTCACAGAGGGAAGGCGCAGCCAGGGTCAGAGTAGGTGCTTAGTGTGCAAGAGGCCCTGGGTTCAATTAAATAAATAACCTCCATTAAATGATACTAAAATAGACTTAATTACCTACCCGCCAAAAACAAACAAACAAAAGGCAACATTTTATCACCCAAAAGGAGGTTGGGGGGAAAATGTAAGTAGGCCAATAAATGCCTCTTGGCTGTGCTTGGCGATAAACTGAACCCAGAAATCAGTGACATCTGAAGATGACTCTTCCTTAACGGTTCTGAAAACGCGAAGTATTTGTGACTCTTCACACATTTTCTGGAGAGATGGGCGGATGGTTAAAAATCTGGGTCGTGCAGAGAGAGGCTAAACACTGAGAAAGAGCCCCCTCACCCTTTTTAATGACAGAATGGCAGATGGAAGCAAGAACAGCCTTGTCTGTCCTTAGCGCACGTGCGCCCACGCTCGGCACTAACGCTCCTGGGCTCACGGGCTGCGGGAGGCCAGGCGGCTGCCACACACCCTCCGAAGGGCACCGACTCACCTCCATCTTGTTCTGGATCCAGGGCCCGATGGCATTGGCCTGGGCGGCGAACTGGCGCCGCAGACGCTCATTGGTGTGCTGGCGGGCCAGCTCCTCCTGCAGCGACTGATCCCTGATGGGCACGAGCTGCTTCACCTGCCAGGGTGCGAGGGCCGCACGTCAGAGCCGGCTGGTCCCAGAGGGGTGCCCTGACCTGCGGTGATAGTCCCAGGGGCGAGAGGGGAGGGGAGGGGAGCGGGAGCCCCTACTGTAGGGCCTAAAGGGAGAGCGCGGTCTAGCCCCGACTGCCGCCCAGTGCCACCCGCGCCTGCTGGAAGTCTGGGTGTGTCTGCACGAGGCACACTGACCACTCCCCGGCCAGGGGCTCTGGGCCTGCAGCACTGAGCCCATGGGGGCTGCGTCCATCTCTGTTTTCATCACCTCTAACGGAAAGTTAGCATTTCCTTCAATTATGAGCCTGGGCAGCAAATCCACCTGTGACTTTATCACAGTAGACGTCACAGACAGTCTCATAGAACATCAGTTATCACCTGCCTCCCAAAATACCGTGTATGCTCATCACTGCTCAGAACTACTAGCCATGCTGTTGGATCTTGGCTGGGGAGCGTATAGCTCAGCAGTAGAGTACGTGCTTAGCATGCGCAAGGTCCTGGGTTCAATCTCCAGTACCTCCATTTAAAAAAATAATAATAAAATGTGTCAGTAAAGAAGCACATACATTACTGTATCCCACCTTTGAAAAAATATATTTTATAACTATTTTAATATAATTTTGATTTGTAACCTTAAATATTTTTTATGAATTTACACGTCATTATCAGAAGGGATCCACAGGCTTCCCGAGACTGCCAAAGGGATCCACGACACAGAGAATTGAGAGCTTAACTGCTAGGTCCATGAACTCACTCCTGTGTGACGCTGGACCACCCTATATTTATCTTCTCCATTTCATCCTTACGTACACGTGTGAATGTGATTAACATTTTAATGCCATGCCTCAGTTCTCTTTGAATCCACAGACAAAAGAGCCATTTCAGAAGTCTTTTGTGTGTCTTCTGCAAAACTGCTGCTAGAGACACTGTTATTCACTGTCCCTTTTACAAAAATCCCTCTGGCAAAATTGCTCTGTAACTTAGTGATGGTAGAAAAGTTTATCTCACTTTAAGGAACGACATTATTTCCCTTTTTTTTTCAAGGAAACTGCTCGGCTCAACATGTTTCCTTCTGGCTGTCAGAAGACCGGAGCTCATTTTAAGCTCAAATACAATAATTAACTACTGTCTCTCGAGATGAACACTCTCTTTCCCATACTTGTTTTTTTCCGCCTCTTTTGCATCGTTTATAACATCACAACCGTTGCGTGTCTGCTTTTATAGCAGGTCACCTCAAATCCACATGGTGGACTTACTCCTTAAAGACTCATAGCCACCTACTGAGATGGCACGCTGCAACTGAAACCATGAAAATCAATTGAAGACTGAGACAAAAAGGCTCAAACGATCCCATTTTCACTATAATTAAGTCTGTAGATAGTTTCCCAAAATGTAAGAGGCAGCAAGCTAGCAGGAGGTGCTTTAGTTCCCCAGCTGAGCGTTGTCTAAGTGATTCTTCCACACTTAAAACTCACACACTTGGGACACATCTAGCCCACTTTCTAAACATTCTTTAATGACGTCCTAGCAGTAGACTGATTCCACATTTCCAGTTGGGGTTTTAAAAATAGTTTGCCTTATGGGATTAGTATCATAACCTGCGCTGAGTTTGCCAACACTGGCAAGGTTTTCCTGAAGGAGAATCCTTTCTGCTTTCTTTCCTAACGAAACACAGAAGCTGCTGAACGGTATTTAAGAGAACAGCCTACTTCATCTGATCAAAACAAGACAATAGGCCCCCAAACAGAGTCACTTATGCTAAGCCCCGCACCGCCAGGCTGAGACTTGACTTAATTAATTTCCACTCTCCCAGAAATGGAATCTTAAACCAGTGGGCCAGGACCCGCCTGGTGAGCACTACTGAGGACGTCTGCCCAAGAGGCCCCTACCGTCCCCGGAAGCCAAGTAACTTTGCCATAACCAGCCCAATGGTTTTTCCCCACTGTAGCTTCCTTTTTCCCCTTCCTATAACTTCTGCCTGTAAAAGTCTTTCATTGTGTCCTGCTCCTCAGAGCCCCTTTCTATCTGCTAGATTGGAGGCAGCCTGATTCAAGTTGCTTTTTGTTCAAGTAAACAGTTAAAATTTTTAATGTGCTTCGGTTTAGCTTCTAAACACGCCTGTCAAATTCGGGGTGAGTGGGAACCCTGGTCACGATGCAGCATCAGGCGGTCTGCAGTCCCCTGGGGGCTCACCCCGGCTTCAGGAGTGCCTGCCCCACCCTCCGTCGCCCACCTTGTCCCACTTGGCCCGCAGCTCGTCCATGGTGACAGTGCTGTAGGGGTTGCTGGAGCTGATCCTGATGTTGTAGCTCTGGATCACCTTCTCCACCTCGTTCTGGATGGCCATGATGGACTGCCGCTCCCCGTCCGCCTCCGGCAGCGTGGCCTTGAACTGCTCATGCGCAGTAATCAAGCTCTAACCGGGACAGAGGGGAGAAAACCCGGCTCAGCTCGGTGTGAATTTTGCAGGCTTGCCGCTCCCTCCCGCATCCGTGTAAGTGACTTTACCACTGCGGGTGTCTCTGGTGGGAAACATTCTGGATGGCTCAGAAAAGCTACTCGGTACACAAAAGTCCAGGTCCCGAATAACGGAGAAAAGAGGGGGAGGGTGCAGCTCAGCGGTAGAGGGTGTGCTTGGCATGCATGAGGTCCTGGGTTCAATCGCCAGTGCCTCCATTAAATAAATGAATGAATGAACGGATGAATAAACAAACCAACCAACCTAATTACCTACCCCCTCTAGGGGAGGGGAGAGAAAAAAATGTTTAAAAAAAAAATCACATTTGCTTTCATTGTTTTGCTCAACTGACATAGAAAACAACTTAGCCGCCCTTTCTGACAACCAGGTCTACCTTTGTAGTCCAACAAAAGAACCTAACGTTCGCTGCCTTGGGACCTAAAGACCACTCAGGCGTACACCCTTCCTCCTCCAAAAGAAAAGTCCAGGAAACCAGCCCCCTGCCCTAAGGCTTTATAAAACCTCCACTTAACAACCCTGCGGGGTGGGGAGGGTAGAGTTCAGTGGCAATGTGTGTGCATAACATGCATGAGGTCCTGGGTTCCATCCCCAGTACCCCCATCAAAGATAAATAAATAAAACCTAATTACCTACCCCCCCAACTTTTTAAATAAAAAAAAAGCTAATTACCTCCCCCCCAAAAAACTTTTTTTTAATTAAAAAAAAACCAACCCTACCTGTTGGCCTTAACCTGTAAGCCAGCAGCCCTTAAGCTCAGCTCGTAAGTGCAGACCACCTTCCAGTGCGAGGCTAATGCTGCCAGCGCACCTTTCCCCTAAACGAACTAGTTTGTGCCTCAGGTATGGCTTCCAGTAGAGGTCTCCCTTATTCCAAAAACAAGCGATTTCAGGTTGCTAACCTGTGCTGAAGAGTGCATGCAAGGAACACAGCCTCTTTCAGAAGGCGAAGCCAGCGTTCAGCAAGGCACTGCCTTTCCCCTCACCCCCAGGGGCAAGCCCTCCCAGACTGCTCCTTGGCAGGAAGGTGTGGGTTCAGTCCCAACCGTCAGGACTTCCTTTCTACCTGGGTTCTGTTTGATGACCTCTCTATTTCACAGAAAAAAGAAGTTAGAAGTGTTTTCTCTTTATGTTCTGCTACACATCAAATTCACTGTAAAGTGGTCTCTAAATAAACTGCCTCCTCCCTATCATGATCCCTTAGAAGTCTTAGTTACAACTTTGAGACTCCAGAAGAAATCAAAAGCAGAACATTTGGGGCTGTGGGAGGCAGAAGGTACTGTTTCGTGATTTCTTATGACCTGGCAAAACTCTATAGATCTTAATGAATAGGAGTATGCAGACATTTGCGAAGCAGTCAGCTCAGAAGCCAGGAAGCTCCTCTCTCCTTGGGAGTAACTCCGTGAGCCTGCGTGTGCACTTTGTCCATGAGTCCACACTGTTTCACCAGGAGCTTTTACACGGCCTCTCCGTTATCTAACTGATGCTAATTTAGCTGCAGCAAAGAGTCATCTACGTGCTTTTAAGCTAAAAGTCAAAGGGTAATTTGCGCTTTCAAGCCGTATTTTTCTTAGTGGGAAAAAAATACAGAAAAAGGAAAACAACAAAACAAAAAGAGAACTCTAAGTTTTTAAAATTACGATTGAAGGCGGGAGGACACAGCTCAGAGGCAGAGCATGTGCTAAGCATGCATGAGGTCCTGGGTTCAATCTCCAGTACCTCCATTTAAATCAATCAAGCAAGCAATCAATCAACCTAATCACTTCCCTCCAAAAAAAAAAATAACAGAAAGTTACAGTTCATTCCCAGTAGAGTGGGAGCGCGGAGTGGGGTCCAGGTACCTGGATCTCCTCGATGCTGTGCACGATGAACATGTCCTGCAGGTCCTCCATGGCCCCTTCCATCCAGTTGTTGAAAGGAGCAGCTCTCTTGGCAAACTCCAGGTGAAGCTGATCGATGGTTTCCAGCAACTTCTCAGTTCTCTGAAGATGAATTAAAATAGAAGCAAGCGTTACCACAGATTAACTGACCAATTCTCTGGAAGTGTAAGGCTGCATTCCAGAGCAGGAAACGAGCAGCCAGCATTTGCTCATCATCAGCCTGTGACTACAAGAGACTAGCCGATGTTCCAGTGACGGGGCGAGCCCTGCAGGTCTCCAGCGTGCCTCTGAATCAGAGCTGGATTTAGCAACATCCAGAGTCACACTCAGAATACTCTACCACAGGCTACTTTTCTGAACACTGAGAACCCACAGAGTAGCTTCCTTCGGCTAAAGCGGCACTTTACAAGCCGGAGGACCTGATTCCCTAATCACATCACAACACAAAACCCAGGGTACTTGCCTCATTTTCTAACCCACAGTGTGCCTTTCCCAAAAGTCACCTACCTAGAGAAGACAGGAGAACTACCATGTAATGTTCTCAAATCCTCACTCACGATCTAACACGAGATCCTCTGCGTCTTTCTGGGCACATGGAAGCTCGAGGCCCCGAACCACCGAGAGGGACACCATGCTTCTCCCCTACGGCAGGTGGTGGGAGGCAGGCGGGAAAGCATCGGGATCTAGGGGTCTTCAGAATTAGATTCAGTTTTTCCTCCGGCTCTAAGTATCTGAGCTCTCTGGTCCGTGCCTGGCCCTTCCTTTCTCTTGATGTTTTTCTTTAGGCGAACATGCTAACAGCTGGTTGGCATCCAGGAGGCAGCAGAGTGAAAAGACTCAGGACATCGCTAACTGCTTCCTCCCATCGCATCGCCTGAGTCTTCCATGGTGAGAGACAACTCGGTTCAGCTAAAAAACCAGCCGCTTCCTGCTGCTTATCCATGTCTTACACCTGAATGAGGCCAAACCCAACCTGATTCTGTTCCACGTCCATTTCTCCTGACTTCGACGTGAGTCACCGTTTTCCCTTGGCACATCTCAGCCTCAGTTCCTCCCGATTTCCCGACCCAGCCGTGGCTCTATCCCCTCTCATATACGGTCTTCTGGAAATTCACTGTGATGACTACTTAATACAAAGTGGGTTTATACCATAATCTCATTACTCCTGGATTTCAGGGGTTTTTTTAATTAAAAAGTACACGTCAGTGCCATATGAATGGGGGAGTGGGTACAGCTCAGTGGTAGAGTACGTGCTTAGCATGCACGAGGTCCTGGGTTCAATCCCCAGCACCTCCATGAAATAAATTAAGAATAAAGCTAATTACCGCTCCCCCTTCAAAAGAAAACAACTTCCGTGTGGATAAATCACAGCGTAAAACCGCCAGCTTCCCCTCCTCCTCCTGCGACCCCTTCACTAGACAGTCCGTTTTGTGTTACACACACAAGGCCACAGAAAAACAAAGTTAGTAACAGTGACTTAAAGAGCCTCCATCAGAAGGTTTCCCGTCCACCGTCTTGGAGACGCACCTCCAGGGCCTCTCGCCTCTTCTGGGTGAGGGTCCCCAGCCGGTCCCACTGGTCGCAGATTTTCTGGCAGCGATCGTTGATGTTCACGGCATCGTGATAGTCCAGCTCACTGTCAGAGGGGAAAGAAAGAGTCACTTTCCCAGATGACGGGAAGAAAAGGGGACCTGCACTCAGATTAAACAGACAATCGTTTTGAAAGATCTGACTGGGAACGAGCAGGGCATTTCGGGATTCTGTTCATCGTCACCATCGCAGCGGTGATCTCTGTCCTCTGATCGATCACGAGAAGGGTTAGTAAAAGTCTGGCAGGCCAAGAGACTTCTAAACACAGAGGAACGCTGTCTCCCCGATGCCTCAGATGAACTTTTTTCTCCCTTCGTTTTCTTGGCCAGGCCCCCAGGACCATTATTTTTAAGTGGTGATGTATCTGTAAGTGAAACCGGGCGTCTGACCTGGAGGACAGTCCTGGGGGCCGTGCTGAAGCCACAGTGACCAGAACATCAAGTGAGTCACGGGGGAGCGCGGTATCAGCTTGCACCCCATTGTGTCCTTGGCTCCTCTCAGAGGGCACTGGGCTGCTGGACGGGGCGCCGTGGCCAGGAGGGGCGCTGGGTCTCCCGCTAGCACCCGAGGGGCTTCTGAAGCCCGGCAGACCGGAGCCCTTCCCCTCCCGACAAAGAGGCTGTGACTCGTCTTGTGCACCTGGCTGACAGGGGACAGAAGGACTTCTCACTCGGCAGTCCCTCTGCACATCCCGATGGGGCCTTTGGGGGTGAAGTCCTCTGAACTTACCGTTCCAGCAGATCCTCAACTAGAAGGTTAACCCAGGGGGTAAAAAGTCTGACTCATGGGCAGAGTTTAACCGCCCTGTTAGTTAAGATGAAAGCAAGACTCAGGGAGGTATAAAGACATCCTCAGGAGACGTCTCCTACCAAAACAGTCCAAGGTGAGGCAACTTTCAAGAAGTTCCTTTCCGTCCTACCCAGTCCATGTCCCTAAAGCCTGAGTTTATTTCTCTTTCGACTCTAAGGCAACAGCTGTCTATTACTCGGACCTTTTTTTTTTCTTGAATAATGTTAACTTGTCCTTATTGAACGTTCCTGTGTCTGTTACTGAATCCAGGAGAGGCACAGGGCCGTGATCCGAGGGTCTTTTCAGGGGGTAAGAGGCTCTCTGTCACTAACCAGATCCCGTCCAGCCTTTCAGAACAGTTTTCTACACACACACACACACACACACACACCCCTCGCTAACTGAGATGGACTAAGATTCTATGCTTATTATTATGACCAAAACACCAAACCAAAACACACCAGCAGTTTGCACAGCCTTGAATGCAAAGTGAAAAGGCTGTGGCTCTTCAAAATGCAACTGTCATTAAAGAGCGGAAAGATTTCAGACACAGACCGAGGGACCCTCCCGCTGACCCACGACGGAGACCTCAGGGCATCTCTCCGTGGTTTCTTGAGGGCGCACATCTCTCCCTCGTCCCCCTAACTCAGACAGGTCACAGCTCTGCACACACCTGCTTTCAAGGAGATCGGGTTTGCCTAACTGTGCATACTATTTTTTTTGTACTTCTGCACAAACACTGATTTGTTATTTCAGAAAAGGGAAAAAGGGATTAATACTAACAGTAAGATGCATACAGGTTTAAATTCTGTATATGGTTCCTCTTTTGACGATGAGAAGAAATAAGCATTGGGGTTTCCCAGGAGTAATAATTATATAAAATTATTACTTAAATTTTATGGACAACACTTAAAACCACTCCAAGTTACCACGGGAGCTACGATGGAGCACTAAATCACTTGAGTTCCTTTTCATCCCCTTATTTTGCTTGTGAGTAATTCGTCACAAGCAGGCAAACACCCGACACTCAAGAAGCAGAAGTGAGAAGGCCACGCAGACAGGGAAGGAACCGGGTACGGAGACCACAGAGAACTAGGAATTTATATACTGGGCAAGGCTGAGTAAGAGCCTCTTAACAAGTTTCCTCTCGTCAAAAATGAGGAACACGGGAGTTTTAAAAGGTAACATCTCAAAATAAACATTATGGCTGGTTTTCTTCGAGTCGTTGTGTGACAGGCTCTACGCCTGAGCAGATGTGCCAGTGCTTATGATGAGGGATAAAGGAGGAGGGCATGACAATCGGCATTTACCAAAAGGAAGCGACGGTCTTAAAAAAAAATAAGGATAAAAAGGCGCAGGAACTCTGCAGGGAGGCCCCTCTCCCCGGGGCGGCCACAGCCAGCGGCAGCACCTGCACCTGCTGGGACCGGCAACGTCCTCTCAGGCTTAAACCAGCCTGGGCTCAAGCTCATGCCAGCGCCTCCCATAAAATAAAGAGCAGGAAAGTGAAACAGCACTTTTGATGATAATGGAAGTGGGGCCTGAATGTGTCTTCAAGAGAGGGATCTTGGTTTCAGCTTCTGGCCGGCAGCCCGGTCCCATCTCCCACCCCAGGCCTGGGTGCTGCCGCCTCTCCTGCCCTCTGGCCAATTTCTCATCATCCCGGAAACGGAGCTGCCGTGCTGGGGCTGGGATGCTCTGGACAAGGGTCCAGCCACAACCCAAGGCCCAACGTGGAAGCAGGCCACATTCCTCCGCAGGGCCCTCTGGCTGGGCTCTAAACTTAGGATCTGGCAGGACAGGCAGCCCCCCTCGCCACCCCTCCCTGGGGGTGCTCCCAGAGCCCTGGCTCAGCCCCAGGGCTGCACCTCGGCCGGCCGCACGTACTTGAGTTCCTGCGCGATGGCCGCGATCTGCTCCACACGGTCCTGGTGCGCTGCCAGGTCGCTCTCGAACGCCTCGTGTTTCCGCAGCAGAGCCCGGACCTCGGTCAGGGACGCCGATTCGTAATCCTTCTGCAGCAAGATCTGCTCTTTGCCTGCAAAAGTGGTGGTGGGAGAGCGTGAGTGCCCGCTCCCCCATCAGCCTCTCCGTGCCCGCCAAGTCCCTGAGGACCTCGAAGACGCCTAAGGACCAAGAGGAGGGGAGAGGAGGATGGGTGGCAGGGGCTGTACTTCGCCTGGGGTGCCGGCTGCCCCCTGCTGATGTGACCCCGATCCCTCTGGATTCTGAAAGCGCATGTCTACACATGCAGGGTGAAAGCAGGCTGATGAGCACATTCTAAACAAGCCTGAGAAACATGTGTCTGACCTTCCTGTGTGATGCTCAGTTAGTAATTACTAGCTCACAGGAATCACCTGTGATTATTACATAAAACACGTGTACTCTCTTTGCCCGAAGATTCACCCTTTCTCCCAATTCTCTTTGCTTGAAAGCTTTTTTTCCCCTGTGGTTAAATGCAGCCTGTGGGAGTTTTTCCCCCCTAATAATATAAGAAATTTTCCTCTCTGAACCTCCACCTATTTCCCCATAAATGTTTCTTAAATCAAGCAACTGCTGTGGTTCTCACTGGGCCCATGTTTATTCCCTGGTGATGACCCTTAAAAATTTAATTCTATAAAGCTGTAAGTGCAAAGCAAATGCTCACATATGTAATGATGACAACACAGCTCTTCCGTTGTGCCAGGTACCAATATAAATGCTGCTTTATAAATGTGAACTCATTAAACCTTCATCAAAACGCTGTGAGGGAGGTGTGCCTGTCGCTCCAGCTTGAAGGGGACCCTGAGGCCCCGAGGGGTTAGAACGTGTCCACGGCACACAGCTGGGACGTGCCAGAGCTGGACGCCGGCCTGTCCAGCCGCACGTCCGTGCCTGTGACCCTCTTGCTGTGGGACACCAACTATCAAGCAGCAAGAGGAACCCACAGGACGGGGGAACCTCCCTGGCCTTCCTCAAATAGATTTCCTCGTGATGAGGAGAAGGTTCTGTGCTTCCAAGCTCAGCAGACAGCAGACAGCCAAAAAGATATTATGACCATGGTAACAGGCTTGTCTGCAAGGCCTGAAAGGAAATGGAGCTCGTGAAATAAAGGTGTTAAGACTACGGAAAACAGTATCTCACATCCGTCTTCTTTTTGTTCCTTTGGGGAGCGTAATTAGATTTCCTTACGGATTTGTTAATGCAGGTGCTGGGGATTGAACCCAGGACTTCGTGCGTGCTAAGCACACGCCCTGCCAATGAGCTGTACCCTCCCCCAACAAGCAGATTTTCTTAACTGGGAAATTATGTTGCTTTGTGGCGTTTAATAAGTATTCTATTGGCAGAAGCTAGTGTCAGCAGATGGGGGGGGGTCACAGGTGCCTGGGAGGGTGCTCGCCGCACACCGCGGCTCTGTCCGCAGCACAGCTCGGATCTTCTGAGAGCCCCACCGCATTTCGCCAGCTCACCGTAAGCCCAGGTCTCGTGCGTGGACGCCTTCTGCCTGAACTTCTCTGCCAGGTGCTCCACACGCTCCAGCCTCCGAATCTCATTCAGCAGCCACTCCTCGTAACCCTTCTCTGCCTGTTCCAGCCTCTGCCAGGCGCCCGCGATGTCCTGAGATGGGGGGGGTGGGGGAAGGGCAGTGTCACGCTCTGGCCTCCGGGCCTGCTCTACAGATCTCCAGTACGTCTGACAGCACTGCCCTTTGTGTTTTCTGGTCCTTCCCTTGCCCCCTGAGCCCCTCACCTGCCCCAAATGCCCAGCCAACTGTTTGGTTCCTAAACGTCTTCATGTTCACCAGGCCCTTTGAAAACAAACAGTCATTCTCATCAGCTAACAGACACTGGGTGCTGCCCCAGATGTGGACACAGGCTAACAGGGCCCTGGTGTCCTGGCTATGTGAGACGAAGCCCCAAAGTGACTCCTGCTCGGCGACCGGGCTCCATCACCCAGCCGGCCAGCTGCCTCCTGGGCATCACGCAGGTGCCAGGCACAGTGAGAGGTTTTATACACGAGAGGACCACGCCTGGCAAGTTCCCTGCCCATGTGGCTCTCACCACTGCTGGGGGAGAAAGATGACAACAAGGAACTGAACCACCAGTGTGAGTACTGCTTCCGATAGCGATGCCTGCAGAGGAGACACAAACCAGGGTTCAGTGATGCTGACAGCCCAGGGGGAACGGTTCCTTCAGGCAGGTGACCAGGAGACCCTCTGAGGAGGTGGCATCTGAGCCGAGACCTCGGGGACAGAAGCAGCCAGGGACGTGATGAAGCGGGGGACAGGCCTGTGGAGGGGCAGGACCACAGGGGGCAGTACCGCTGTGCCTTGGGTGAGGGGCAGAGTGGCCGGGGTGTGGTCCCCAAGGTGGGGGTGGGGTCAGATCATATCTGATCCTGGATAACAAACCTGGATCTTCTTCTAAGTCTTCTGGGAAGTCGCTGGAGGGTTTTAAGAAGAAGGGGGACACATGGATTTATGTTTTCAAAAGATGATGGCAGCTGGTGTAAGAGAATGAATTTGGGGGAGAAAGAACCAGAAGAGCGAGGAAGAGAATTACTGCAGGGCTAGAGGAGGGAACAGTGGCTGAGCACAGGCGAGGGCAGACGAGGTGGAGGGAAGGGTTCAGACTTAAAATGTAATCTGGACGTGGAGCCAGTGGGACTGGCCGAGGACCTGGACAGGAAGGGAGGATCGGCAGTGACACCTGGGTTTGGGGCTTTGGTAACTGGGGGGGGCAATGCTGTTTACTAAGCCCGAGGTCAGTGCAGGAAGACACTTGGATTCATGAGGTCTGATGTGCTTTGGAGACATTCACGCAGGTGTGTGATCCCAGCACGGGGAGGAGAAATCAGAGCTTGAGACGTAAAATGTGGGAGATGCTGGTGTTACAGCTGGTGATTAAAGCCACAGGCTAGGCGGGATCACCGGCAGGTGTGGAGCCAGAGAGGCGGGCCAGCACTAGCCCAGGAACCAGCCACCGCAGCCGGGGCAGGGGCGGCAAAGCTCTGAGCAGCGACTGGAAGGACTCGTGAGTCAGGAGGAAGGAACACAGCTGAGTCCGAAAGTGGAAGGGGTTTCAGAAAGGAGGCAATGGTTACAGCTGCAGAGGACATGAAGATCAAAATGGCCACTGGGCTGTCCGCTCGGACGCCGTTGACTCTGACCAGACCAGTCAGCACGGGCGGGGGCAGCAGCCGAAGTACGGCAGGCTGAGGGTTGAAAGGGGTCAAGGAACGGGAGGACCTGAGCACCAGCACCGTGAAGAAGTCTCCCTAGACACTCTCCTGCAGAGGGAGGTGGGAGAGAGGGCAGCTGCTGCTCCAGGGAGACGCGGAGCCACAGAAGGGTTTAATTTTCGTCTGGCAGATTCCAGAGCGCTTCCTGTGTGGCTGTGAAGGATTCAGCAGAGCAGGAGAAACTGATGGTGCCAAGAGGGAGATGGAGGCAGGACTAAGCCTGGAGAAGGTGAGACGGGGACAGAGGGCACATGATCTGGTGCCCATCTCAAGGCTGTCTGGCTGGCAGGGGAGGGCGTGGCCAGGCAGGGAGGCGGGGAGGAGCCCAGGGACCACTTGTCGCCAGTGTCTGCGAGGGGTCTGCCCTGGGCGGGGACCCCAGCAGCAGCAGGGAGGAGTCAAGAACTGCAGGAAGGCAGGGAGAATGTCCAGCATGGAGCGGCCGCAGGGCCAAAACTATATCCAGGAACTGAAGAGAGCAGCCGATGCCCCCGTCTCAGCGGCCTGTAGGGGAGGGCCTTGACTCACCGACACCATCTTGCCCTCGGAGGGCATGAAGGCCGGCCGGTTGCTGATCCGCAGCTTGGTCTGCAGGGTGTTGAAGTTGATCTCCAGCTGGCACTTCTCCTGCACCTTGGGTGGCTTGTGCTTCCGACGGTAATCCCGGAAGTCCTCCAGCTTCTTCTGCATGGCCTGCATGGTCTTCTCAGGGGTCCGGTTCTCCAGCCAGGGGATCGTGCGCCGAATCCATTCCAGGAGCTGCTCACAAGACACATACACACGCAAAGGGCTGAAAACACCAGGAACCTCCCTGCTGTTAGAAAACAGGCAACTAACAGTTTGTAACAGGGGGACCGAATGTTCCTAAAATCACAGACGTGTGACTGAAACAGCCCCGACAGAAAGGAGCGGAGAGGCCCCTCCAGGCACTGCGGCTCCAACAGAAATCCCAGCGTCCACCCAGGGCCCCTCGCCATCACCCCAGGGCACCACGCACTGGCCGAGGACTCAGAGTCAGCACGAGTCATGTTTTACAAAAAATGGGACATTTACAGGGAACTCAGGGACCAGACATTAGCAGACACATGCTGGATGGAGCTTTCAAATGAAAAAACAAAAACCAAAACCTGACATGGCGGAAATGTGGTGTTAAAAAAAAATTGGGGAAAAAATGGGTTTAATTTAAAGGGCATTTCTATTTTAAATAAGCTCAAATCTAGTGAGTGCCTCTACTTACTAGACCAAAGTATTGTTAAATCTGGGACAGGCTCAAGGCCAAAGTATATTTTAACTGAATAGCTAGCATGACGAAAGCCGCATGATGAAAGTGACAATGGCAGGGGGAGGGTGTAGCTCAGTGGTAGAGCGCGTGCTTAGCGTGCACGAGGTCCTCGGTTCAATCCCCAGGACCGCCATTAAAAAAAAGTGAACATGGGAGTGATGTCTGAGGACGCAGTGACCGCCTTCTCCTGAATTACTGCCGAGGTCTGACAAGTGCCCTGCACAGTCTTAGGGTGTGAGGAGGATAAATGAGGACCAAGTAAGAAAAGGAGGGCTGCAATTACTGAGGACCGACTGTCCTGGGTCCTGGACATCCTTCAACCCTGATGTCGGTCACCGGCTGCCAGACAAAACCTCCCCCCAGCAGCAGCAAATACAAACGTTATCATTAGATTGGACTAACATCCACCATGTCTTGGGGAATTTACGCCAAGGGCCCTGATACTGTGCCCGGCACAGGCCAAAGGTCAGCTGAATTAAGGCAGAGGACGCCTTGGTCTCTGGCTTTGTCGCTGTGACGAACCTCAGCCCAGAGAGGAGGTGGCCTGGCCGCCGCTCAGCCCACACCCGGCATGGGGAGCGCGGGTGGTGCAGTGGCAGGGACGAGATGGCTTCTATTTGTGTTCGCGGGAGAACAAAAGGAAGAGCCACGTGGAAGTGCTCGTCGGCCCAAGAATCGGGCTGAAGTGCTGCAGAAAGGCATCCTGGAGACTGACACTCAGCTATCTGGGACGGAGGGCTCTGTCTTCCCTGTAGGTCCCCCTAGATATTTACAGACACACGCAGGGCGGAGCCACGTCTCAGTACAGTCCAGACAAGCTCCTTTGAGGCTGGGTCACGGCGTGGAGCCGGGATTCTGAATGTGGGGCGAACCCCATGTGATGTCAGTAGCCAGTGAAGCAGGAAAAAAGAAACAAGGAATGCGATGTCCTCTAGGGGAGCCCGACCCCGGAGGCGCAGAGCTGAGAATGGAATCACGTCCTACTTGTTAAAACACGCAGACTACCTCTGCGCCTCGCCGTGGGCAGAGAGACCACAGGGACTACATTTGTGCCAACAGTCATGGTCCCCTGAGCTCTAAGTGCACTTTCCTACTTTTGTTCCATCTGAGACGACGAATGCAAAGGTAAAAAAACACACTGACATCCGTGGGCACTCTCTGGGCCTCGCCCCCGGGGTGGGGATGGACAGGACTGCGGGACCCATTTCCTTTACCTCACTCGCTAGCCTCTCATATTCTTCCATCAGCCTCTCATTCTCTTGATTGACAGCAAGAACCTTACATATCCTGTTAGCCGCTGTCTCAGCCTGTAAAACACAATAGGTAAACAGGGCGGCTCTGTCGCCAGGACGGGCAGACACACGGCGGGTGCGGCGGGGCGCGGGGCGATGCGGGGACGGCGGGCTGGACGGGGTGCGGATTCCAGGTTTGGGCGGACAAGACGAGCGCGTGGCGGGGGCACACGATGGGTCAGCTCACACCTCGGGCACAGTTTTCACACAGACTCACACGGCAGGCTGAGTCTACTGCAGGGATAACGGGAGACAGCGTTAGTCAAAAATGCACGCGTCATGAAACATCGAGCAGGTTAGTAGCGGGAATCTGGGGGTCGAGGAAGCAAAATCTCCAGTCCCTGAACAACCAGCCTGAGCTCTCCTGACCCCAGGACGTCAGGGAGAGAGCTCTGAACAGCTTTAGCCTTGGGACATCAAAGCCAAAAGGGCTGGGTCCCAAAGGTATCCATAACCGCACTGAGCTCACGGAAGGACCCTCTCCTGAAATGGAGACGCAGGGCGTGCTCGGCGGGGTCTTTCCACGGAGCAGAATTCGCTTAAAACTTTTTTAACCCACATGAGTCGTTGCTGTGGTATCAATAATCGTCTATCATCATGTTGTGGAGGGGGCTTTGGGCCGGGAGCAGCGCAGCGCCTTAAATCACGACCACAAGGCCAACCAAGAGAGGGGCAACCTGCCTGTCCAGCCTGCAGCCTGGCCCAGAGCCTCGCCTCGGAAGCCCTAAGACCAGCTGATTTCCGGTTATCACCACCTTCTGGTGATGGCCTTAAAGAGATCACGGAAATCGGTGGGGGAGGGGGAGGGCACAGCTCAGTGGTAGAGCATGTGCTTAGCATGCATGGGGTCCTGGGTTCAATCCGCAGTCCCTCCATTAAATAAATAAAACCAAATTACGTCCCCCCACCAAAAGAAAAATTAAAACAAAAGAGAGATCACAGAAGTCATACACACCCCTGTCCACCCCAGTCTAGCCAGGATCTGGATCCAGGAAGGGGCAGGAGGCAGAGGCAGGTGGCTGTGGGGAGAGCAGGGGACACCCACCCACAGCGTCCCTCGGGCTGCCTCCAGGAATGTGAATGTTTTTCCTGAGGTTTTAGCACTGCTATCCTTTCACTATTTCAGGTAAAGTAAAATTAGTCCTGCAAGGTGTTTGACAAACCACTGAACGGGGAAGACACTCTCCAGGCAGAGGGGAAGCAGAAAGGGGTCCATTCCTCCCTGTTGAAGCCCCCCTTTACCACGCAGCCAGTGTGGCTCAGTTTTCATGACCCTTGCTTTTCCCTAAAGCACAAATGTTTCCCACAATTGACTAATGAAATGAGAGCAAGATCTTAGAAGGACAGAGAGGGAACAACACTTCAGGGACTAGGTTAAAGCTTTTAAGAAAAAAGTATCCTCGGTTTAGAACTTGCTGTATTAGGTCATCAGGACACACTGAGAAGAGCCCAAGGTAAGACGTGAAGCGCACACTCACACACGCACAGCTGGAACCCATGCACCGGGGCGGTGCGGCCCGTGGGCGGGCGGGCGGGTACCTGCTCCGCGCCCGCGAAGGCGTGGTAGAAGCAGGACACGTAGGTCATGATGGCTCTTTCGTCGGGCTTCGGGGTGTTCACGATGTCTGAGGGAGGCAAGGACAACAGGACGACAGACGCACGCACAGGAAGAGCAGAGA
The DNA here is from genome assembly GCF_048564905.1 of Vicugna pacos. NCBI lineage: Eukaryota > Metazoa > Chordata > Mammalia > Artiodactyla > Camelidae > Vicugna > Vicugna pacos. Next base: position 30,799,861 of record NC_132997.1, on the reverse strand, counting down.
CCAGCGTGAACACAGGGACGGCCACCCGAGCAACCCTCCCGGCCCCCGCGCGTCCCTGGCCCGACCCTGAACCTCAGGGACGCTGCGCAGGATGGACACGCTTGGGAGCCAGCGAGTGCGCTGCGTCCACGCCCAGGATTCTGCAAGATGGCCACCCGAGCCACCCTCCCGGCCCCCGCGCGTCCCTGGCCCGACCCTGAACCTCAGGGACGCTGCGCAGGACGGACACGCTTGGGAGCCAGCGAGTGCGCTGCGTCCATGCCCAGGATTCTGCAAGACGCCCATGACAGCACGTGCCCAGAGACCCCTGTCCTGAGAGGGACACCCGGAGGGCCCAGGGCCCAACAGAGGTCCCGTCTCTGAGTCCACACAGACCTACCGCTGGCACTCATCACAAGAAAGGTGTGCGGAGGAGAGCAGACAGAAACTCCCATAACCTTTTGAAAGCATGGAAGGCAGGTAAGACTCCCACCAGCTGTTACTACAGGGAACAGGTCAGAGGAGCCCAACGAGCCACTTGAAAATCCCCATTTGGGGTCCAGAGACCATCACAAGTGACGGGAAGTAAGGGCGACAGCAGCGGGGGGCCGGGGGGCTGGCTGAGGGCGTCAGTGGTCTGAGGGGAGGAGACGGGGCAGGACACCCCAGTGAAAGCCGCAGAGGCAAGAACGCTTGGTGTGAGGCTGTGGGGGTGGGGCGTGCGGACACAGCACGTAATTAACACGGGTCACCCGCTGGGGCGTGAGTGGCAGCGCAGCGCGCCCCACACCCACGTCCAGCAAGGTCGTACGTCTTCTCCAGGGGACACTCACAGGAATTACAAAGAGAAGAACACAGCAAGCAAAACTTTTTGTGAACCATTAAAAAGGAAAGAGAAAGACAAGTAAGGGTGGACTAGGGTGTGTCATGAGGGAGGAGGAGAGGAACGGAGAGCAGACACAGCCGGCCAGCCTTGGAGGATGCACAGGAAGGACGGCCAGCCGGACCAGGATGCACAGACGCAGGGGAGACCCGTTAACCTGCTGGAGCGCTCACCCTCGACTGCAGTAAATCAGGGAGGCCTGGACAAACTGGAAATGAATTTACTAAATGTCGCCTGTTTTCTCCTCTCTTCAGTGTCCCAGCTGTTAACTCAGATGGTGAACTCTGCCTAGTTCTCTGTCGTGCGCAAAGGTCAAAGGGCAGAGTGCACACATGTACCCTTGGCTTAGAGAGGACAGATGGACAAAGAGGAAAAGGAATTTTTTCTCTGTTCTTCGCGTTATTGCCTTTCTCCCTGCTGAAGAGTTTTTGAAGAACCGTATGTAGATCCTGAGAAGTGTATTCAAGTGTTAGCACCCAGCAACGCCCATCTGGTAAGATGGCTGGGTGCACAAATGGGCAGACCGGGAGTTCTGACTGAAGGGTCCCTGACTGGGCGGCATCCTGTCCCCCAGAACGACAGGCGGAGTCCTACCTCCCGGTCCCTGCGGACGCGACCTGACTTGGAAGCAGGGCCCTGCAGACGTGCTCGCGTTAACATGACGTCCTGCTGGGCAAGCTGTGCCTTTGATCCACTAATACGTGCGTCCTTGCAAAGAGAGGGAAAAGGACGCAGAGACAGACACAGAGGGGAAGGCCATGTGACAACACAGCAGAGATTGGAGTGAAGCTACCACAAGCCAAAGAACACCTGGGGCTTCTAGAAGCCAAAGAAGCAAGGCAAGTCCCTCCTCTGCAGACGTCAGGGGGAGCACGGCCCTGCCAACACCTTGATGTCAGAGTCACAGTGCACGGACTGTCAGAGGACAAGCCTCTGTTGTTTCAAGCCGCCTACTTGGTGGTAATTTGTTAGGGCAGCCATACTGCAGTCACCAAAAAGGAGGAGGAACAGAAGGCTGACAGCCGAGTACCATCAAGTTCTTCGTTTCTCCCCAACAATGCTGATTAGTAGAAGCAATGAACCACTGGAGGATGATAATATTAACAAGAGACTCAGGGCTGTGAGCTCCCCGAGGGCAGGGCCTACCTTCTACCTCTCATCACCCCCCAACCTCCCCGAAGTCCCCAGCCCCTGGGCTGGCTCCCAGCAGGTCCTCAGTGAGTCTGCAGAGGGAGAAGTGACTCCAGACAGCAGTGAAGTGAGGGGACCGTCCGCAGGTATCCGAGCTGCCAACCGTGTGCCAGGGACAAACTCACACCATCTCATCCCAGACAAAGGGTAGGGAAGGTACTGAAACCGCCCTGGCACAAGTAGTATGAAACCACAAAATATTTCCAGGTTCTTGCAGGTCTAACTAAACTACAGTTAATTTCAACTAATTAAAAATAAATGTGACTGATGGCCGAATGTTCCAAATTCTGTAACTTCTAGTTAGAAGGAAAGTAATGAAAAAGAATATGAAAAGTAGGGGAGGGTGTAGCTCAGTAGTAGAGCACGTGCTTAGCACACACAAGGTCCTGGGTTCAATTCCCAGCACCTCCATTAAAAATAAATAAATAAACCCAATTACCCCCCCCCCACAAAAAAAGAAAAAAAAAGGAATGTGAAAAGGAATCTATATATGTGTGTGTAAATGAATCACTGTGCTGCACACCAGAAATTAACAACATTGTAAATCAACTTTACTTCATCTAAAAAAAAAGAAAGATTTTACTCCTTGTGGAATCTTAAGAAGCCCTTCATAGAAAGATTTATTTGGTAAATTTCTACATGGTAAAAAAAAGAAAAGACTTATGTTGTTTAAAGTAAAATAGGAAGCTTTTCATTGAAAACCACAAAGCAGAGCACCCCATTTCTTTGCCCCAAACCTCTTAACCAAATCCTTTCACTAGTTTTGCTGGTGTGACTGGGAGCAGGATCCTGAAAAATAGTTCTCAACAAGCTACACATGAAATTCTCTAATATTCATGAGGCCGATGACAGAAACTTCTCAGGGATCCTACGTGGCTATAAATTTTAAAAATCTCCGTGCGTGGCTGTCACACAGGTAGCCTGTGGACCTTCTGTAAGTCAGCAGACACAGCTTCCGTCTTACCTTCAGCATCCAGCATTTTGGGGATATCCAGGTGCTTCTCAGCAATCTCCATGGCCAGGTTGATATTTCCTATTGGGTCATCCTGCAGGAAAGACAGCATAACCGGGGTTTTAAGATTTTTTCTTGGACAAGACTTAGGAGCGTGTTTTATGTACCTCATTTCGGGGAGGAGGCCTTCCCATCATAGTATAAAAGATTCTCCGTCTCGTCTTTTCCCCAACACTTCAAACGTTTAGAGAAGCATCAGAAATGACAGGAAACCCACAAGCCATGCAGACAGCACTTCACAGAGTGTGTGTGAAAGGGTTGGGGACAGACATGGCGGCGAGGAGGGAGGTTGTCAGAGGCCTCCTCGCGGATGCGAAAGCACGCCCTGGGAGCCTCAGGGCTTATCTTCAACTCTTGAGAAAAAAATTTACATGATTCCAGAAGGAAGCGTGATACCATGTTTTCCAGTTGAGGGAGGGGACCACAGGGAATACTCAGTCCAACAGCCTCCTTTTACATGTAAGAAAGGCGAAGGGGGGAAGAGAGGCAGGCAGCTTTCCGCTTGCTTTGGTGAAACTTTCAGATCACTAGAGCATGTTACAAGATGGTTAAAAAGAGCAAAAGTTAACGTTTCTAGGATGTCAAAGACTAGAAGAAATTACAAAAACTTGAAACTAAATAAAAATGGTGATGAAATCTTTGTTCTTACGATTACTTTTATCTTCCACTGTCAAAACTGGTTAAATATATACATAACATTAAAAAATAAATTTAACTAGAGGTGTATATTTAGCGTTTCTCGTTTGGGTCTACTAAAGAGATTGTCTTGTGAATCTGAAATGGGATGGGGGTACATGTAAGATAGAAAAATAAAAATGAAAAGTAGCGTTAGTCCGGGGATGACTGTAGTGAATTTTAACATCAAAGCCATTTAAACATTTTAGAAACCGCAATGCTTTGCAACAAGCACAATTATTTCAAATACTGTGAAACATTTAAAACATGCAGGCCTCAGAAACATTCAGTGCTCCGTGAAGAAACCAAAGCCAGCTCCCCGGCCTCACAGAGGAAACAATCATTTCAGGCAAAACACTTTTCCAACTACATGTTGTTTTAACAAAGTCTATAATCACTTCATTACAAGCAGCCATATCAGAAAGGCAGTCTCACCTGCGAATTTTACACAAATGTTTACAAAGCCAAAGAACTGGGCAAAAGTTGCTTGCCTTTTGTTCTGAACGTATTAAAAAAAAACTTCAGCATTAAAAGCAGAGCAATGATTCTGAGACGTTGTGAAAGCTATCTCCCTCAGACACTGTAACTTAAGGACATAAAATGTGGCAATAAAGTGTTTTCTTGGCTCCGCTCTGGGCACGTGACCCTGGGCAGATTACTGAATTCCTCACTTTCTTCCTCTGTAAAAACTGGGACAATAATGCTGCCTACTTTCTAGGTAACTGTATCGTATATTTTACTGGGCATCATGAAGACTGAATGAATGTGTGTACAATATACATATGTGTGCACATAACACATTAATGTATGTGTTAATATTAATGTACGTATATAAAATGTTAATGTATGTAATATCGTGTATATGTAACACATGTTAACACATATATACATGTGTAATAGACACATGTACTTTTTTACTGCCAGTGTCTAATCTAGGCCCATAGAAGTATTAACGGCTCCTTTTTTTTCACCCGTCTTAGGTGGCCAATTACCACAGGTCTGCTGACCTTTGTAATAAAACTGACCATTATAAACTGCTCACAAAACTAGGTCTGTCCAGGACAATCCCCTCCTTTTCCAAATGAGATAGATTAATGGGAAAAAAAAACGAGACATTCTCTCTCTGTCTGAAACACTTCCAGAAAACCCAGGGGTAAGAACACAGGCTCTGGGAAGCTGAGGGAACCCCGGTAGCCGCGTCCTCTCAGGCGCCCTCCGCCGGAACTCGTCTTCAGGACACAAGCACGCTCTGCACGCGCTAGCCCGCAGGCAGTGGAGACAGGCCGGGCGCGGGGCGGTGGGCACGCGCCAACTGCAAAGGGGGCAAAAGCCAGGACGCTCTTTCAAGCACCCCCGTGCCACACAGTGAGGGCAGCATGCAGCAGCCCCGGATCCACACCAGACCCCGCAACACGAGGCACACGGCCAGCGAGGAACACCAGCAGCCTGACTGCCGCGCAGGAGCGGTCCCAGGGGACACTGCTTCCCACAGCGTTGCTTCTAAGGCAGGCGGAGCATCCACCGCAAGACTCCAAAGGGGCAAGAATTTCTTTTTTCCATCACAGATAGCATTTGTAAACTACTTTTTTGAGGGAGGGGTCATTAGGTTTTTATTTAGCTTTTTTTAATCTTCTAGTGGAGGTGCTGGGGATTGAACCCAGGACCTCGTGCAAGCTAAGCACATGCTCTACCCCTGAGCTATACCCTCCCCCGCAACAAACATGTCCTAATTCGGGTGCACGGGTGACTTGGCTTGCGGCCTGTCCAGCCCTCATTACAGCAGGTGAGTACTCTCCCGGCCACCCTCCCACCCACACCACGTGCAGGGCTAGTGGGGGTGCTGGCGTGAGCTCGGTGCTCATGCGTTCACTCTCAGGACCACATGCGGACACAGCCCGCCAGCCCCCGGAATGACCTTGTTCAGCTTTGAGTAGTCAATGAGGTCAGGCCGGTGCCTGTGGATGAGCGCACAGAGTCCGAGGCCGTCCTTCCAGCTGCACAAGGTCAGGGAGAACAGGAACACGGGTCAATGCAGAGGACGCAGCAGGGAGGGGCTGCTCCCAGTCAGATGCCGGCTGGAGCTGGGGACGCGCGGCCCCTTCCTCCCTTCTGTCTGACTTAGTGCACAGAAGGCCCTGGGGACCTCCCCTCCCACCCCTCCCCACCCCACCTGGTGACACGGAGGCCCCTGCCCAGAGCACTCGTCTTCCCCCGGGGTCTGCTGAGGACCTCGGCCCCCTGATGTCTCCTTTCCACCTACAGCTCAGGCCCAGGTTGCCGGGCCTCCTCCCCAGCGCCCGGCGGCCCTGTGCTGGGAGAGCTGGCAGTGCCCACAGGGGAGACGCCCCTCTCCTGCCCTCCCTCCCCTCCCGCCTGGCTTCTTCCTCTGTCTCCTCCGAGTCTCCATCGCAGACCTGCCCTGAGTCGGCCCGTACAGACACGAGGGCGTGGACTCTGAAATGCCCACTTTCCCCCACGATACACTCCGTAGTGCACTCGGCCCTCCAGGTACTCCTCCAATTCTCTTCGTAAGATTCCTTGGCTTTTTAAATCACTTTTTTCTTCCAGTTTTACTGAGATACAATAATTGACATATGGCCCTGTATGTTTGGGGGGGGTTAGTTTTTTCCTCAGTGGAGGTGCTGGGGATTGAACCCAGGACCTCATGCTTGCTGGGCATGCACTTTACCACTCAGCTATACCGCCTCCACCTCCGTCCCAGGTTTTTTGTTTTTTCGTTTTTGTACTTTCTTAAGGCAAAGAGGAGTAAGCAGCTGAGGGACTCAGCAGGGAGGCTCTGAATTTCAGTCTGTTTCCCTAGAGACACCAGCACTAACCGTTCCTGGACCCCCCCTGTACTCAGACTCCGAGCTCGCCTGGGCTGAGCCACGGGTTCACTGAAAACTAGGAGCGGGCGTTCTGGGCCTCAGAGGGTCGGGGAGGAAGAAAACCCCTGGAGCCACGCGGCTGAAGTGCTCAGGCTAATCCTGGGCCAGGGGAGGAAAATGTGGGTGGGAGGCGTCTGGGACCTCTGTGATGACCTGCCAGCCCCGCCCTTCCGGCTCCTGCCCTCCTGGACGGCGTGTGGCAGGGACAGGGGAGGTGCCCGCCACCTCTGGACGCTTGTGGCCTGGCTCAGTACTCGTCTCCCAGACGAACCTCCCCCACCTGTCCTGGGGGCTCCTTTCGTGTCTCTAATCACCTTTGGGGCCTGGGGACCCATTTACAGTCACGGGTTACCCACCACACAAAGGCAGAAACAAGTGACGAAAGGTCTGCACAAAAAGGAAGACTGAGCTAGTGACCAAACTACGCTCTCAGATTAGCCTCGGATTTCCCTGACCAGTTCCCTGCGGCTTTTCAAACACGATCTTCCTGCTTCTCCCCCACGCCAGCAGACGAAGCTGACGGGGGAAGAATCCTGCGTGCACGGCAGAGCAGAGGGATCCGGCTGGGGCTACGCCACGGGGACACGCAGACTCTGCTCCGGGCTCTGCTGGTCGCTGACAAGCCAGCCGGCCGCGCCCCTGCACGATGCTGGCTCACAGCAGCGCCCGCCTCCCGACCTTAACCAAGGCCTCCCAGGAGAGTCCCTGAGCGCCCACCATTCTGGAGCCTGAGTTCTCCTCCGTACAGCAGACGCCCCACACACGGGAGAGGAAACGCTGGGGGAAGTGAGCGCTGCTCCTCCTGCCACCCCAGCCTGCAGACAGAGCCCAGGGGCCGGGCCCTGGACGCTCACCTCGTGTGGAAGTTCTGGATGTTCACGTTTCTGTAAGGAGCCGTCTTCCTTTGGCACCAAAGCAGCAGACCTTCTTTGGCGGAGGTTTCTGCAGTGACAGCCAAGAACAGAAGTGTCCACGGTGAAACCACTGCATGCACCCAAATTCTAGTCTCTTTCTAAAGAGACGCCCCCAGCAGGGGCCAAACGCCAAAGGCACCACCTCTTGTCAAGTCTCTGCAAGAGGATGAGCGCTGGAAGGCGCTCCCAGCCCGACTCCGATGACACTTGGAGGGACTTAAACAGGACAAACAGGAGCAGCCACACTGGATGGTACAATAAATGCAAAACCAGACTGCAGGAGCACTGGTGACTTGACATCCCGAAGAAATCTTTTAAGTGTGTGATTCATGACTTAACTAGCCTGCCGTTTATCTCCCTCACAATTGATATTCTTAGGTAAACGGAATTCACAGAGGCCACTATGTCTGAAATGTGTTCCCTTACCCCATGATTTTAAAATATTTAATGGCTTTTATGGGCAAATTCCAAGTTTGGCCACTCGGGTTCTGACCAAGTTAATAAAAACCAACCCTCCCACCGTGGCAGCTGTGGAGACATGCTGCTCAGATGTCCCGCTGCTGGGGGCACAGGGCAGAACGCATGTGCCAGCTGCCACAGTCTGAGTCCACCCCTCGGTCCCCAGGGGCCAGACTTCTTCAGGGCTGCTCCAGCCAAAGACTGAGCAAGGGAGGGGCCCTGGAGCAGGGCCATTCCTGATGCACGAGGGCCTCCTCTGGGAGCAACCGGGGCTGGAGGACCCCGCACCGCCTGGCTGACCCTGCCCAAGGCCGCACTGCACAACAAGATCCCGCTTTCCCAAGTCCGCCCCTGCCCGGCTCCAGTGTGGGTCTCAGCCAGGCCAAGGGCCTGAGGTCTCGGCCATCTCCAGCTCCCCCTCCTTCTCCTCCACAAGCACTTCCCCAGCAAATCTCCTGCATTTCCGCTGTGGCCTGAGTGTCTGTGTCCCCCTCAAATTCACAGGTTGAAGTCTGAACCCCCAGTGTGATGGCATCTAGAGGTGGGGCTTTGGGAGGCAGTCGGGGTTAGATGAGGTCATGAGGGTGGGGTCCCCATGATGAATCAGTGCTCTTACAGGAAGAGGCTCCACGGGCCTTGCTCAGTACCTCCCCCCCCACGCCCTCCTTCTCTGCCACATGACGACACAGAGAGCCAAGAGAGCCCTCACCAGGACCCAGCCACGCAGGCTCGCTGATCTCGGGCTTCCGGCCTCCAGAATGGCGAGAATATGAATTTCTGTTGTTTAAGCCCCCGGTCTGCGGCGTTCTGTACGCCAGCCTGAGCGGATTGAGGCAGCCTCCAGCACCACCCTGGCACCTGCTCCGAGCAGACCCGAAGTTTCATATGTGCCAACAGCTCCTCAGAGCCACTCAGGACTCTGTCTGTATTTACATGTTAGTTTAGAAAGCCCCTACAAACATGTGGACTCTTAGCCAAAACTGGGCCCTGGCCTTCCATTTCAGTAAGAGCTTAAAGTCATTTTTTTTAACCAAAATAAGTATCCTGGGATTGCTTATCTAAACTGTCCATTTCTCAGTCAGACTTGTCTTTGACCCATAACCCAGATAATACAAACATCATGCCCCGTTTCCTGTGCCGTAAGAATAATCTGAATGACTCCTGATCGTGCCTCTCATCTAGCAAATTCCTGTTAAGGAAAATGACGAGCAGTTCTAAGACTTTATAAAAATATTAGTTGGTACAGATATTGAAACACAGAACGCCGTATCGAACTGTTCTGCTGTCCATGTAACTTTGGGGTCCTGGCCAACGCAATTAACAAGAAAAAGTACAACAGGAGGAAATAATCCAAACACTATTTCATTATGTTTAAATGAACCTCAGCTTAGAAAAGCAAACAGAGGCAAAGTTGATCAATATAATCTTGTAACTGCTACCCAAGTTTCATCTCATTTCTGTCCGAAAATGTGTGAACACTCAGACTATGAATGCCGAACAGTTTTTTCCTCATTGAACTGGCCGTGCTCACAAAGGTGACTCCCTCCCACCCTGAGTCCATCTGGGGGCACTGAGCAAAAGCCTGGGACAATCAGCTACACGGCCGCGATGCACCCCAGCCCTGCAGGTGCAGGGTAAACCTGAAAGGTCCACACGCGAAGCCCCGAGGGTGGGTGTGAACAGGGAGTGCCCCTCGTTATTCGTCAGAGAAGCCATGTGACGCCCCAAGGCGCCCCGCCTACTTGGGACCCCTGGACTGCTCTCACCAGCAGACACGTCAGCCCCTCATTCTCCCTCCTGGAAGAGGCCCGTCATCCTCGAAGGAGACTGACTCCTCAGAGGCCAGTTTTGTAACAACGGGTTTTTCTTCATAATACACATTGCTAAAAAAATTCAGGCAATTTTTCTATAGACTTACAGGAATTAAGTGAGGGTGTTAAGAAATGACTCCATAAAGGTAAAAGGAATAAAAATAGAAGTTAGCAAACTACTTTTATCTACTATGTAGGACACGGAAGGACTTCTGCGTGAAGAGATGCGAGCACTTCGCCAATGAAAGCGCCAGTTCTGAATGTTTAATGTCTAAGTCCTTCGCGAAGTGGATTCATGTATCTGTTGCGATGTTCTACAAAAGGCTATGATTTGGCTATCTTTTGGGATGCAAAATAATAATCTGGGGGAAATCTCTAATGGATAATACCATTCATACTTAGATTTGAAGTAGAATTAAGTTCTCAATTAATATTACCACTAATTTGAAATTTGTAACCAACCATAAAAAAACTGAGGTCAAGCTCCCCTCTGTACTGTTTGCCAGAAAAGGACTTGCTGGCGTAGCAAATGCAATGCTGTGAATAAGATTTTTTAAAACAGTATTTGTTCTTTGAAGTGGGCTCAGCTGTTTAAATATTTAAATTTAGGAGGATATAAAACTGATCAAATGATTACAAATTATTTTTTTAATATAGCAGAAACTTTAAAAAAGCATCTTATTATTTCCGTTAGCATGAAAAGAACATACTTTGATGAGAGTACATTGTATGAAAGTTCTCAAACTTACAGACTCTTTGTAAATTTGAGCTGGCTGTTATTCCTGAGACTGGATTATTGAGGTTTTTTTTTAACTTTTTTTTTTCTGATAGAGGTACCAGGGACTGAATCCAGGACCTCGTGCATGCTAAGCATGCACTGAACCTTTGAGCTGTAATTGCCCCTGTCCCCAGAATCTCTGAGGTTTTAATATCATTGTATCTTTCTTTAAAATATATTTTTATTGCGTTATAATCAGTTTACAATGTTGTGTCAATTCCTGGTGCACAGCAATTATATCTGAGTTTGATTTTTAGACGACATAAACGGGGCTTCAGTGCTAAAGGAATAACCCAAGGGGATCAGAGGCTCCTTAAGAAGTAGGCTCCGTGTCACCCCTACACCAGCAGGCAGACGGATGGTTTTCAGAGTTGCTGGTTGCTTAGTGACTAAAATCACTGCCCGAGGGGAGTCCCTCCAAGACAGAATTATAAGCAACGCCCCCCAGCCCTCACCATTCAGGCACCTGGTTACCTGTCAGGTGACAAAGTTAGAGGAGGCTGACTGGTTGGACGAGTCAGACTGCCCTTAAACACGTTCTGCACTTTCACATTTTGTGATTCGAGTGCTCAACAGGCAAAGCTCTAATTTTAAGAATGTCAATCTGACACTTTTGCACAGTGCTGAATTCATCAAAATATTTTGGAGTGCGGTGGGCGTCAAAGACTAAAGACTTTCATCTGCAGTGGCCGTGCCAAGGAGTAGGATTATATTACAGTGACGGTGGGCCAACAGATACAATGACAATAGAGATTTCGTTTAAAAAAAAAAAAAGAGGGAGAGATGGGGGGACAAGGAGGAGTAAAGAGAGGAAGCAATAAAGAACTAACGAATGAAATCACTCAAGTTTTAATTATTTTTTTGCACTTGAAAAAAGAAGTGTCTCAGCTGTGAAGTCTAAAGAACTCTCACAGTCGTGAACCTACTAGTATAAATGCAGTAAAGAAGCTCACAGGACACTCATTTCAAAAAGCGACGTCTGTTCTGAACATGTGCTCATCTCTTTCCAAATGCTTCCACCGCCCTGAATGAAACGCAGTTGCTGGGGGCTTTTTTCACGCACATATAAAACTTGTGAAAACCCAACTTGCCTGTCTTTCATTCAGTCATGGGACTGACAGCTCAGTTTTACAAAACCCTATTCAGATCTGACTTTGTGAGCTCGATTTACAAGTTACTCTCAGCATCTTAAGACACGGTTGTTAACCGTGTCTCTTACCTTCAACTGAGATGTCCTGAATGGCAAAGCGCAGGATGATGGTCCAGATCATGCCCAGCGTCATCTTCACGTTGCCGTCCACGATTTCTGCAGGTGAGAAAACACAAAGAGGGAGACGATCATGTGATCCGTGGACAAGGGTCTCCGCTAAGTTAGGGGTTTCCAGGAAGTCTGGACTGCAGAGCTATCGCAAAATATACATATGGAAAGACCACTTTCTGTTTTTGTGAGTGTCGCTGTGTGTCTGGTGTTCATGACCACGTCTCCAGTTTCAGTGAATTCTGAGTTAATACCGAGGGCCGATCTTGCCTATGCAAAGTCACCAAACACAACCCAGGGGTCTTCCTTAACCTAGGTGAGCTAAGGTTCAAGTACCCAACCACAGAGAACACGGGCTCCGCCTCACTCTATCCCCTTCCCCGGCTGGCAGGTCCTCGGGCCGAGGCCAAGTAGTGTCAGTCCTGCCAGACTCACTGGGCTGTGCAAGTTTCTTCTCATTCTGATGATCAGTCTGAAGGAGACGGCATCACATTTGACTCTATTTTTTAAATTTTATTTTATTTTTAAAATTTGGGATGTGAGGTAACTCAGTTTATTTATTTACTTTTTAGTGGAGGTACCGGGGATTGAACCCAGGACCTCGTACATGCTAGGCACACGCTCTACCACTGAGCTACACCTTCCCCCTTTATTTGACTCCACTCTTCACAAACGATCCTAGAGCCTAGCCTCCAGTTCATGGTGCCCAGGGCCTGGCAAGGCTGCAGATACGGGAGGTGGGGGGACAGGGGGATGAGGAGGGTGGGAAGAAGGGGTCCGTCTGCAGGCCCGCTGCCCCCACGGGGAGGCTGGAGCGCGGCCAGGCCACTCCCATCACACCCGACTCACCTTCAGCCCCGATGGACACCAGTTTCACCCCTTTGCTGGCGATGTAATCCAAGGCCTTGTTGACGTTGGCAATTTTGTGGAACCGCATTTTCCCTCGGTCGGGTTTGGGCAGCCTTTCCCCTGTCGGATGAAGAAGGACTCGTGTAAACATAGAAAGTAGCCCCTAGATGCCGAAGTTCAGAGCCCGTGCTCTCCTTAAACGGAAATCGGGCGCAGCCCCTTCCCGTCCCCGGTTCCTGCAAACCCCAGCATTTTCCAGACCTAGTGGACCCGAGGGGAGCCGTCCCGTGGAGGCCACACGCTTTGCAGATCTGCTGGGAGGGTCCGGTTTGGTCTACGAGCCAACTTACAAATGAGTAAGAGAGAAGCTGGCTGGGGCCCCTGCAGCCTTTGGGGTGGCTGACCTCTGTGAGGGGGAGCCAGGGAGCCTGGCCCAAATCACAGAGGTGGCTGCCGGGCTGATCCCAGACGCCCGAGCGTGCAGCCTCACGCACCGGGGCAGACCTGCCGTCATCCCTCCCGACCGCACCTCTTCAAGGCCCATCTGACCCACAGTCTCAGTCGCCCGCTGAGATGCGGGGCAACGCAGAACCCCTCAGGGACCTCAGCCCCCGTGCCCAGAGCTAGGCCAACATGTACATTGGCTTTTGGCCTGGAAGACGCTTTCTGGAATACTCCCTAAGCATGGAGGCGCAGCGTGGTGGGTCATCATGTTAATGTAATGTTTTCTTCTCCTATTCGGTTTCGAGGTGGGTGGCAGAAACATTTTATTTTATTAAAAAAATTTTCTGCACGGAGCTAGTTAGGCTTGTTTGTTTATCTATGTGTGTACGTGTGTACGTGTGTGTGTGTGTGTGTATGTGTGTATGTATTTAATGGAGGTACTGGGGACGGAACACAGGACCTCATGCATGCTAAGCACGCACTCTGCCACAGAGCTATACCCTCCCCCTTCAGACCCATCATTTTGATAAAGTCAGTTTTCAAAAGAATTCATTCTTTTTTTAGAACAGAAAAATAAGTCCAGGCGGATTGTTCTTTGGAAGAGTTTTCGTTGCCAATAACACCACGTTCTTGCCCAGCCAGGTTCAAAGGGAGCTTCTTTTTATCAACAGATGCATCTGCTCACACGTAGAAGTAGATGGATAAGACTGGGTGCAACACCTACGGAAAACGTTTCAGACACACCTGAGATGACTTCCAAAAGCAGCATGAGCTTAAGGCCATTCCGGAAGTCTTCCTCGATGTTCTCGATCTGAGTGCCGGCTTTCCTGAGGTGGGAGTTGCACCAGGCAGTGAAGGTCTGCAACGAGAAACACACGCTGCTGCACCCACCCCGCCAGCACGCAGACCCCGCCCCTCCACATGGACCATGCCTGGCACCCCGCTCACGCTGGGGAGGCTGGGAGGCTGCAGCATCCTGGACCTTTAGAGAAAGCAGAGTCTGAGGGAAAGTGATTTGACACCCAGAGGTAAGAGTTTAAAAATTTCCTCTTTGGAGACAAAAAAAAAAGTCACTTATTTGGTAAAACAACCTGAGGAATTTTTGCCTTCAGTTTTAAAAGGTACCACGTTGACACCTACCCATGCCCCCGCCTTCTGAAAATCTCTTACTTTGCAGGAGAGACAAACGGAACGAGGATGTGCTGATCCCCAGCACATGGCAGAAATAAGCTCCCCTGCAGAACGGATGAATAAATAATGAGTAAAGAATGTTCAAAATGTCTTCCTTTAGAGCAGAGGCCGGCGGCGTTCAAAAAAAGGGGAGGGGGAGGGACCCATAACCACTAATTACGTACAACCAGTTTATCCTGGATGAACAACAGCTCTAAGCTAGTTAACTAACTCAATTAAATAAATTTGCACTATAGTCAGTCATTAGAAGTAACAGTAATAACAATAACCTCCGACTGGCATATTCCAGGCCCTGGGCTGGACCCCACATTCCAAAGACAACCAGATACAGCCCCGCCCCGGAAGGGCTCACAGTCCAGTCGTGGTACCAGATTTTAGGGCCATATTAAGCGGCAAGATGAACTGTATCCTAAAGCGGCACCCAAAGTCATTCTCTGTTTATTTTTCAGGCTGCTTTTAACTTGGCTTCCACTTGTGCACTATTTCCTGCCAAAACCAGATTAGAAAAGGCTTCTGGCAGCTGCTGGCTGGGAATGCAAAGTGTCCCTTGTCACACAGCAGCTGCTGGGCCCAGGAACAAAGTGCCCGGCACATTGCGCCGGGGGGAGACACACAAACAGGGCCTGTGTTCTGGGGGGGAAACGAACCCCTTAAAAATAGACTTCTTCCAAGGAAGACCACACAAAGACACTGTTTCCATAAAAACGATTTTCCTGGGTAATAAAAAGGATTTTCAAATCGAATAGTCACTTATTTCAAGAACTATGTGATGGTATTCAATTCGAGGGCCAAAGGAAAATGTAGGCATTTTCTTGGATTGACAATAATAAATTTTATCATGAGAGCCTAAACTAATCATTATTTCTCCTAAAACACATCTAAACTTCAGTCAGGTCTAAACAGAAGAGATACTCAAAGTCATACACTCTGGATCTGCACCCAGTCAATATGGTAGCCATTAGCCATACATGGCTATTGAAATGTAAATTAATTAAAATTAAAGGGAATTAAAATTTCAGTTCCTCAGCTGTACAGTCTACCTTCCGAGTGCTCAAAGACCACAAGGGGCTGGTGGCTACTGTATTGGAGGATGCAGACATGTACAGAACATTTCCAGCATCACAGGAAGTCCTATCGGACAGCACTATCTAGGTAATCAAATCCTGGTTTTTGAAGTTAAGAGTGTTAACAAGAGTCTGTTCCTACCTTCGTTCAGAATTCAAGTGGCATGAGAAGGTGTAAAATGAAAAGCCTCCCTCTCTCTCCTGTTCCCAGCCAGCCAGCTCCCTTCCCCAGTGAGACAACAAATGGATTCCGTTTCTTGTGTGTCTCTTCAGTGACGTTCCACACACACACACAACACACACATACACACAACACAGACACACACATCATACCATACACATTGTTCTGCACCTGGCTTTTTAATATTTTTTTAAGAAAAATATAACCTAGGGATCATTCAGTATCAGCAAAGACCACCCTTTTTACAGCTGCATAGTATTCCACCATCATGAATCTACCATTCTGTATGTAACTAGTTCCCTCTGGATGGACATTTAGGTTGTTTCCAGATAACTAAGCTCATACAGTGAAAAATACCTCAGGCCCGACTTTCAGCCAGCCAAACTGCTATAAAGCTTTTTTTTTTTTGGTTGGTTGATTGTTTTAAGAATAATCATATATGTAACCTTTCGGGAAACGCACAAGAGAATAGCAGGTTATGATTTTTAAAAACAGAATTGACAGAGGAAAAAATATGATATAAAATATTTACAGAGCTGCCTTTCTCTAGCTTCTACTTAAAAAACAGGCAAATGTTGCTGGTGTCAATCACCTTACCTCGTTACCATGTTATTTAAGTCCTTTCATAATAAAAGCATCAGAAGCACTTCTGGAAGGAACCCCAAAGCTGTTCATGGAATCAGCGCAAGCTTCCTGCCCCCACAACGGGGCACCGGGAAAGTCTGTGTGATACCACCTTTTTATAGGCGCACATACAGCGAAGGCAATGGACCACAGGTAATGACTCAACAGTGCACATCCAGAGAACGAATTTAATCTGAAAGGGTAACTGATTCAGTTAAGCCTAATGAAGTTTCCCTCTCTTTAATAAGTATTCCGAAGAGCCAGTAAAGGGGGTGACTAGGCAGTGTACATGCAGAAAAGGGCTCCGACAGCTTTGTGATAATCGCTTGCAAAGAAGCCAGTCACGCTGGAAAGGAATTTTCAGCTCTATTAGAATGTTTAATGTTCATTCTATTTACAGTTTTAATTACTGACTGAGCCTGTTCCTATGCATTTTCCACTGTCCTCGGCTTCTGGGAAAAGCCTGCCAATCACGGAGGAATAGAAACAACCACGACAACAGCAGTACAAAACCCCACGCATTTTACCTAAAGGCGTCTCTGTGGGTTTGGTTTTTTTTTTTTTTTTTTTTTGCTGTGTGATAGCGACTGGCATCTTTCAGGTCCCTGGGAACTAAATCTTGGAGAGCAGAAATGGAACCAAAATAGGTCCACATGGTTTTGGAGGTAGGCTCCTTGGTTCAAACCCAGATTGCCTAGGCAGGGTCCTTTCTTAATAGAAACTGTTCTGTGGACCAGACTCAGACCATCAAGGAAAGAGGCCTCCGTCTCCCCAGCCCACAGCTCACCTCGGAAGCAGCCTCGTCACTTCTGAGGTCACCCAACCTCCTCTCCTGCCTCCAACTCAAACCTTCCTCTGCCTCTCTTCTAGAGGACGGCTCCCTCCCGGCTCCTGGGCACCCAGTGGCAAATACATATACTTTTTGCATCTTGAAAATAAGCACATAAAAACCTTTCTGAGCCACAAAGAGGGAACCAAGATGGGAACTCTCCCCCAGACAGGAAAGGCCGATGCTTCTAGTCCTCTTCGTCCTCCAAAGAGGCTCACGACAAAGTGAAGAGAACAAGTGTTCAAGACACAGAAAGATGCGAAGGTGTGGAAGTCACTGTCTCACAACGTATACTCTTGGGGTCGTGGGAGCAAATACTAGGATTTCTTCCAGAAACATCCAGAATCATAGCGCGTGAGCCACTGGCCAGGATGGACAGTCCTGTGGGTGCAGACTGGCCTCCCTGCCCATACGGGCCCCTCCCTGGCCATGGCACCGAAACTGTCCGAACACAGAGAGCAGAGGCAGAGGGCCCCGGGGGGCAAGGCCGTGTGCCGTGACTCGCAGTACCATGTTTCCACGTGGAACGTCTGAAGGACACTCACCCACCGGCGGTCGCTGCCCCGTCATGTTCCTGAACACGATCCAGAGGCCCAGCCAAGGCTCCTCAACTCCTGAAACACGGCAGCTCAGAAAAATGCCAGTTGGAGCAGTTTCCCAAGAGTATCTGTGAGCGAGAATCGCCCACCCCTTTCAGAGACGCACCTTCTTCCTTGAAGAACTTACTAGCCGAGCCCCAAGTGCACAGGAACCATGAGACCACTGCGCTTCTCCAAGTCAAATTGTACAACAGGACAAACAGCCCAACGTGCTTACTGAAACGTTGAGATAAGCCTGTATCACTGAACGCTAGGCGTTTGTATTTGGTTTCTTCGTAAGTTAAGCAATAAGTTAACTCAGCCTAGAGACGTAACCTGCACTGGAGACGGTTCCAAAGGGAGACGGGAAGACAAGGCCTTTCCATCAAAATGAGCGCCAGCTGTATTGACAACGTCTGTTTCAGTAACACAGGTTTGCATCTCTGCCTGGAAGAGACTGTCACCTGGAGACACAAACGAGGACAAAAGAGTCAGCCCGGAATTGGACACAGTTCTCTGAGTACGAGTCCATTTCATGCCATTTTCCAGCAAGAAGGCTCCCGGGCTGGGCTGGCCCCTGTAGGACCACCCTGTTCAATTTATGGTTCCATTTTCTCCAAACAAAAATCTGACAACACAACAGCTGTCAACTTCCTTTATAGTCTGTTAACCAGCTTGTACTTTCATAGTAACTACATAAAATACCAAGTTCAGACCCCATTTCCTGACGTGGGGACTCATTACAGCCCAGGGCATTTCTGGACGAAACAGAACTTGCCCAGGTAAGGCGGGGCAGCGCCCCCGAGAGGGAGCCGGGAGGTCAGGCAGAGCCCGGTCCCGCCCGCAGCCATGGCCCAGGCCTTAGATTCTTTTTCTGATTCCGACACCACGCAATTATCTGTGCTTCACGTCCTGACACTTTCCCAGCTACAAATTTAATAATAATAATAATAATAATAATAATAATAATAATAATAATAATAATAATAAAACTGTCATGATCAAGTTTATGAAACAGTTCAAAAGGTTATGACACAGCATTGTAAACTGACTATACTTCAATAAAATATATATGCGTGTGTATACACACACATACACACACACACACACACAAAAGGTTATCAGGAAGAGAAGGAATACGAAGGCCGGCCGCCATAACCTACCCCAAGGGCGCCGAACAGCCCCTCACAAAAAACTACTGATGCCCACGACTCTGCTGATTTTCCGAAAATGCTCCATTTATTTTCCTATTTACAACAATCATTTTGATAGTGTTTTCTTTTCCACTTCACAAATTCCCAATTTGCCAAGATTCCTTGTAATCACTTTTCCTGGTTCTTTTAAAATATCTGAAAAGTAGGGGGGTGGGGGGGTGGGCATCTAGAAAGATGCGCACATTTGTAAACCCTCTGGTTGGAGAGGAGAGGAGGGGCAGCGCTAGCATTTACGGAAGGGGCGCTGCCCTCAGGAAGGGCAGGGAGATGGTGGAAATCCCTGCCACCCACATGGCTGGCGGAGGTGGATGTGCTGGTCCAGCATGAAGCTTCCCCACCCCCTCAGCCAGAAAGACCCCGACCTGCGCATCACAGGAGGAACTGCCCCAGGTGAGCCCTGCAAACGCTCCAGTGCCCGGAGAAATGGGCCACTCCGGGAGCACACCAGACACCAGCAGAGTGACCTTAAGTGTAACGATTCGGGCACTCAGCCGTCTTTGAAAGCATTATTAACAAAGTGTCTCTGCTGGAGCCTGTGCTAACATCGGGTGATCTCCGGACCCAGAAGTCACTCACAACGGTGACTGTGTGTCCAACACGGAACACTGAATAATCATGTGCTCTTGAAAAAATCACAGACCTTCCAGGTTAAGCACCCAGTACACTCTGCAACGACACACAACATTTAACAAATGGAACCAGAGCAAGAAGTACGCAAGTCTGAGCGCGAATTGTGAGGATGCGGCATGTACTCCAATCAATTCCCAGATGGACGTCCGTTTGGGGCCCGCGTGTTCTCATAACTTGCATAACCAGGCGTCTAACGACACAGTGGGCAGCCCTTTTACTCTCCGCCCACAAATCTCTGCTTAGTCCCCAAGATGCTGCCAGATGACATAGCACGCAACAGCTTGGTTTAGCAGTCCCTGAGACACACGGCCCTAAAAGCCGAAGCCCGGTCTGTGACCAGCGCAGGGTCTGGTGCGGGCAAGACAGCCCATCTCTCCTGTGGCTTATTTCTTCCCCTAAACAATGCACTATTAACCTCATTCTCCTGGGTGGCTGGGAAGTATGATGAATGGTAAAGGATGGGGAAACGTTTTGCAAATATAAATTCTATAGAAACACAAAAGAACAGCAGTCAGTGATGGCGATTCAAAGAAACTCGAGGCGCTCTGGGGTTTAAGGGAAAGGGAAGGGAGTCACTGCACAGAGCCAGCCACAGTCACGGCGTACGTCTACTCGAGCACAGGAGACACTCCAGCTCCGAGAACCAAGCATAACCTGTCGCTTAGCATCTTTCATAGACTCATAGTCGGCTGCTGCGCGGACAGAAACGGGGTGCAAGAATGGCCGTGATGCAGGAGCCCAGAGCCATGCCAGGTCTCCACCCCTCCTGGTTTGACACAAGGACGCACCCACCCTGCCGTTCAAAGAACCAAGGACATCCCCGGCACATCTTAACTTCCTCACGGCACAAGGTGCTCAGAACACTAGTTTTTGTTGAAGGGGGTAAAAATACTTTACCCATGCATTTAAAAAAAACATATTCACATACATTCATATAAAGGGCTACCTTCAAATCAGGACTGGGTTCATGACATACCAGATAAAATGAGCCATAAAATTAACCCGTGTAAAAAGGTAAATTCCATGACATTCCACTGGATGTCCACAACAGGCTCCCAGCCTTCTACCTGCCTGCAAGCACATGCATTTATTTTATTTTAATTGAAGTATAGTCACTTTAAAACATTGCATTGATTTCTGGTGTGCAGCATCATGTTTCAGTTATACATACACATACATATACTCCTTTTCATATTCTTTTCATTATAGGTCACTACAAGGTAGTGAATACAGTTCCCTGTGCTGTGCAGGGGAAACTGAGGAATTCAGTGTTTATCTATTTTATATGTAGTAGTCAGTGTCTGCAAATCTCAAGCTCCCAATTTATCCCCTCACCCGCTTCCCCTCCAGTAACCAGAAGTTTGTTTTCTATGTCTGTGAGTCTGTTTCCGTTTTGTAAATAAGTTCATTTGTATCTTTTTTTTTTTTAAGATTCCACATATGAGAAGCACACATATTTTAAATCAAAGAACCAAAAATGAGCAGAGCGGCCTCCAGTCCTGCCTCCGTCACCTGTGGCACCGAGCGGGCCCAGCGCCCGTGCTCACACGTGCACAGCTGGTGCCCATTTGATTTTTTTAATACTTTAAGATTAGTATTTATGACTTCAGTCATAAATAAGTTGGAACCTCATCAGTACCAAAAGCTGCCGGTAACCTGAGCACCAGGGATGCTCACAAACAGAAACTTAATTACTGAGAAAGGCAAACTAAGAAGGAAAAAAGAGAGGCAGCCTTCTCCCACTGATTCATCCCCACAGACACCGCCCGCAAGCAGGAGGCAGGACCCCTTTCCAGCCAGTGTGAGAACACCTAACGACCTCGACCTCTCGTCAAGGGCATCAGAGCCGACTGGCAGCTCAAATGGGGCTGTCACCACCGGAACCTTTAAGGACTTGGCAGGGAAGCAGGGAGAAGCCTGTCAGAAGTACCTGGTGTGTGACACCACCACCTGGAGCAGTCTAAAAACACCCATGGCCGTGACACACAGAGAAGCGGGGATCTTGGTTTTGTGTTCTAGATGGTGCCTGGAACACAGTGGCACTCAGTAACTTCGTTAAATAACATCTTATTTGACAGACTTTCCGGGACAGATCAAAGAAGACAGCAATCATATGGTACTTTTCGCTCTAAATTCCGTATGAAAGAAAAACACCATATGATATCACCTGCATGTGGAATCTAAAAAAATGACACAAATGAACTTATTTACAAAACGGACTCACAGACATAGAAAACAAACTTATGGTTACCAGGGGGAAGAGGAGGTGAGAAAGGATGAATTGGGATTTGGGGATTTGCAGATATTAACTACCATATATAAAATAGATAAACAATAATGTCCCACTGTACAGCATAGGGAACTATATTCACTACCTTGCAATAGACTATAATGAAAAGGAATATATGTATGTACATGTATGACCGAAACATGATGCTGTGCACCAGAAATTGGCACAACATTGTAAACCAACTATACTTCAGAAAAAACCTATTAAAAATCAGAAGACATTTAAAAAAAGACAGCAATCAAAAGTTTTAATCACCAGGCTCACACAACTGACTTCCATTTAGTCCCTGGAGGTTCAGAAACCCACTCAAAACTCTGTGCTGAGGCTGTGTAACCGGGAAAAGATGCTCTTCAGTTTTCCCTTTTTGTTTTACAGCCAAGTGTAGCCCAGACTTGTTTTGGTTTAAGGGATGACCTGTGTGCTATGTGGAGTTTGCTCCCGAACTCCCAGAAAGGATGGCAGAGATTAACGTTGCGGCCTCTGGAATGAGGAAACAGCTAAACAAGGTACTTCATGCTCGGGAGACTCTGAGCTTCGACGGGGAGGTCTGCGGCGGCCCTTTCTCTGCTACTCTGCAACTCCATCCATCCCAAACTTGTCTCGTCTTGTGTACAGATGAGAGACGCGCTGTGTTCATTTGGGACCACCCTCCTTCCTCCCACAGGGAGGTCTGCACCATCCGGACGTGAACTTCTCTACTCCCGAACTGTAAACGTGGCCCTTCTGCTTCTCCTCTGAACAGGTTGTAACTCGTCCCCGGTGTTCTCGGTCCGTTAATTCACATCTCTAACATGCATTTATTTTTACATTTGTCTCACAGTCGTGATTTTTCCCTTATGTACAAACTGCCTTGTAATAGTTTTTCTTCTAAAAAGAAGTCAACATTCAAATAGGCTAAAATCTTCACTATTCTGGTCTAAACATTACTGAGTTCGACGGAGGCAGATGGTGACTACACGCAAGAATGACACACCGCGCTAACTGAAACCTGCCGTTCCTCCCTTGTCCTGTGAAACGACAGCTGTCCAGAGGCTCAGCTTACGGCATTCCTTTTTCATGTCAAACTCTCCATTTAAAACCCAACGTGTGTCCCCGTGTTCCCTCTTATACAGGTTGCCATAAATAATACTGGATTTGGGTTGAATTATTTAGCACTTTCTCTGTTTCATAAAAAAGTCTTACGTTCATCTAGAAGCTAAAGCATTTCCACCTGTTAATTTCCTCCCAGCTCACGGAAGTCCCCTACAAACATTTTATTACCACTTCCAGGAGTCCTTGTTACTCATTCCCCTGACCCTTCCTTTTCATCTCTGTAATCTCCCAAGTGGAGGTGAGCAACACAGCAAGGACATCGAACACTTCTCTGAGCCACTGACTCCCGAACCCAGTCCACCATCCACACCGCCTCCACTTTAATTCCAAGGGATGGTTTAAAATTCTTGAAACAAAATCTCCATCATAAAAAAATACACAGGAAACTATATTCAATATCTTATAATAACCTTTAATGAAAAAGAATATGAAAATGAATATACGTGTGTATATGCATGACTGGGACATTGTGCTGTACACCAGAAACTGACACATTGTAACTGACTGTACTTCAATTATTTAAAAAAAAAAGTATTATAAAGGAACCAAAAAACTAAAAATAAAAAAGTAAAAAATAAAAATAAAATAATGTTACAGCATTCTGTCTTTTAAAGGACAGTTTACAAGTGATCTTGATGAAACTCCTCATTTTAACTGTTACATGAAAAAAAAAAGGTGAAGATTAGAAAAAGATGCTTCCCAAACTATTTTAGGACCAAAAGCGTGTGTTAAACTAACCAAACCAAATATCTACAGAATCGAAGTTTAAGTCGTTTTTGCTCTGTAGTATTAATTTCTTAATGGTAAGCTCAAAGAACCACATGAAAGCGACTGGTACCAGGGTCATCCGAGCTGAAAGATGTCCCAAGGCCAAGAGCCTGACTTAGCCAGCGGCTGGGAGTTCTGTGGGGTCACACCTGCCTCCCCCAGGCTGGCACAACCTCCGTGGAGAATTCCTCTGAGGACTTTCTGGGTAAGCGAGCATCTCAGGCTCCCCAAAACAGCCTTACATACAATTGCTCCTGAGCTACGCTTCCCCAAATAACCTGTCCCCTTGGAGCCTGGGTAATTATGGTGCGTCCTGGCTCTGACCGGGCAGACCCAACTGTTGCTTGGCTTCAGGCAACAGTAACAGGCACTGTGCTTGTACCAATCTCCTTCAGAGGATGAACTCCAGCTTCAAGAAAAGCACGCCGATGTTTCTCCACCCCCAGCCCATCCCGGCAACTGGGGAAGCAGCTTGTACTTCACACACAGCAAAGTCAATACTCTTTCACTCGAGTTCACCATTCTGTTCCTGTTTTCAGGGACCCAAATACACGGCTGCCCACACAGGGGGACCGAAGTGTCCATTTTGCACAGACCAGTGCTCTGTAACACACCGTACTCTGCATCGGCGTCCTGGGCCAGAGCACAGTTCTGGGTGAGGACCAGCCGCCCATTAGGTACATCAGCAGGTTTGCTCTCCATGCGGCAAAAGCTCTGGATAACAGAAGGGCCAAAAACAGGGGAGCTGGAGGGGACCGGGCTGCAATTTCCTCCAACAAGACGTTCTTCCCAGGGGGTGGGAACAGCTCAGTGGTAGAGCGCGTGCTTATTAGCATGAGTGAGGCCCTGGGTTCAATCCCCAGTCCCTCAAAAAAAAAAAAAGTGTTTTTAAAGTTCTTCCCTGGGGCTCATGTTGAGTGGAAAGTGTTCATCAAAACAGGTAATAAAGACCCTGAGCAGTTTAGACAGTTACGCAGGATAAAATACGTAAACATATGCTTCTACGCTACAGCATTAAGCCACGCGGCAGGCAACACGGCAAAACAGTAACCCTAGTTTTCTCTATGCTGCGACTTTTTAAACTTTCTTATGCATATTTCCCGCAGCGACCACGTACAACTTAGGTGATTATTTAAAAACGTATCTTGAAAGAATAGTTGGGGCAAGTATAAACGGCTTGCGAGGCCACCCTCTCCGCGCCTCCCTGGTCGTCTGTGATGATGCTGGCTAGCCTGACGTCACCCACCCTGCGTGTTTCTACCCGAAAAAGAAAGACTACTTAAATCGGGTGTCCTCCAGCGACTCCAGCTCTCTGCAGGGCATCACTCAACGAAGTGCTACCGCGAGATTTTTTAAGTTTGACACTGAAATCCCTACTGTAACATCACATTTAAAAGGCTCCTGGAGAAGATACACACTGTCCGAGTCCTAGGGCCTCAGAATGGGAACCTCCGGGAGTCCCCAGTACCCGGTCACCTAGATACCAGTTCCTGGAACAGAACCCACTGTCACCCACCAGGGACGTCTGACAGCCTTCTTCCGGCCTCCCCACCAGCTCCCCAGAGGACCCCAGCGGTTTCCACCCCACCTGTGTCTCACGGAAATAAGGGGAAATTTACACTGAAGTCTGCATAGTCAGAGTGTTTATAAAACGACAGAGGTAGCACACAAAGTACCCAAAGGGTGGCGATGACACGTGTTTCAGAGGGGAACCCGGCCCTCGGGAGGCCTCCAGCGGGCTCGGTGGTTCGACTCCCCCGGAGACACAGGGCTCACTCCCACCGCTGGCTGCAGGACATGGTCTTCTAGAGGATTCACGAGTTAGAAGATTCAGAAATGACCAGACTCTGGTATTTAAATCTATCGAAGTTTTAGAACTCTCATTTCACCAATATTTGCACTTTTGTCAAATTCAGAAATAGGCCAGTTTTTATTTCATTTTATTTTTTATGTAGCAGAGAGGTAATTAGGTTTATTTATTTATTTTGTTGGAAGTACTGGGGATTGAACCCAGGACCTTGCGCATGCTAAGCACATGCTCTGCCATGTGAGCTATACCCGCCTCCCTCTAGGCCAGTTCTTAAGAAAAGGCATTAGTGTCTGATACATAAATTAGTTGGGTGTCAACCTTCTGTTAACCTTGTCTATCTCCTCCAAACTGACTGACCACAGAGTCTGGAGTCTAAGCTGGACCACGTGTGAGAGTAAAAGGGGATGCTATTTTTAGTTCCTCTGGGACAACAGCCACAGCTGGGAGTGTCCTGGGAAAACCTGGAGGGAGGGTCACTTACCTCTGGAGCCACTCCACCCTCCTTCCTCATGTGCTGTCATAAAGAGCAGAGAATCTGAGAGATGGGTGACACACTGGACACCTTAAACTTACACAGTGTTATGTGTCAATTAGATCTCCTTTTTTTTTCAATTGAAGTACAGTTGGTTTACAATGGTTTACAATGTTGTGTTAACTTCTTTTGGGGGGAGGCAATTAGGTTTATATATTTGTTTGTTTATTTATTTAATGGAGGGACTGGGGATTGAACCCAGGACCTCATGCCTGCTAAGCATGTGCTCTATCCCTGAGGTATACCTTCCCCCTAAGTGTATCTCAATAAAGCTGAGGGGAAAAAATAAAATGAAATGAATCTTTGTGAAGAATGAGGTGGCCTAGAACTGTTGCATGCAGGGAGCCCCCCATGCCTTCCAGAGCTCCCCTAGAAATCCACATACCTGAGCAGGTGGAGGCCTAATCTGTGTCTAAATAAAATCTCCGGAAGCCGTCTTGGCAAGACTGTCCCTAAAAATAATCTCTCCCCAAGAACCCTTCAAGTGTCTGTTGTGCTCCTGCCTCCGGCTGCACTCCGGGGGTGGAGGCGGAAATAAAGATGCAGAAGGATCAAATTCAGCGTCTTAAGACACCGTTTCCACCTCCTGTCTCAAATTCAAGCTCGCCACTCCAAGCAGTAAAAGCGGTGGTCGCAGGAGCAAAGAGGGGCCTAGACGGATGAACCTGAAGGAGGTTACAGGGTGGGTTCACAGGACGCACCTGCAGGAGGAGGAGAGAAGCCCCTCCTAACACTGCATGGATCCCATCGGTCCTGCCCCTACACGGGGCCACAACCAGGGTCCCAGACGTCCAGAGGCTCCCCCTCTGCCCCACGTGCTCTCTTAGCTCAAGTCCACCCTCTTTTCCTTTCAAGCCTGAAACTCACCATGAGGGTCCTTTCCGGAATCAGACAACAGCGTTGCTGTCTTAAAAAGGTCATCCTTAAAATATCGGTGATCTCTGGAAAGGCAGGTCTTGGTGCTCTTTGACTTTTAGGAATAGACAATCATAACATTAACGGCATGAGAAATTATTAGGAGCAGGAGGGTAGGAGAGGCTCCCAAGTAGAGCGGCAAGGGGCCGGCGCAGCCCAACGGCGTGGGGTCTGCAGGGAGGAGAGAGGTGTTTCAAAACAGGGAAGGCAACTGTCAGCCTACCGGCAGTGCTGCTTCCACATTTCTCCTTGAACGTCAACATTTTTTTTCCCTTTTAGAACTGGAGATCCCCTGGTCGTTATTTCACAACGTACCCGTTTATCAAAACACTGGACACACTTTAAATAGGTACAATTTTTTATTTGTCAATGATGCCTCAAAAAAGCTGGGGAGAAAAAAATAACCAGACGTCCCCTATTGGTGACACCTGGGTTTTCCTTGGCCAGCGGGACTCAGAAGGACTCACTGCATCCTACATCCTCCGGCTTTTGGGTATGTTTGACCTGCTCCATACTGAAAAGTTAAAGAAATCTAAGAAAAGCAGGATTTTTCACATAGAAAGTGAAGGGAGTCCTGGGCACAGCCATTTGCCAAACCTGGGAGAGCGCGCCTGTCCCCAGGGCACCACGGTGCAGGAGGGGGACTGATCTCCGCGCTCGCCCCTTGAAGTCTCATTTTCTGCTTCCGAAAGGGGGCTGATTCAAATACTCAGGCATCTGAGCACCAGCCTCTTCTGGAACTATGTCAGACTGCCCAGCAGTTCATCCCAGAGACGTGCCCGCAACGGCCCATCCTACAAGCCTCTGTTCGAGAGGTTTCCTGGGCCTTTCCTCGGGCACTTCTGCGGGACCCAGCACCAGCCAGAGCCTGACTGGGAGGAAACCTTGGGGTGACAGTATTTTCCACGTCTCGAAATTTAGCCTTCTCATTCTTATCAGGTGTTCCCCTAGTTGCCGTTTAGAAATTCAAAATTCAGACACACTCTTCCGCAAGGGCAATAGGTTTTGGACAAGTGAAAAATGAGAAAGACTCAATTCCAGGCTTTTGGTCTGGGTGGCTGGTTAAAACTCTGAGCAGAAAGCAACAAAAAGGGAAAAAGTTTAGTGGTTAGAAAGTACCACCTTTGGAGCAAAGCAGCCTGGATCCAAAATTTAGCTCTGCCACTTGGGGACCAAAATATGCAACAGAATAATTAGCACCCTCTATATTGTATAAAACTGCAGTTGTAAAAGAGAATGTCTTTGTAATTTAGACCAAATTCTGTCTGCATTTTCCAGCCACCACTTCCCCACCCTTGACCACCCTCAGGCAAGTCACTTTACTTCCCTAATTGAAAAATGAGGATCCCAGTACTCATCTCTTAAGACTGGTGTGACGATCAAAGAAAATAATACCTACGGTGAAAATGGTGCCCGGAAATTCTCGAGAAATAGCTGCTGTGTCTAGAGGGAATGGCTTAGGATGCTAGGGACCATGTGCCAAATCACTCCTCCCCTCTTTTTTTTTTTAATCAGCTGACAAAAATCCACATATTAAAATATCACTTTCACTATCTTATTGGAATACTTTTTGTTGTTATACTGAAAAAAAAACAAAACAAAACTTCTGTCCCAAAATTTAACAGGAAAGGTACGCAATGAAATCATTGGCCACTTCCTATTTCATAAATTGCAACTACAGAAGAGAAATTATACTGTGCACAAAACGTAAAACACATGGTTTGCATTTTTCCAACTAACATCTCCTCCCCACATTCCAGCCTGAGCTGATCCTCACCCCCGCCTCCCCTCCAAAAGGCATCTGTTTTAAGATAGAAAAATATTACCCTCTGTGGCTAATCTCCAAACTGATTACAACTCTGTACGTGTCTTCTAAAGGTCTTCATGACTGATACCCTCCAACATCCAAAATACCAATCATATTTTTTAAAAAAACCTTAAAACAAAACACTTCAATGAGGACAATAATTCATTTCACTTCCTTAGTTTTATAAATGATAAAACAGAAAAGGGAAACCAACTCTGTGGTTAAATTCTACATTTGGTATGTTAACATGGAACGAGTATTTTTCAGTCACGAAACTGCTTTCTTCAGTAGTCCTTACGAATTTTCAATAAAGTCTTCCTCAGTCAAGCCCCTCCCTGGCCACTCCAAATGCAGGATCTTAGGTCACAGACGTGAGCACCCCACCACGATAATTTCTTACAGCTTTTCACTTCCTGTGAAAGCATAACTTATCTCAGGAGCTGCAAGAGCTCCCATTCCAAGGTGCCAAATCCCCGGGTTTCTGTTCCAGCGACCAAACCAATTCAAATGCCAGATTCTGACAGAATGGTGGGGCTCCAATGGGATACCAAGGTGAGATTTCTCCAGGAAGAAAATTGAAGACATTTCAACAGTTCCAGTGGTTCCAAGTCATCCAAAAAATTCACGTCTTCACCCACGTTCAGGTAATCCCCGCCTGGACTTCAGCTGCCCGCCGCGCCTCCCAGGTAGGCCTCCCGCTGGATCGCCCCACCGGCGGCAGCCACGGGCTCCGAGCAGGTAGCTCCGAAGCCTCGATCTGTAGGCTTGACCCCCCCTCCCCCGGTATTTCCATCAGCTCTCAAGCCCTCAATCCAAATCTCACATATTTAACTTCTGCAAAACGTAACCATCCCCTTACTAACCCAGACGAATAACAAAGGCACTAGAGATAAACCTAGAAATGACTTGAACTCACTTTCAGGGGTTGGCTATTCTGTGGACCTCAAATACAGTGGGACGGGGGCAGTAAAGTGGTTTCACCGGGTTGAACCACAATGAGAAACTGCAATTTTTGAAGGTAAAACTGGTCAGTATTAAAAATGTCATAGGATTCAACCCAGTACATATAAAATATCTTAAAATCCTACTAAAAAGCAATGAGATAGAGATTATCTACCTTTGAAATAATTATTATCTTCACATCTTGTTTGATAATAATGAAGTAACTTAAAGACTCCTCATGACTCTAATAGATAGGATTTCTTGATTTGGCAGGCCCGGTTATAATTATCTGTATAAGACTCAGTCATACCTTCCATACTGAACACTGTTCTCATTTTCCCCTAATCTCATATTCACCTACTTGTCCATTGGGTCCTCACAACCTCTAATACATGAGGGTTTTTTTTTTCCCCCCAGGAGAGCATGCCTTTTAATGAAAAGGCTGTAACGGATGCTAACAAGAATCTATTTTCATTGTATAGTCATTTCTAGAGACGACGACTAACACATTTATCCCTCAGCAAAAACACACACACAAAACAGGGCGACTCAAAGCCACGCTAACCCTGTCGTCTGGGATTTGGTTCATACCAAGACTGCTCAGGCTGACCCTTGCCCCGAGGCACACACACTCTGCAGAACCACCTGTATCGCCTCCTTCCTTTCCAACTCCACGACTGGGAAGCCTTCCACGTCTTCCAAAAACTGTCGTCTTACTGTGTCTCACATGCAGAAACACAAGTTTAAATTTATACTTGTCTGCATCATAAGTGAATTTTGGAATTTTCTTTATTATGTGGGCAAAGGCTGTCAATCTGGACAAAAACATCAGTTCAAATCAAATTTAGGTTACCAGAACTTTGTTCATTAAAAGGATGGCACATTTGTATCATTTAAATTAATCTACATGTTGGATTTTTCTTTTAAATTCCCTGAATGTCTAAATTGTGAGTCTCTTTTTTTTTAATTAAACAGGTCATCTTTGTAGGCTCAGTCTTGGCATAAGAACTAAGTCAGAGGCCTCCATCATTTGGGGAACTTGAGAGAACGCTTTGAGAAAACATTTTTCAAAGGCATTAGACTACAAGTACGAGTTGCAGTTAATACATCTGTAGCTCAAGGAGTTAAAAAGCTTGCAAAAAAGAAAGTTCACTGCACTAAGGTCTTTTCAGAAATATGACTCGTAGGTCCTTATTTCACAAGTGCGAGTGCAGCCTCTGCGCAGGTGTGGGGGCGGGGACAGAGAGGGGCACTGCTCACCATCCCTGGCGGGCGGGTGGTGAGACCGAGTGACCCGCGTCCTCGAGGAGGAAGCGCTCCCAGGGTGGGAGGGCGAGGCGGGGCTCGGCGGTCAGGCACAGGGGCAGCCCGGCACCTCGACTCCGTGAGAACTCGCGGGGGGAGGAGGAGCAGACACAGGCCGGCCCAGCGGGCCGCCCACACCCCCGCCAGAGGGGCTGAGCTCCCTCCTGAGGGCGGCACAGAACCACAGAGGAACCTGAAGCGGGGTTCCGTGACCAGGCTTGCGTCTTAGAACATCCCTGCAGCATCGGGGAGAAGAGCCCGGAGAGGAGCTCGAGGTGTGGAAGCGGACGGAGCAGGGCCGCCGCCCCGTCCAGGCAGGAGGGCCTCAGGGCACGTCAGTCACGGGAGGAGGGGACGGCCCGAGGACTGCGGGGAGAGGGGGAGGCGCCAAGGTGACTTCCAGGCCCCCACTTGGGTACCAGGGAGGAAGATGCTCCCACGCGCCGCGGCGGGGAACGTGCAGGAGGCGCCTTGGAAATGCCTCCTCTTCCTTCCGCCAGCCGCGGTGAACTGGGGTGCCTCCTCTGCGCTTCTCACGGACCGTCCTGTCCCTGGGACGAAGCTGGCAGCTCCTGAAAGCCCAAGGGGGTGTCAGCTCCGTTCTCCAGCCCCGCCCCAGCAGGACTGGACGGAAGCAAGAGCGGCCGTGCCTGCGCCCCATGTCTGTCCCGCTCTTCGGTGCCTCTAGTTTCTGATCTAGAAAACTGGGGGGCGGGGCGTTGTGCACGCACGTGCTCAGGCAGGTGGGTGCGGGTGTCAAAAGCGTCCTTCAACTTCTTTAGGAAGACCCACTTCTTGGCCTCACGATCTCCCCTCCTTTGCAATTCGTCTAGCACAGTAGTCAGCAAGCTTCCCCCACCTTCGCTTTCTGTTCTCTCCGGAGATCGGCACCACGGTTCCCAGGGCAACAGCGGTGCGGCGCTGACTGTCCTCCAACGGGCTCCTCCGCGTCAAAGCCTCTGCTCGGCGGGGGCTCCCCCACCCGCCCGGCGCTGCGCCGCCTCCGCAGGTGTCTCCCAGCTGCGGCAACCGACCGACTGCAGGGCTTCCTGACAGGTCTCTGAAGCCGCGTTAATTACATCTCCCAGCTAAGAGTTCTCCTCCTCCTCCCACGCTCTCGGAAAACCTTATCTGGGGGGGGGGGTCAGGTTTCTCCCTGGGGGAATCTGGCTGAAGGGGCAGGGCCGACCCCAGGACACATCACGGTGTCTAAAAGAGGATGCAGAGAGAGATGATCCATCTTACACTCCTGCCCCTGAGGTTCTCCCTCGCCGCCAAGGGCGTCTTGAGAACAACGCCCCTCTGGGGCAGGCGTCTTAGGGCTCATACAAGATTCCGCCTTTACAAGCCTGCCCATCCACAACTCTCTGGACAGCACAGGCTAGACACAAGCACTGCACTGACAGACACATCCATAAACGTCTGGCTTCCCGTCCAGACACAGCCTCCTGGTGGACGAGCAGACTCTCCACATTAGTTTGCCTGTTACTTGTCAATACCACTCTCTAGAGTTTTAAGTCCAGGATTGCTCATGGTGAGGTGGTGTCTTCTCATCTGGATTTATACAACAGCGTGCTACGGAACAACACGGGGTTATGTAATACTTTTTACAATCCCTTCTGATCACTGTCACATTGATGCCTTCCTCACCACTGCTTCTCTAAGCCACCACTTCCAAGGTATGGTCCCTTAAGGGGCTTCTGCCTGGGTCCCCCACCTCAGGCCTGTGCCCACTCCAATTTATTCTGCCAAGAATACTCTGCTTTAAGCATGGCTCCTCCTAGCTCAAAACCCACCAGAGCTCAGCAGTGCTTGGAGAATGAAGTCCACACCCACCCCGGCAGCCAGGGTCCCCCATCACCTGGCCCTAGTTCACCTATGCAGTTTTCTCTCCATCTGAATCTGCATCTTTAGCTTCAGGAAAGCCCACGTCTTCCGTCTACTTCCTCAGATACATGGTGAACAGAAGATACACCCAGGACTGAAGAGCTGGGTGTTGGGAGCCCCCTTGGCTGCCTCCTCTGTCTACTCTCTTACCTCTCTAAGCCTGTCCCCTCAGCTCTGTCTCAGAGGGTGGAGAAGGGGGTCCCATGAAACACAGATGTGAGGGTGCTTGGACAGCGCTAAAGGGTCACATGAACACCTTATTGTTACAACATCCCACTTACCACTCCCTCCCCACCCCCTAAAATAAACCCATAATAAGCTGTTGACTTTATTTCTCGAGCCAGGAATGCTCTGTTTCTCTCCCCTCTCCACTCCGCTAATGTTTAGTTATTACTCAAATTAAGGCTCTAGTCTCTTATAAAGCCCTTTCCCCATTATTCTCACCCACAATGGTTTCCCTTACTTGACCGCCTATAATTTTTGCTCTTTACACAGCAAGCACCTGGCACTTAGTAGTAAACAATTCTCGGAGGGAGGGTAGAGCTCAGCGGTACAGCGTTTGCCTAACATGCATGAGGTCCTGGGTTCAATCCCCACTCCCTCCCTTAGAAATTAAATGAACAAATACAGACCTAATTACCTCCCTCCCAAAACAAAACAAAAAACAATTCCTCACGTTCTAAGTGTTCAAGTGTGTAAAGCACACCTGGGGGCGGGGGGCATTGGGAGGTTACTGCTGAACAGACACAGACTTTCATTTGGGGAGGGGGGGAAGAGTCCAGGAGATGGACGGTGGGGACAGCTGCACCATCACGTGAATGGATTACTGTCGCTGAACCGCACACCTAGAAACGGTTAAAACGGTACGGTTTATGTCATGTGCATTTCACCACACACACACACACACACAAGTACATCCACGTCACTAAGGAACAGATCATGAACATCATCCCTGACAAGTCCAAGCAGGGTGCTGATCACCACGACACCGCCGATGACACAAAGAGGCGCCTGCTGCACAAGGATAACCACAATCGCAGTATCACTGTCGGTGGACAAAGCCGCTTGGACATAAACTAGTTTGACCATCTGATTCCGAAAAACCCTGGGAGGCAGGAAAGACAGGGATCACTTAGCTGTACCTTCTAGCTGAAGAAACAGAAACTTGATGGGTTTAGTGACTTGATTACGACCAGAGAGCACCAGACGGCTGAGACTCCTCTGGGGCGTACGAATCTGAGATGTTTCACGAGCTTTTCGTTAACCGTTCACCTTGATGGAACAATTAGTGCCTTTTCGCCCCCGGAAAATGTCCTGCAAGAGCGGCCTCCCCTGGGCCGGGGAGAGGAGCCTCCACCTTGTGCCTTAGTAACCAGCAGCTGCTGCTCGGGACACCGAGGGGCAGCTGGCAGGTTCCGGGCTCTCCTTTAATCCGGACCCGCCCGCACAAGCCTCCTTCCACGCTGCCTGGCCCCACGCGGCCACATTTCAGCCCGGATGATAGGTCAGGCAGCAGGTGCTCAGAGGTGGACGGTGAGTCGTCCACCTGAACTAGGAGTGTGCAGAAGAACCTGGGTTTCTTCAGAACAATGACAACGAATCAGAATTCTGAAGGCAGAAGAAATGAGCGACCCTCTCATGCTGCCAACAACAGGTAGAAACGTTTATCCACCATCCAGCCCGACACAGATTAAGGATGCAAGGATGCTTCACGTAGCGAAATACAGCCATTTCCTTAAAAGGTCTGTTCTAGCCTGGCAGGGCGGTGAAGGACAGCGCGGAGATAGCTCACATAGCCGGCATCGCTGCGCCGGCCGGCCAGCTCCCAATTAGGCCGCAGCTGACCTCACGGCCCAAAGCACCCCTTGCCTCCAGGAGACGCTCGCTCCCCAACACCGAAAGTCCACTAGAGAGGGCCTACTTCATGTGACGGTACATATTCTTGAACACCCCCAAAACAAGGAAGGGGAGCACTTTGAGAAGGTAAATTCAACATCTTCTAATGGCCTCCTTTTGGAAAATGCACTACATGTCCTCAAAAAATTGAAAACCAGTGACTGCCACAAGATTCCAAAATTCCACTGCCAGGTATGCAACCAAAAAACACTGAGAACAGGATCGTGAGGAGCTGTCTGGACCCCCACGATCACAGCAGCATTATTCACAGTAACCAAAAGGGAGAGGCAACCCATGTGTGCGTTGATGGATGAATGGACAAACAAAATGTGGTGCACACATTCAGAGAAATATTATTCAGCCTTGAAAAGGAAGGACATTCTGACACACGACACAACACAGATGAACCTGGAAGACATTATGCTCAGCTAAATGAGCCAGACACAAAAGGATGAACAGTGTATGACTCCAGTTACAGGAGGTACCTGGGGGAGTAATTCGTAGAGACAGGAAGTAGAATGGTGGTTGACAGGGGCGGGGGGGCGGGAGGAAAAGAAAGTGCTTGTTCGCTGGGCATACAGAGCCTACTTGTGCAAGATGAAAAGAGCTGTGGATCTGGGCTGCACAACAATGTGACTGTACATAACATGGCTGTACTGTACACTTCCAAGTGTAACGGTAGGGGAGGGGACAGCTCAGTGGTAGAGCACATGCTTGGCATGCACGAGGTCCTGGGTTCAATCCCCAGTACCTCCATTAAAAAACAATTAATAAATCTATTTACCTCCCCCACCAAAAAATGTAATGGTTAATTTTATGTAAAAGAAAACTCTCTCAACTCACACACACACACACACACACAGCATTAGACTTGTACCAAGTCCTGTAGGGAGGAATTCCACACCAGAGAGCAAGGATTACCACAGCCCCTGAGACTCTCTGAACTGTGGATATAATTAGGCACCGCATCCATTATAACGCCACAGACGTCATCATGTGTTACCAGCATCTGTTGACAGACCTCATACCCAGCATATCACTGAAATGGCAAGTGTGGAGAAGGTGGCCCACAATAGAAACAATGGCATTTCATCCTCGTCCTGTTCCAGCAGCCTGCCTCATGGGACATAAATAGAGGCCACTGCTCCGGCTGTGCTGAGCTCACAGTTCAATATTATTTTACTGACCTGAGCGGGTTTGGACCAAAAGCACAAGGAAGAGTGTCTTCTGGTCTCTTCAGGCCTGTGTCCTAATGGAACGTTTGGCTCTGTTTTGTTTTTCCCCAACGTCTCCAACACTCAATCTATCTATCTAAGAAAAGAATGGAATTCTCACTTTAAACTTTTTAGCACTGTACTGGGATCAGAATGTACGTCTGTTTCGTAATAATATACTTCAAGTGCTATGCAACTTTAACAATATATTCACAATATTGGAACCCCAAACTTAA
Source organism: Vicugna pacos (assembly GCF_048564905.1). Lineage (NCBI taxonomy): Eukaryota > Metazoa > Chordata > Mammalia > Artiodactyla > Camelidae > Vicugna > Vicugna pacos. The sequence continues at coordinate 30,763,715 of NC_132997.1, read as the reverse complement.
AAAGTTACAATGAAATCATATCCAGAAACATTGTGAATATAACAAAATTCGTATTTGACAACAGGCATATGTCAATGTGGCCTTTGGAAACACAGCTTAACTCAATCCTGCTATGTACCATAATTTAAAAAAAATCAACAGAAACCAGTGACTAGAGCGTTACTTTCCCAGATGATGAGCAGACTACCTGTCTAATTCCTTAGCTATTTTACTGTTTCTCATAAGAAAAAAAATAATCTTTGAAACAAAGACAGGATTTTTTTTAAAAAAAATCCATGAAAAAGTGTAGTAATTAAAATTGTGGGAAAATTTTTTTAAAAAGAAATGCTCAGTGCTAAAAATTAAAGCTTTCTTCTTTTTCTTTTTTTTACTTTTTTTTCTGATTGATGATCCTTCACTAGCCCAGATAACACATTAATGATCCTCAGGCCATGCGTTTCCCTCACAGGAAATCACTTAAAAAACTGCAGAAGGTTTGGCATTTTATTTTCCTTTGTAGACTCAGCTTCCACATGTCACTCTGTTGTTTCCAAGACTGCAGGAATGATAGAAGTCTTAGGAAACTAGGGTGGAGGATGAAATGGACCGAAATTAGATATTTAAAATAATTACAGTAATTTTTTTAAGAGGGAGACTAGCCAACAAAAGAAAAATCTTCATTTGAAGATATCATGGTTATTTTACATATAACCAAAAAAAAAAAAGAAAAAAACCAAACGATTATTGATAACTGCCCAGAGTGCCCTCTCTCCCTCAGCTAACGCTGTTTCAGGGAGTATGGGATGCATGCGTTTGACTGTGGAGTCAAAACACAGATTCCCCAGGTAGCACCAGACAACGGCCCACGGCGGCAGCTCCAGAGCGCTCCCATGCACACATATGGTCAACGGAGGTCATCCACTGAGGCGCAGGCCCTTAGAAGGGAAACCCACTCTGCCCCACCCCCAGAAAAACAGGGGGGAAAGCACAGGGCACTTGGCCTTTGCCACAACGCTGTCATCACACAGCGGGGTGAGCAGGTCTGTGCTGGCATGCCTGACCCCGCCAGGCTCCGGGCCGTGAGCACTCCCCACTTGTTCCAGCCAAGGGGATCAGGAGGAAACCTTGCAATAGTGGAATGTTCCATTGGGCCCCCGGAGAGCGCCAAGCAAGATGGGCAGGGAACTTTTAGAGCTGGCTGACTCCCTCGTCCCTGGGTGCTTACCTCAATGAACCATAAATAGAGTGTGAAATAACTGCTGTTTGATGGGTGGGTGACTGTTCACACAGCATCCCTCTCCAGGGAGCCCCAAACATTCCACAAACGATTTTCAATTCCTCTTGGGGGCAGCCCTATGCGAACGGGAACGAGGCTGCTGTTCCTTCGACCTCTTTCATTTGGGGAGATACTGAGGTGGGGGTACGGAGGTAAGGAGACACAACTGTGGCCAAGGTCACAGACTCAAGGGGTAGAGGGGTAGAGCCTCTTTCCGATGCTGGCCTAAAGCAGGTTCAAAGAGAAACACACGCACCGTTCTCCCTTCGACATTCCTGGCTGAGAAGTCTCCCGGTCCACCCGCGCGCCCACGCACACGCGCGCCCACGACGCGCCGTCTCCCGCCCGTCCCTGGACGTGTGCTCCTTTCCACCGGGGCGCGGGGCTACGAGGACCCCCGACCCCCCGGCCCCCTCCACCCCAGTCCGCACGGCCCCCCGCGCCCCGCGGGGAGGGCCCGGCGCGCGGCCCGGCTGACCTTCCTCTGCTGCTTCTCCCAGGCGGGGTCCAGGAGCAGGTCGCGGTCCCACTCCTCCTCCTGGATCATGTACTCGTCATCCTCGTACACGTAGTTGTACTGCACGCCGGGCTCGACCTGGTTCATGGTGCTCGGGGCTCGGCGGACGGGCGGGCGGCGGGCGGAGACGCGGGCGGGCGGGCGCGGGTCGCCTTCGCGCGGTCCTCTCGGGGCGGCGGGCCGGGGCGCTGGGTCGCGGGCGAAGCACCAGCTCGGGCTGCGAGCCGCCGCCGCGCCGCTTAATACCCGCGCCGCCCGTCACGTGGCGCCCGGGCCGCGCCCCCGCCCGGCCCCGCCCCCGGCCCCGCCCCGCCGCTCCCCGCACGTGCCGAGCCGGGGCCCGTTGGCGCCGCGGCCCCGCGCCCCCCGCGCCCCCCGCGCCGCGCCGCGCACGGCGGCCGCCGGCACCGGCCCCCGCCGCCCGCCCACCCTCCGGCTCGCGGGCCCCGGGCGGATGAGCGGAGCCGAGGATGCGCGCGGACCAGAGGAGACACGCACGGGGCCCGGGGCCCTGACCCACCCCCCACCGCGCCCCCGGCACGTCCCAGCTGTCCGGCATGTTCACGTTTTCCGTAGATTTCCACGTATTCAGAGACACCACACACATACTACGACCGTAAACAAGTGACGTTTAGCAGCCACAGAAGCCCCTCTTTCTTCATCCTCTCCTCCCTGCCCTCGCCTGGGGAAATCAAGGCAAGCGACTTGGACCAACCCTGTTAAAAAAAAAAGTCAGGAACCAAAGCAAAGGCAGGAAGTGTCGGCTCTCACCTGCCGGTCGTAAATTTAAAAGAACTGACAATGGAGGACCGCAGCCTGCTTCAGGTTACATTTCCATCTCCCCCATGCATCGCACTTAAGCCTTTTCATCCCTTGGTGCTGGCTAGCTGTGTCCCGTCAGGCATGCCCCTGCAGGAGCCAAGATGAGGGCCCTTGAAGAGGAGGTTGAATTTTTGTCATCGCTTTAAGCACCTTCTCTTACCCAGACGCTGTGTCAGGTGCTGGGAATCCAGAGGCTAGCTGACAGGCAGGAGGGCACTTGCCTCCCGCACCTCATGTCCAGATTGCATGCCAGTTGCCCACAGATGCAACTGTGGTTCAGGGCTAACAATTTGTTGACGGGTTTCAAGCTGAAAGTGTGCCTGGATTTACCATTGTTCCTTCGAATTTTTACATCACTTAGTTTTACTGTTTTGAGCTTCCTGCAGAAAGGCTTGACAAATTAGCAAATACATCACGCTAAGATTTTTTAAGACGTACCCACTAGAAGATGAACCTCCTGAGGCCAGGGATCTTGTTCACAGCTGTAACCCCCAGCAACTAGAAATGTGCCTGCTACACAGTAGGTGCTCAAATACTTGTTGATGGGACAAAGTTCCTTAGAAAGAGTGACTGAGCTAATCGCTTGGATTTAAAGTCAAAGTTTAAAGTTTAAAGTTTAAATTCTGGGTTAAAATCATAATCTCCAAAGAAGTGTATGAGTGAATTTAAGCTATTAGAAACTGGACCAACAATTACAAAAACTGTTAACATTAGGCTTCAAAAATTGTGAGGACCTTGGCTTCCAGATGAGATGTATTAAAAGACAGCAGATTTACAATCCTGCCTGAAACAAGTAAAATCTGGGGGTGGGGGTAGGGAATACATTAAGCAAAGCTTTTTAAGATCTTGACCATCAGGCAAGGAAGGATGACGGTCCCTGAGAGGCAGGAAGTAAATGACACGAGAAGTCTGACTTCCCCAGCTTACTGCCTAAAGCTGATTGCAGAAGAAGAGAAAGCTGTGCAGAGAGAGAACCCCAGAGGCTGCAGAGGGTCTCCCTCGAGTCTCATCAGTGAATGCATGGGATTAAAAACACCTGAGGCGGAGGAACGACACACCTGAAAGGATTAGAAGGAATGACTCTTGGAGCTCACAAAGGGCTAGGAATAGTTCCCATTTCCGTTAACCAGAGTGGAAAACCTCACAATTCACAGGGCATCAGACAGAGTTCCAGAAGTAAGGGGGCGGGGGGGGGGGGGGCGAACACTAGCCCTAAACTGATGATGTGTGGTTCCTACCTGAAAAAGCCCAAAAGCAAGACCTGAAAGGATCAAACTGTTTTCAAGTCACGCAACTGAGTTCCAAAACAGAGCTTAAAAATACCCAGAGGAGAACACAAACATTCAACTCTTAGCAAGGTAACATTTGCACTGGCAACTATCAAATACTACCAGGGGTACAAGGAAACAGGGGAGTAGCGGGGAGGGTGTAGCTCAGTGGTAGAATGTGTGCTTAGCATGCATGAGGTCCTGCGTTCAATCCCCGGTACCTCCACTAAAAATGAATAAATAAAACCTAATTACCTTCCCCAACACCCCCCACCGACAAAACAGGAAAGCGTGATCCATAATGAGAACAATCAAAACAGATCCAAAACTGACACACGATAGTCAGTGGGAAAGCAGATTAGAAGAAGAATGACTGCTAAGTCAGCTATACTTCAGTTTTTTAAAAAATCATTACTGCTGTGTTCCATATTCAATAGGCTGGAGAGCAGATCGAACATGCTAGGTAGAGACATGGAAGAGATTTTAAAAAGACGCAGACTGGACATCTAGAGATGAAGAGTACATCTGAGATTAAAAATACTCCAAATGGGTTCAACACCAGGATTGACATTGCCTAACAAAAGACTTAGCAACGGAAACAATCCAGTGTGAAACGTGGAGAGAAAAAAAGAGAGACTTAAAAAAGCGAGCAGAGGATCCGTGAGCTGTGGTAAAACTTCAAGCAGCCTAATATTTGTGTAATTGGAGTCCCTGAAATGGGAGGATAGGAAAAAAAAAAGCTTAAAGAAATTACAGCTAAAGTCAAGCAATTAGTAAAGAGACTTATCCTTCTGGCCAAGACGGAGTGTTAGGACTGGAAGCACCTTTTCTCTTGAAACAACTGGGGCGGGGGTGGGGGAACAAAGCATCTTGCAACAACGGCCTTTCAACACGCCAGGCATCATGCAGTGAAGGAAAGGAGTCCTGAGAAGTGGGAAGGCAACGAGGGGGGTCCTACGGCTGCCTCCATTTACAGCCTGGAGACAGCTTGTCGGCTGGAGCACTGAGCAGAGTACCAAGGAAGGCCTTGCTTCAATAGAATTCCTCTTGGACTAGTCGCAGGGTGGGAGTGGTTATTCCTAGACTACCTGTAGTATGGAATTAATGTTTCCCAGGCTAGTCCTAGAGCAAGCACTGCTCTCAGCTGGCCTAAAAAAAGTCATACAACAATCCTCTAGTCATACAAGCAAGACCCCAGAGGATAACACTCTTTCCAAGTGACTTGTTTCCACGTAACTCAGCTGTTTCCAAGTGACTGAACTATATCACAGAACAAAGCGCAGGATTTATAGGAGTACAGAAATATCTAGCACTCGACAAGGTAAAAGTCACAGTATCTGGCACCCAACCAGAGGTTCCCACATGTCCAACGAAGCAGGAAAATACAGCCCATACTGAAAATAGCAATCATTCAAAACTGACGGAGGGCTGACACAGACCTCAGAGTGAGCAGACAAGACAGCAGAACAGGTTCTACAGCTGTATCCCGTGTGTTCAAAAAGTTCAACAGAAACACGGAAGAAAATTTCTAAAAAGATCCAAATGAAACTTCTAGAAATAAGAATACAATATCTGAGAGGAGAGATACACTGGGTGGGATTAAGGGCAGATTAGAGGTTGCAGAAGGAAAGATTAGTGAATTTGAAAGCATAAAAATGGAAACTCTCCAAAATGAAATAGAGAAAGAAAGAAAGAAAGAAAGAAAGAAAGAAAGAAAGCAAGCAAGCAAGCCAGCAAGCCAGCCAGCCAAAAGAATGAAAAGAACTTCAGTGATTTTGTTGGAGGGGTAACCCCCCATGGGTCCTCAAGTTCTTGGAGGAAATTTAAAATGATATTCCAGTAAATACATGAATGATGAGATAGTAAAACACACTTATTTTTTAAATTTATTCATTAATTTTGAGATGCATCATGTTCCAGTCATGCATATGCATACATACATACATTTGTTTCCATATTCTATTTCATTATAGGTTACTACAAGATATTGAATACAGTTCTCTGTGCTGTACAGTAGAAACTTATTGTTCATGTATTTTATATATAGTAGTACCTGCAAATCTCTAACTCCCAATTTATCCCTTTCTACCCCTTTCGCCCTGGAAACTGTAAGTTTGTTCTCCATGTCTCGGAGTCTGTTTCTGTGAAAAACTTTATTACTGATAGGAAGAAAGCTTGAGTGTTCTGGATGGAAGATCAAACAGCCGCAACATTCCCTTAAACCAAAGTCTAATCCAGAGCCAGGCCCTATCTCTGTCTCCAGTTCTGCGAAGGCTGAGAGGGGTGAGGAAGCTGCAGAAGAGGAGTCTGAAGCCAGCAGGGGTTCGTGATGTTTAAGGAGAGAAGCCGTCCCCATAACATCAGAGTACAAGATGAACCAGCAGAAGCTGATCTGGAAGCTGCAGCCAGTCCTCCGGAAGATCTAGCTCACGGAGGTGGCTACGCTGAATGACAGATTTTCAATGCAGGTCTAACAGCCTTCCACTGGAAGAAGATGCCGCTTCGGGCTTTCATGGCTGGAGAGAAGTCAATGCCTCACTTGAAAGCCACAAAGGACAGGCTGACTCTCTTGGTAGGGTCTGATGCAGCTGGTGACTTTCAGTTGGAGCCAGCGCTCAGCTACCATTCCAAAAATCCTGGGGCCCATAAGAATGCTGCTAAATCCACCCTGCCTGTGCTCTCTAAATGCAACGTTAAAGTCTGGATGACAGCACATCTGTGGACAACATGGGTTCCTGAATACTTGAGCCCAGGGCTGCTGTTTGCCACCGCCAGGGGGCTGGGGGCCTGTCTGGGACCCACTCATTAGCAATGGAGTGAATTCAAGGTCACGGCTCCATTCCCACTGGCTCCTCTCTCTGTCTTCCTTCCGGTCAACTGCCTAAACCTCAACCAGCCATTTTCTCACCTCAAGCTAATGAAAAATCCCACGGCTCAAGAACTGCAATCTCTTTCCACGCCTCCAAAATATCCTTGAGATGCAGAAGGATCCAAATTACCTGCCAGAGGTATTGAAGCGGTGGTTGTCGGAGTCCTGCTGCTGGCTCCCTCCTTCCATTGTATCAATATCGAACCCCCGCCTACCGTCTGTTCTTGGGCCCTCTCACGCTTTCCAGTTTTCCCCTGCAGTGTAACCACACAATTCTTGTCCCCCAGAGAACCTGAACTTTTAGGAACTATGGATTGTTTGAGGAAGAAGAACAAACACTGTGAATTGCTTGTTCTATCTTTCTCCGAAAGATAGTTAGGCCACTTCCATCTATTTTAATAACGTTCAGATTCATAGACTGAAGAATTCCAGAGCTGTTAGATGTTATCTAGTCAGACTCCCATCTGGTATAGGAATCCACTGAAGAACACCATAAAAAATTTTAAAAATTTAAAACCTTGCTCATTTGTACTATTTCTAGACCTATGGCTGGTGTGACCCTGAAAATAACTTCCCAGTCCCAGAAGTCTCACTACCTCAAAATGGACCCATCTGGAGGTAAATTTAATGAATCTTAAGTTTCAGAGATTCTCACTCGCATGGTCCTTTCAAGATTTTGAACCAATTTATTTTTTATTGTTATTATATTTCTAAATGGAGGGAGTGGGGATTGAACCCAGGACTTCATGCATGCTAACTAAGCACGTGCTCTACCGCTGAGCTACACCCTCCCCCAATTTATCTCATGACACTTGTTTTCCAGATTTTTCACCGTAACAGCATCTATTAAGAGTTCTGTATGTGATAAACACTGTGGCAATCATGTTACATAAATTGTCTCATTAAAATCTGCACAGCCACAGAGGAGAGAGGAGCTAGAATCTCCATTTTACAAATGAGGAAACTGGGACTTGAAGAGGTTACATAACTTGTCCAAGGCCACACAGCTCAAATACGAAGTGACTTATTACAAAACCCATCCATCCAACAGGTGTTTCATATTACCACTTAATTTTTTTCCCCAGACACACTCCTGTATGTATATATATATAATGTTTCTAAAATGTGACTTCTGGGCAACCTTTTTGGAAAGAATGTTTTTTTTACTACCTATCAAAAATTGTAAATGCAACCTATGACCCAGAAATTCCATTTTTATGAACCTACCTCATAGACAGGGACAAATGTCCACGCATGGGGAGTTGATTCGGGGAATTATGGAACATCTCGAAATTGTGATGTCTGTGATTTAGAAATGAAAAGCAAGTTGCAAAAGAGATATCTTCTGTAGAAGAAAATTATATGTGTCTTTAAAATGTTTGTATTCAGAAGAATACACTCCAAACTGTTCATATCAGCCAACCATGGCGAATGGGTAGGGGGTGGAAAGATGCAGGAACTTCATCTATTTCTTTCATACAGTTTGGTACTACTTGTTTTTTCACAGGGAGTTACATGTCACATTTATCATAAATGATCCTCTTTATTACTCCAGCTGTGTTCTCGCCAGCTCAGAGAACAATACCTCACCTCAGGCTGAACATCACATCTATTCATCCAGTTTAACTTTGCATTTGATATTTTGGGCCGCCTACGGTTGAACTTGCTGTCAGTTAAGACACCTAAGTCTTTTTCACAGAACGAGAAAGCAGCGTGGGTAAAGTCACGAGAGAGAAAATTCAGCTCAACTATTGTTGCTTATTGTTAAGCACAGACTTAAAACAACGTGAAATCCTTGGCATCTGCAACATTTATTCATGCATCAACCCACATTCTCTTTCCTGTTGGTGGTGTTTACAGTCTTCTTGAGTTGCCGCGAGGTTCAGAGTCCCTCGCAGTGAAAAGGGGCCGGTGGGCGGGCGTGCGGATGCAGCCTATTCAGCAGCGCTTGGGGGTATTCCAGTTTGCCTGTTTTTTTTTTTTTAATCAATGTAAACTTATAAATGTAATGCTTTTCCATAAGTATTTTTTAACTTAAATAAGATTAAGCTGTATGAACTCTTGTGCAACTTCCTGTTTTTAAATAGAACACTGCATCTTGGATAGCTTCTGTATCACTACATGTGGGTCAGTCTTCCTAAGGTCAGCCTTGTCTTGATGTTGTTGACTTAACTTCTTGACCGTTGATCTTTTTTTGTTTTTAATTCAAGTATAGTTAGTTTACAAGGTTGTCTTAGTTTCTGGTGTGTAGCAAAGTGATTCAGTCATACATATACATACACATATTCTTTTTCAGATTCTTTCCCATTGTAGGTTATTGTAAGATACTGAATGTAGTTCCCTGTGCTGTACTGTAGGTCCGTGTTGTCTATTTTATATACAGTAGTGTGTATCTGTTAACCTCAAGCTCCTAACTTATCCCTCCACCCCCTCTTTTCCCTTTGGTAACCATAAGTTTGTTTTCTGTGTCTGAGCCTGTTTCTGTTTTGTAAATAAGTTTTCATCTGTGTCATTTTTTTAGATTCCACATCTAAGTGGTATCTTTCTCTGTCTGACTTACTTCACTTAGTATGATAATCTCTAGATCCATCCATGTTGCTGCAAATGACACTATTTCATTTCTTTTTTATGACTGAGTAATATTCTGTTGTATATATATACACCACATCTTTATCCAGTCATCTGTTGCTGACCATCGATCTTTTTCTTTCTGGGAGTGGAGGGGCAATAAGGTAATTAAGTATTTATTTATTTATTTGATGGGGGGACTAGGGATTGAACCCAGGACCTCATGCATGCTGAGCACTGCTCCACCACTGAGCTGTCCCCTCCACCCTTGTTGACCATCAATCTTTACATGTAGGCAGGTGGCACTGGGGAGAAGAGGCCAAAAGAAGGATAGAGATTTTATGAATTTTTGAAATTTCAGAAGGCAAGGAATATCAGACATCCATCTGCTCAGAAATTGTGTCTCAATATCCCGCTAACTGGAGAGCCTTTTCGCTGACAGATGCGTTTAGGAGGTAGCTACTGTTTCTGCAGGTTCCTGTCTCATCACAGCCCCGTGAGCAGCTGGGTGGCAGCAGCCCTGTCTCGGGCATTCCTGGGGGCCCCTCCCCTTCGCTCAGGCCACCCGGGCTCTAGTCTCATGTCGCTGGCTCCTCCAAGCCCTGGCTTTTCACTCCATCTCTTAGGATCTGCCTCAATCCTTTGCTCTTGTTCAGGGAAAGCCTTTGGATTCAGTGCTTTCCTTTCGACTCCACTTACCCTGCTGTCCATTTTTGCAAACCTGAATCTCCAGGGAAGAGCCCCTCTCCCTGCCAGGACTGCCCTTCTGAGTCTCTGAAGCCAGGACCACCCCAGGACAGCATTCTCGCCTACCTGCGGGGGTCAGAACATAGCATTACGTTCACCCACTCATAAACGTCCATTTGTGCCAATTACTTTCTTCAGGCAGTGTCTGAGATGGTCTGGTGAATTTGAGTTTCGGTTCTAGGTAGTGAGGTTTAATTTGGACTTTAGGATAAACGAAAATGCTTGGGTGGGTGGGTTGTAGGATGATAGATGGTAAAAGACAGAACACAGGCCTAGAAGAGATGGAGGAGGAAGTGAGAATGGTGGGCGAAGAGTTTTACAGACTTTGTAATTTTGATAGAACTTGGGTAGCGGCTGGAGTAACTCCTTAAAAACTCTTTAATGCCACTGACATATTTAATGGTTCCATAGGGTGTCAATGCCTGAATTTTGGATGTCAGACTGGTGTGGAATTCCTAATAATAACAACTGAAGATGCTGAGGGCATGACATTTGCCAGGCATGCATCACTAATATTAGATCTCATCCCCAGAATCTAGTATAGTGCCTGGCATGTAGCAGGACATTGGAAAAAATGATTGTCAGGGGGAGGGTATATAGCTCAGTGGTAGAGCATGTGCTTAGCATGCACGAGGTCCTAGGTTCAATCCCCCAAAACTCCATTAAAGATAAATAAATAAATAAATAAATAAGTAACCTAATTACCTTCCCCCCAAATTAAAGTTTTTTAAATGTGCAAAATCAGTAAGACAGCTCAAAAAAATTTTTTTAAATGATTGTCAGGTCAGTGAGCAAATCTACCCATGACTAGTAACGCTGCAGTCAGAATTCAGACATAGATCTGTCTGATTGCGAACTGCTTGGCTACTGGGTTGTACTGATCTCCTCAAAGGCAGGCTTCTCTGTCCGTCTCATCTCAGCTGGCTGATTCTGATTCGAGGTGGTCAGATATCCCCTGATGCATTTCTTGAATTTCGTCGTGATTCCCCGCCAAGAGAACATCAGGGAACCAAAGGCAAAAGAATCTGGCAAACGTGTCCTTGTGGGAAAAAAGTAGCTTCAACTCTTGTTCTTGAATGACCCACATCCCTGGGCCACGCCAATTTAGGAATGCTCCCATAGAACGAGAGGAAACTTCCAGAATTCTCTCTCAAGCACCTCTGGCTTAGCCAAACAGTTCGGATGAGGCAGGGTGAAAAGGCCACTTCTTTATTCAGCCAATATTTTTTGAGCAAGTTCTAGATACTAAGGACCATGGTGGGTGCTGGTGACACCACGCAGAAAGCAAATTTGTGGGGAGGGAACAGCTCAGTGGTAGAGCGCTTGCCTCGCAGGCGTGAGGTTCAATCCCTGGTGCCTCCATCAAAGGTAATAAATAGATGAACCTAATTCCCTCCCCTCCAAAAAAAATTTAAAGTAAGTTTTTAAAAAATTAGAACAGCAAATTGCTCTCACCTTCAAGCTGCTCGCAGAAGAAAGGGGAGAAAGTCACAAATGAAGCGTGGCACAGTACAGTCATTCAGTAGCTGTCACGGAGGTGCGTCTGGGCGCGTGGTGCACAGGCAGACAGCGCTCAGGGCTGAGGGCGGGAGGCAAGGCCGGCTGCACGGAGGAGGGGGGCTTGCAGGCGAGCAGGCGTTTAGGAAGAAGGAACAACACAGGCTCAGGCTCTGGCGCCCGTCGGAGCCCTGAGCGCGAGGCTCCGAGGCGAGGGGCGGGCCGGGGCGGAGCCGGAGGCAGGAGCGGACGCCGTGCGGTGCGCGCGGGCTGGGCAGACCCCGGGGGCCTCGTGCGCCACCGCGGAGCTGCTGGAGGACGCACTGAGCACTCATAACCGGATGATCACGTTAGGAAGATCATTCCAGCAGCAAAGGATAAGTGGGACCCAGGAGAGTGACAGCGGGGCGGGAGCGGAGGGAGCAGCTCGGAGAGACATTGGCAAGTAGAAGGTGTTTTGATTGATTAGATGCACGCGGAGGAAGATTGAGACAGCGACCTGGGTCTCCCTGCAGCTCCTGGCTTGGTCGGGGGTAGATGTGACACTCCTTGAGCCAACAAGGAAAAACAGCACGTGTAGGGATTTGGAGAAGGGGTGGGGCACGCAGTGAACTCAGCCTGGGGACATGTGCAGTGGTCAGCCCAGCTCGCGACCTGGAGCGCGGGAGAGAGCGCCGCCGAGGGGGGGTCTGGGAAGCGGCTCCAGATGAGACCGCTCCCGGAAATGCCCTATTGAAGGACGTTCATGTAGATGAGGTCCTATGCGCAAGGCGAAGCCTACTGGAAGGACAAACTTCTAAAACATTTTTTAAATTGAAGTGTAGTTGATTCACAACGTTGTATTAGTTTCTGGTGTACAACATCGTGATCCAGTTATATGTGCACATATATATTCTATTTTATATTCCTTTTCATTACAGGTAACTACAAGCCATTAAATATAGTTCCCTGTGCTCTACGGTAGGACCTTGTTGTTTATCTATTCTGTGCATAGTATTTTGTACCTGTTGATCCCAAACTCCTAATTTATTCTTCCATCCCTTCCCCCCCGATAACCATGAGTTTGTTTTCTATGTCTATGAGTCTGTTTCTTTGTGTAAATAAGTTCATTTGTCTCATTTTTTTAGATTCCACATATAAGTGATATCACATGGTATTTGTCTTTCTGTCTGACTTCACTCAGTATAATCACCCCTAGGTCCATGTTGCTGCACATGGCATTATTTCATTCTTTTTCACAGCTGAGTAGTATTCCATTGTATAAATATACACACAACTTCTTTATCCAGTCATCTGTCGATGGACATTTAGGTTGTTTCCATGTCTTGGCTGTTGTAAATAGTGCTGCTATGAACACTGAGTGCATGTATCTTTGAATTGGAATTTTCTCCAGATACATGCCTAGGAGTGGGAGTGCTGGATAACATGGTAAGTCTATTTTTAGTTTTTTAAGGAACCTCCGTACTGTCCTCTATAGTGGCTGCACCAATTTACCTTCCCACCAGCAGTGTAGGAGGGTTCTTTTTTCTCCACACTCTTTCCAGCATTTATCATTTGTGGACTTTTTAATGATGGTCATTCTGACTGGTGTGAGGTGATACCTCAATGTAGTTTTGATTTGCATTTCTCAAATAATTAGTGATGTTGAGCATCTTTACATGTGCCTGTTGGCCATCTGCATACAATGAACTTTCAGTAATAGAGATTAACAATTGCTATTGTTTGTTTGAATTTAATCAGGATGGGGGAGGATAGAGCTCAGCGGTAGAGCGTGTGCTCAGCATGCACGAGGTCCTGGGTTCAATCCTCAGTACCTCCATTAAAAACAAATAAATAAAAAACCTAACTCCCTCCCCACCAAAAAATAAAATTCAAAATTTAAAAACAGATTTTAGTTTAATCAGAATGAATGGATCTACTGAATATATCATAAGGCTAGTTTCTTGGGCAGAAAGCCAGAAAATGTTCTATTCTATTTTAGTCTTGTCTTTATCTTGTATGTGGTATTGAGCAATATGGTTTCCTTTTTCTGAATATTTATACAAATACGCTTGTTTTCTAGAAAGTTGTAAAATTGTTAGAAATTTTTATCACCTTTATCGAAGAGAAAGCCTCAAATACATCTCCTGAAGACCAGTCGCACTGCGAGTGCCTCTTTCCCAGCCCCTAGTAGTGGGCCCCGAAGGTCTCCACAAGACGAACAGGCGAGCAGCGAGGGAGGGGAGGAGGGCCGCAGCTGAGGGGCCTCCGCTCCTGGGAGGCTGGCAGTGAGGAAGGAACGGGATGATGAGTTTCGTCGTTGTCTCTCACTCACAGAGAGTAAGCCAAGTGCCAAGTCCCCCCTGTAATTCAGTCCTTAAAGCAACTCAGCTGAAAACAAGACAAGTGCCGTGAGGGCAAAAGGCAACACAGTTCCCGCACTGGACAGAGACTGAGAATCCAGGCACACTCGGCTAACTGTGGGAAAAGTCCACTCCCGCTTGGAGCGTTGTTTCAAACAACCTTGTGCTTGGGTGCACGGCCTTAGGTCTAACGTTCTGCCACAGGACAGGGGCCCTTGTCCGTCTCCCCTTTTGCAGCGTGAGAAGCAGAGAGGTGCCAGGTCAGAGAGCATTACAGCGCACGGATCCTGGAGAGCACGGCCAAGCCTCTCGCTTCCGAGGTGAGGGTGCGCCCTGAGGCTGAGGGGCCGGGCCTGGACAGAACCGCTGCCAGCGCCAGGCTGGCCGGGGCCTGGTCCTGCTGTGAGACCTCGGGCAGCTCTAGTGAGCTCTCTGTGGTAGATTCCCATGCACGTAGACAGGAAAGACCTGGGTTATAAAATCTCTGCTGTCGCTTCAAGTGATAGCATCCTGCAGGTGTTTTTGTTTGTTGGTTGTGTGACTGGTGTTTTTGTTGTAACGTCGGTTTGTTTTAATTCTGCTTGGACTCACGGTGTAGAACCATCATCTGGACTGGGTGGGACCCACTGCCTTCATCCCTTGGCCACCAAGGCCTCTGCCCTGGGGCAGGACACGCTGGGGGAGGGTAGGGGGCTCGTAGAGTGCAGCCAAGCGGCTTTTTTAAGATCGGAGAGAATATTTCCAAACCATATCTGGTAAAATACTTATAGTTAGAATATGCAAAGGTGTTATAAAACTCAAGAATAAGAAAACCACCAATCTAACAAAAAACAGACACTTCAATAAAAATATGGGGGTGGTAGATAAGCACAGACACAACAGTAGTTGTTATGAGGGAGATGCAGATTATAAGCAGAATGAGATAACATCACGTGCATGTTAGGGTGGCTAAAATTTAGAAGACTTCCTATACCAAGTGTTGACCAGGACGTGGCAGGACTGGGGCTCTCATACATCGCTGATGAAGAATGGCTTGACGGTGTCTTTAACAGTTACGTATATGCCCACCATCTGTTCCAGCCAATCCACTCCTAGTATCCACCCCAGAGATACAAGAGCCTGTGTACAAAAACTTACATGTGAATGTCCATATTTGTAAAAGCCAAAAACTGAAAAGACACTGAATGTCCAGGAACAGGTGAGTGCTTAAAAGAATTCTGGATGTCTATATTTCACAGAACTAGAACAAATCATAATAAAATTTATATGGAACCACAAAAGACTCAGAATTGCCAAAACATTACTGAAGAAAAAGAAAAAGGCTGGAGGAATAACCCTCCCAGCCTTCAGACAATACTACAGAGCTACAGTGATCAAAACAGCATAGTATTGGTACAAAAACAGACATATGGACCAATGCAACAGAATAGAGAGCCCAGAAATGAACCCACAAACTTTTGGTCAACTAATCTTCGACAAAGGAGGCAAGAACATACAATGGAATAAAGACAGTCTCTTCAGCAAATGGTGTTGGGAAAACTGGACAGCAGCATGTAAATCAATGAATCTAGAACACTCCCTTACACCATACACAAAAATAAACTCAAAATGGATCAAAAACTGAAAACATAAGACAAGATAAATCTCCTACAAGAAAACATAGGCAAAACATTACCTGACACACATCTCAAAAATGCTCTCCTAGGGCAGTCTACCCAAGCAATAGAAATAAAAGCAAGAATAAACAAATGAGACCTAATGAAACTTACAAGCTTCTGAACAGCAAAGGAAACCATAAACAAAACAAAATGACAACCTACAGAATGGGAGAAAATTTTTGCAAAAGATGAAACTGACAAAGGCTTGATCTCCAGGATATATAAGCAGCTCATATGACTTAATAAGAAAAAAACAAACAACCCAATCCAAAAATGGGCAGAAGACCTAAACAAGCATTTCTCCAGGGAAGACATATAAATGATCAACAGGCACATGAAAAAATGCACAATAATCACTAATTATCAGAGAAATGCAAATCAAAACTACGATGAGGTATCACCTCACACCAGTCAGAATGGCCATCGCTCCAAAGTCCACAAATGACAAATGCTGGAGAGGCTGTGGAGAAAAGGGAACCCTCCTCCACTGCTGGTGGGAATGCAGTTTGGTGCAGCCACTGTGGAAAACAGTATGGATATTCCTCAAACGACTAGGAATAGACTTACCATACGACCCAGGAACCCCACTCTTGGGCATATATCCAGAAGGAACCCTACTCAAAATGACACCTGCACCCCAATGTTCATAGCAGCACTATTTACAATAGCCAAAACATGGGAACAGCCTAGATGTCCATCAACAGATGACTGGATAAAGAAGCTGTGGTATATTTATACAATGGAATACTATTCAGCCACAAAAATGACAACATAACACCATTTGCAGCAACATGGATGTTCCCGGAGAATGTCATTCTAAGTGAAGTAAACCAGAAAGAGAAAGAAAAATACCATATGAGATCATTCATATGCGGAATCTAAAAAGGAAACATAAATACAAAACAGAAACAAACTCACAGACATAGAATACAAACTTCTGGTTGCCAGGGGGATGGGGGGTAGGAAGGGACAGACTGGGATTTCAAATTGTAGAATAGATAAACAAGATTACACTGTATAGCACAGGGAAATATATACAAGATCTTGTGGTAGCTCACAGAGAAAAAAATGTGACAATGAATATGTGTATGTTCATGTATAACTGAAGAATTGTTCTCTACGCTGGAATTTGACACAACATTGTAAAATGACTACAACTCAATAAAAAAATGTTAAAAAAAACAATAGAGAGATGGATAGCCCTGTATAAATGAGGCGTGGGACAGGAGCACACAGCTAATAGTAAACTAATTAAATGACGAATTAACCCATGAAAAATTACCAATTTAGTATTAAATAAATGCAAATTAAAATAAAAACAAATATGTCTGTTAATCTATCAAATGGAAAACATTTAAAAGTTGGACAGCAACCGCACTGAAGGGGTTGTCAGAAGGCATAATCCACGGTGTGTTAGAGACATCAGAGCTAATTTTGCTCATTTTTGCCAAACTCTGACTTCAGTGACAGCATGTTGATAGCTTGAAATTCTTGTTGGCTGGAAGATATTTACCATGGAATTTGTCAATCACTATTAATAGGGTTATGTTTTTTTTTCAAAGCCAAGAGCCAGTTGTTAAACATTTACCAGCACACCACTATGCGTAGTCACACTTTCAAATGAGAATTGAATTGATAGGACTTCCTTAGAAGAGGGGTATGTATGTGTATGTTTATATATATATAAAGCTACAGCCAAATTTTTAATGTGTACATATTGACTCAGCCATTTCACTTTTATGAACTTACCCTTAAAATATATTTAGACAGGTGTAAATATCTATGCATAAATTTGACCATGGTGCCGATTTTGTAAAAGCCAAAAACAAATGGAAACAACCTACACGTCCAAGGATAGAAACTGACACTAAAAATTATGAACATCTAGACAAAGGTAAAAATTTGCATCTAATTAAAAAGAATTAAAAAGTGTTACACATGATGATATAAAAATATATATCAAATAATTATGTAAAATAAAAAAACTAGTTATTAAATGTAGCTATATGATTTCTTTGTGTTAATAAAAGTGTGTAATAAAAACAAGAAAATATTTGAAAGGGTAAAAAAAAAGAATTCTGGATGGCCATTCTGCGGTGGACTGAAAACTTGCCCCCTCCCAAAGACATCCAAGTCAAATGCCTGAAATCTCCAAAATGTTACCTTATTTGGTAAAAGAGTTTTTGTCTATATGATTCAGTGGAGGATCTTGTGATAAAAGACAATCCTGGATTAGCCAGATGAGCCTCAAATACCATCATAAGTGACCTGATAAGAGAGACGTGCAGGGGAGACAGAGGAGAGGGCAGTGTGACCGCAGAGGCCACAAGGGGCCACCCAAAGAGGAATGCAGACTCTCTCCAGGAGACGGGACAGTTTCTCCATGCCAGCCCCTGGAAAAAGAGTGGTCTTCCTGGACTTCAGATGTTTAGCCTCTGGAACTGTGGAGAGAATACATTTCTGTGGTTGTAAGCCATTCCATTTGTGGGAATTTGTTGCAGAAGCCCCCGGGAACCAACACACATACAAGAGATTATTATTCATATTATTCAGTAATAAAAAGAAATAGGAGAGGAGCGGGTAGCTCAGTGGTAGTGCACATGCCTAGCTCGCATGAGGTCCTGGGTTCAATCCCCAGTCCCCCCGTTAAATACGTAAATAAAACTGATCACCCCCCCAAAGAGAAGTGAATGCTTCCTCCACATAATAATGTGAGTAAATCTCAAAATCATCATGCCAAGTGAGAGAAGCCAGACTGAAAAAGAGAACCTACTGCATGATCCCACTTATAGAAGATTCTAGAAAATGTGAGCCACCGAGACGGAAGGCAGATCAGCGTTTGCTGAGGATGGGGAAGGGCAGAAATGGGACATTACAAATGGCACAAGGGAACCTGGAGGGGTGATAGACACGGTCAGTGTCTTGATTGAGGCGATGGTTTCACAGATACACACATATGTCAGCTTTATCGAATTACACATTTTAAGTGTGTACATTATTATATGCTAATTATGCCTTAATATAGTTTATTTTGGGAGGGGAGGTAATTAGCTTTATTTATTTATTTAATAGAAGTATAGTTTACAACGTTGTATCAATTTCTGGTGTACAGCATCGTGTTTCAGCCACACATATACAGACGTATATATGTTTTCAAATTCTTTCTCCTTATAAATTATGACAAGATATTGAATAGAGTTTCTTGTGCTGTACAGACTAAACTTGTTGTTTATCTATTTCGTATATAGTAGTTAGTATCTGCAAATCTCAAACTCCCAGTTTATCCCTTCCCACCCACTCTTCCCCCACCGGCCTCTGGTAACCATGTTTGTTTTCTATGTCTCGGAGTCTGTTTCTGTTTTGTGTATTTGTTTTATAATGGAAGTACTGGGGATTGAACCCAGGACCTTGTGCATGCTAAGCATGCGCTCTACCACTGAGCCGCCCCCTACACCCGCCTTAATATAGTTTTAGCCAAAGGAAACCAAATGGACCATCAACTGCTGGTGCCCACAGTCACCTGGCAGAAGTAAACCCAAATGCTACCTGAAGGACCAGACACCTTAAACACTGGCGTTGAAAAATTCCCATCAATCAAATTCAAAAGAGTGTGCGCTCAGGTTCAAAACTCACAAAACACTGCAGGAAGGAAGGCAGAAAAATGAGCTTGCAGGGAAAAATTCGGCATCAACATCAGACTAACATTTCTGATACTGGGATTGTCAAGATCAGAAAATAAAATACACTTAATATATTTAAAGAAATAGAAGGGAATTAAAAACATGATATAAAGTAAGATAATTTAAAACATTTTTAAATAATGAAATAAATTAAAACTTAAAAAAACCCCTACAATAATTGAAAATTAAAACTCAAAGTAATTTAATAGCAGGTTAGACACAGCTGGAAATAAATTGTGGCAAGCCAAATATGTCCCAATACTGAGGGCCTGTGCATATGCTGTTACACGGCAAAAGGGGCTTTGCAGATGTAATTAAGGCCATGGGTCTGGAGAGCAGAAGATTATTCTGGATTATCAGGGTGGGCCCAAGGTACATATAGGAGCCTGAAGCTGTTACCCAAGGCGAGTTCGTGTGCCCGCCGCACCGTGAGGCCAGACAAACTGAAACATCAGAGTTTGGAGCAGAGAAAGGTTTACTGCAGGGCCGAGCAAGGAGGACGGGGTGGCTCATACCCGAGAAAACCCCAAACTCCCCAAAGGGTGTCAGCAAAGGATATTTAAAGGCAGGTGAGGGAGGGGGTCTCGGGGTGTGTGATCAGCTCATGCAATCAGCCTCTGATTGGCTGATGTGAAGGGAACAGGCCGTCAACACCACCAACCCCCAGGCGGAAGGTCTGGGGGCCACGTGCCCTTGATCATAAGTAATGTTCTTCCCTTTGGTGGTGGTTTTAGCATCAGAAAACCTCAGGAAAAGAGACACTACCACCTGGGTGCTTCAGAGAGGAGCTGCAGTAGAGGACGTGGGGGAGGCGCCTGACCCTGGAAGGCCCCCCAGCGTCCTCCTCAGTTACGATTTCCCCCTTTCCTTTGATTCTCCTCAATGTCGAGGAGAGGAGGTGTTGGACAAGAAGGGGAACGATGTTGTGGACAGCGAGTTAGCCATCAACTCAGCAGAGGAGCCTGGTTTCAGGGGGACTTGGTCTCAGCCTCCAATCCTGCTTCAGCCTTCCCCAAACCTCTCAGGGAACGGGGCGGCGACCGCTCTGGCCACTTGCTGCTGAAATGGGGTGCAGTCCTGCCTCTATGGGATGGTCCCCAAACTGAAAATGTTCCTACATTTCAAGTACTGGATCCAAGTCTTGTATGATTAAGATCCCTGTCCTTTGTTCCACCCTTTTGAGGCCACCAGACCTGATCAGGAGTAGTTGGAGGAGCGACGACCAGGACTTTAATACACAGAGTAGACCTCATTCCCCTTTCCCAGAGGAATTCACGAAAGTGAGCCTGAAAACCAGTCCGGACCTGGCACTTCAGGGGAGACCTGTAGCCAGGTAGCCAGCTGTCTACTCTCATCTGAGTAGGTTTTAACTTCTGATGTGGTTTTAACACATACAAAACCAGAGCTATTGGCCATTACACGTCTCCTTTTTTCTGCTAACAACTGATCTAAAACAACTTAATTGTTTAAAAATTTAATAGTGACAAGAGACCTTGAAGTCACAAGGTTGCAGCTTCCAACAGGCACTGCTTCAAGAATGGCTGGTGTCTCCCGAGTATGACGCAGCTCAGAAAGTTCGAGTTCTCGGCAATACGAGAATGTGTCTGAAATCACGCCCCCAGTGGCCACCTAGTCTGACCTAGAATGTCTGAACCACAGCTCCTCCATTCTAACTTTCAAACGCATTCCCCTCCTCAAGGCCAAAGCAGATGTACAATGCATGTCCATAAAACAGGCTGCTTTGATCAGTAAAGTTCAAATCAAACTATACACAAGCCAGAAGGACTTCCCCATACCTCAATATGTGCAGATTTTCCCATCATTTCTCTTTTTGATTGCAAATCTTTCAACAGCAAGCACTGCTGTTCAAAGCTCCTGCCCCAGGTTCAGATCATGTCCCTCGGTACCAGGCCTCCCTTATATTTGCCTCGTTATCCACGTCAGGGGAAAACGAACCAGATGCCATGAACAGGCTCAGGCGTATGTTCATGAGGAAACATTCACCGGCCACACATTTCATCTCTTACACCCAGGTGTGGCAGGAGCATTGCACATGTGCTTTCAGCAACAGACACAGAGCAAGCAGCGTTGTCCATCGTGAGTGCTTATCCTCTGTGACAACCCCACGAGAGAACTCTCTTTCCATCCTAAACACTGGGGGCAACAGTGTGGTTGGAAGTGAATCAGTAACTTTCAATATTGATTGGGAGACAAACATCTGAGAAACAACTCAATTGGAAAATGTCGATTAAAAGCCAGTAATATTTCAGAAAAAAACCAAAAAATTACAACCATATTCACCAGCTTACTCAATCCTATGTAATTAATCCTTTTTAATAAGTTTTATGAAATCAGAGTTTTCATTAGACATTTTAAATCTCTTACTCAGCTCAGCACGAGGATTTAAGAGAAAACTATTTGTCAAAAAGTCCTTTTTTGGACTCTTATTTGAGATGAAGCAGTTTTTCAAAGCATCAGCTCAACTGTCTATAAATGACAAAAAGACTTTTAAAAAGCAAGGTTAAAGATCTGGCTACAACGTTTTCGACAAAGCAGCTTAATCAAGTTGCTGGACATACAACTTTTTAAGATAGCTAGGCTAGGACTGGAATTATGACTGGCAGCATTATGCCAGCACGTATCTAAATTTCGGGAACCTTATATAATTTCCAGAATGTCCATGTTAATAACATTTTTCAGCATCGTATCCTCTGAGGAGGCTTATCACTCATTTGACAACGCCGTGTAATTTAACGTACTGGCCAATCCTAGTTGGTTTAATACTTTTCTCTGAGCTGTCTCAGGGGTCCTCTGACACCTCCCAAAGTCTGCTGAAGTCAAAAGAACTTTGATTAGAATTTGACAGGAAGTTTGTCAACAACATCAAAAAATCTCACACAATCTGTTGTCAGAAGCATCTGTTATGACAAGCAAGTAAACTTCTTTCTTAGCCCTGCACCAGGATTTTACTAACAAAATCCATTTACCCGTTACTTAAGTTTAATCTCAGCCTGACCATGCACAAAACTCCTCTTTTTAGAGGTCCCCTTCTACAAACTTTTCCCCTAACAAAATACAATTCCATGCCTGATACTTTTCACTCAAATCATATATCCTACCTCCTCACTGTATACTGAATGTTCCCTTTATTATTTTTAGTAGCTTTAGTGACATATTTAAATTAGAATCCCCAACTCTTAAAAACAGTAATTTCTAGTGAAAACCAAGAAGTCAGCATTTATAAGCTGTCTTTTACGCTCACATTCTGTAGATCGGCAAGCATAACTACCAGCAGTTCCTAATAACATGTGCTTTTTACAGAACATACCTCAGCGTGGCACCAAACATATTTAATAACAGTCCTAAGCACCTTTAGTTTCTCTGTAAAGGGAGGCCAGTGCTCAGCAGACAATGTTCTAGTATCTTCCTTTGTTTGGGAATGAGCTAGCTGTTCAGCAAACTTCCATCATCTACCTTTAGGACAGCTCTAAAATTTCAAGTTACCAAATATCTGGAGAGATTTTTTTTTTTAACAGTATAACTGGTGTCTTTATTTTTATTTTTTTAAACTTTTTTTTATTGAGTTATACTCATTTTACAATGTTGTGTCAAATTCCAGTGTGGAGAACAATTTTTCAGTGATACACGAACATACATACATTCATTGTCACATTCTCTTTCGCTGTGAGCCACCGCAAGATCCTGTCTTTATTTCCCTGTGCTACACAGTACAATCTTGTTTATCTATTCTACATTTTGAAATCCCAGTCCCTTTCTACCCCCTTGTCCCCTTGGCAACCACAAGTTTGTATCCTATGTCTATGAGTCTGTTTCTGTTTTGTATTTATGTTTTTTGTTTTTGTTTTTTAGATTCCACATATGAGCGATCTCATATGGTATTTTTCTTTCTCTTTCTGGCTTACTTCACTTAGAATAACATTCTCCAGGGACATCCATGTTGCTGCAAATGGCGTTATGTTGTTGGTTTTTATGGCTGAATAGTATCCCATTGTATAAATATACCACATCTTCTTTATCCAGTCATCTGCTAATGGACATTTAGGCTGTTTCCATGTCTTGGCTATTGTGAATAGTGCTGCTATAAACACTAGGGTGCAGGTGTCATTTTGAAGTAGGGTTCCTTCTGGATATATGCCCATGAGCAGGATTCCTGGGTTGTATGGTAAGCCTATTCTGGAGAGATCATTTTTAAGTAGATATTCCCAAAACAGAATTATTTCCAATGAGTTTACCCAAAACCTCTTTTGTTATTTGCATTTAATTTACTTAGAAGAATTTTGTCATACCAAGTTAATTAAATTTTTTTTTCTTTCTGACAAACTCTGCAACACAAATAACACGAACCTATTGACCTTCATTGAACCTGGGCACAATGAGAGACATGTCTGTGTTGATGATACCAACAAGCTCAAGCCAGGTTTAACATCAGATATTAATTTAATATTGGCTACTTCCTAAATCACATGAGCCTGAAATTTGTAGTCTAGCTTCTTTTATACTTAAAAGTAAGCACTTATAAATTAAATACTTCTAAGTCAATTAAATAGAGCTCTTTTACGTGTTAATTTTTATGTAAAGACAGAACCAGAGATCTCACAGGTTTTCTGCCTGAGTTTGAAAAAAAAGCTTTTTGATACAACATTGTAAAATGATTATAAATCAATAAAAAATGTTAAAAAAAAAAAAAAAGAAAAGAAAAAAACCTTTTTGCTAGAGAGCCAGGTGGATCACTTACATCTCAAAGGCACAGGAAGAGAAACGCAAATTCCTCCTCTAGTGGTTTCTACAAACTCAATCATCTTGGCTATTTTCAGGGATTTTTTTTTCTGGTTCCCAAATATCCACTCCAGCTTAAAGAAATAACAATCATAGAGAATTATATATATATATATAATCATTCACTCCCATTCAGATGCCTCACTTTCAGCAAGAGTAGAAAGAGAGAACAGGATTTGGACTCAGGTACCAAGATAAACACACACACACACACACACGTGCACACACACCCAAGACAAAAGCCAAATTGCAAAAGATCCACTTTGATACAACAGCAGAGCCGTCAGGGCCACTGTCCTCCAGATCACAGGGAGCACTGAGGTCACACAGCGTTACAATAAACATATCATTTTTTTTTAATTTTTGGGAGCATAGCTGAATATCTCCCAGTTTTGCAAAATGTACTCCAGGAGGACGATATATAAGATGGAACAGAGCTCTCTGATTGTCCACACTTATTCACAGCCGATGGTATCAAATATCCAGCAAACAATAATTCAAAACTGTCCCTCTGGGTCACAGTTCCCGGGCCCCAAAAGGGAGACTCCTAACCAGAGCCCTGTCAGCCCACAAGGGGTGAACCCCCCCAGTGCCCCAGCAGAGACGAAGCTGAATGGAGGACCGAGGCTACGCTCCGCCCCAGGCGAGGCCAGTGCAGTAGGGAAGGACACTCTGGTGCCGTCACACCGAGCCCTGTTACTCAAAGACGTCTCAACTGGTCAATGCAAGTCTGACACACACATACATGCAACATTTTCCCATAAACAAAAGATCAGGCAAGGTGTGGCCCCCAAATCCCACTCCCACTCCCAGATGGAGGCCTCCAAACAGGTGGGCCCAGCTCCCGAGAGGGAGCCCCCCCAGAGCGGCTCCCTTCCTGGTGGGAATGAGCCCAGATGGATGGAGAGGGTTCTCGGCCTGCGCGAGCCGGAGCCACTCACCCCCAGGCGACTCACAATGCCGGCGACCGTAGCTCCAGCAGTTTCTTGACTTCACACAGCCTCATGCCATAGGGCAGCCAGCGCCTGTCGGGGACAGTCCTTCCCGATTCCCTGGAGTCAGCTGAGCTCCGGCAGCTGCTGGGACACAGGCAAGGGGCTGCCCCGGCGAGGGTCGCCCTGCCACGGCACAGACACCTGCGCTGGTTCATCAAAACTGTTACTGAAGGCAAGTTCATGTGCCCACCGCACCGTGAGGCCAAACAAACTGAAACATCAGAGTTTGGAGCAGAGAAAGGTTTACTGCAGGGCCGAGCAAGGAGGACAGGGTGGATTATGCCCAAGAAAACCCTGAACTCCCTGAAGGGTCTCAGCAAAGCATATTTAAGGCCAGGTGGGGGGGGTCACAGGGTGTGTGATCAGCTCATGCACAGTCCTCTGGTGGCTGACGTGGAGGTCACAGGGCGGGCAACACTGTCACCCCTGGGCCCCAGAAGGTCTGGGGCCACGTGCTCTCCATCATCAGATGGTTATTTCTTCACTTTGGAGGTGGTTTTAAGCATCTGAAAAACTCAGGAAATACACATGAGATATTATGATCTGGGTGCTTCAGAGAGGAGCTCCCGCAGAGGGCATGGGGGAGGGTCTGACCCTGGAAGGCCCCCCAGGGTCCTCCTGCTCGGTTACAAAACTGGGGGCCATTGTCAGCTAGACCCATGACAACTGTCACCTGCTTCCATGGGTCAAACTCACTTTAATTGTTGATTTTCAGGAACTCAGAGGCAGCTGTGTCCAGTTTGAGCCTGAGCAGGTCAAGACTGGTTAGGACCATTGACCCCTGAACTGGGCATGCGTGTGTGTCCGGCCAGTGACCTTTCCACGTCAGAGGCTGAAAACCCCACAGTCAGATCACGCTGACGACGATGTTTCTGAACACGTGTCCCACGAAGACTCCTGTAGCTTAGCTGCACCTGCGCAACATCATGACTATCTCACCTGTGTCTTATTGACAATCACCTTTCTCCACACTCCCTGCACCACGGATCATCCTGCTTCTTATCCCATAATACTCTGAGCCCTCGCCTCAGAGGAGGTGGATTTGAGATTTGTTCTTCCATTTTCTCGCTTGGCTGCCTCATGACAAGACTTTTTCTCTGCTGCAAACCCTGGCATCTCAGCATTCGACTTGTTGTGCATCAGATAAGTGAAACCGGCTTGGTAAGAAGCCTTTTATTCTATATTATTTTATTGCAGTGTAGTTGATTTACAATGCTGTGTTGCTTTCAGGTGTACAGCAAAGTGATTCAGTTATATACACATTTTTTCAGATTATTTCCCATTATAGGTTACTACGAGATACTGAATATAGCTCCCTGAGCTACACACTAAGTCCTTGTTGCTCATCTGTTTTACGTAGAGTAGTTTGTATCTGTTAATGTCAAACTCCTAATTTATCCCTCCCTCCCGGCTTCCCCTTCAGTAACCGTAAGTTTGTTTTCTGTCTATGAGTCTCTGTTTTGTATATAAATTCATTCGTATTATTTTTCAGATTCCACATATAAGTGATATCATATATTTGTCTGACCTACTTCACTTAGTAATATCATCTCTAGGTCCATCCATGTTGCTGCAAATGGCATTATTTCATTCTTTTTTATGGTAACAAGCCTCAGGGTGGAGAACATTCCCCAGCTGAGGTCAGAGACAGATGAGAAGGGTCAGAAAGCCCCAGCCCCCTGCTGCTGGCCTGGAAGCCAGAGGGGCCATGAGGTGGGGGGGGG
Organism: Vicugna pacos; assembly: GCF_048564905.1. Lineage (NCBI taxonomy): Eukaryota > Metazoa > Chordata > Mammalia > Artiodactyla > Camelidae > Vicugna > Vicugna pacos. The sequence goes on along the minus strand of NC_132997.1, from coordinate 30,736,976 downwards.
GGAGCTGCCAGCAGCAGCGTCTAGAAGTCGAGGACAATCTCTAATCACCCTCCAGCCAGAGACTGGGGCCCTCAGTCCCGCAGCCACAGGGGACTCGGGGCCACCAGCAGCCTGAACGGAACCTCCAGAGAGCAAGGCAGTCCTGCCGAAGCACCTGACTCCAGCCTTGTGAGAGCCGGGCTGAGAAAACCAGCCCAACTCAATGGATTTCTGACCAACTGGTTGGCAAGATAATAAAACTGTGTTGCCTGGAGCCACAACGTTTGTGGCAGTTTGTTCTGGCAGCAATGGAACACTAATCCAGACATCCTGAAGAGAAAAGAAATAGCCAAGAGGCTGATGTGCAAACAAACAAACGAAACCACCATGCAGCATAGAGAGAAAGAGAGAGAAAATATGAAAGAAAGCTTTAAAAATACGGAGGGTGTGCGGCAGTCTAACATATGACCAGTTGGAGTTGTAGGAGGACCACACGGAGATGGGCGGGGGCAGAAGTCAAGGAAGTAATTACATTAGATTGTCCCAACAGATGGGAGGTCCTAGTCCTCAGATTCTGGGAATGTACTGAATTTCAAGCAGGATAACTGAAAAAAAAAATCCAATGGAGATTCCTCAAAAAACTAAAAATAGACTTACCATATGATCCAGCAATCCCACTCCTGGGCGTATATCCGGAGGAAACTGTAATTTGAAAAGATACATGTACCCCAGTGTTCACAGCAGCACTATTTACAGTAGCCAAGACATGGAAACAACCCAAGTGTGCATTCATAGGTGACTGGATAAAGATGTCGTGGTATATTTATACAATGGAATACCATAAAAAAGAATAAAATAATGCCATTTGCAGCAACATGGATGGACTAGAGATTTTCATACTAAATGAAGTAAGCCAGACAGAGGAAGACAAATACCATATGATATCACTCATATGTGGAATCTTAAAGGACACGAAAGAACTTATCTATGAAACAGAAATGGAGTCACAGACATAGAGAACAAATTTACGGTTACCATGGGGTAAAGCGGGTGGGAGGGGATAAATTGGGAACTTGAAACTTGCAGCTCTTGAGGAGTGATGGAAATGTTAGCGGTCTTGGTTGTGGCGGTGGCTTCATGGGTGGTGGCTTCGACAGAATCGAAATTCATCAAACTGTACATCTGAAATATGTGCAGTTTATGTACAGGAATCATACCACAATAAAGGTGTTTAAAATAAAGAAAAAGAAAAAAAGAAAAAGAAAGAAATCCATACCCACACACCTCCTGGTGAAACCACAGCACAGCAAAGAGAAAGGGCTCTCGGTCAGAAAACCCAGACGGTTTGCAGCAAAGACACAAGAGTTAGAGTCTCAATTCCTCAGCATCGACCACAGAAGCCAGGAGACGGCAGTAAAGTGCGTTAAAGTCTTAAAGCTACGGCACTTTAAAGGGAGTAAATTAAAGACATTTTCAGGAAGAAGGAAATCTGAGAGAAATCGCACTGATAAACCCTCACTGAAAGGAGTGCACTTTGGAGTAGGAATGCAAGAAAGCACTCACAAAAAAGTGGCAAAAATATCTTTTTGAAGATCACCTACATATCTGCAGGAAACAGTAATAGTGATAATGTCTTGATGGTTGAAAAATCAGAGAGAATATACATACGGTAGAATATTGTTCTAAGTATGATCATTTTCTCTCTTTTTTTTTTATAATTTTCTTATTATAAGTACAGTAAGTTGAGTAGTTGGAACAGAGACCTTATGTAGCCAACAAAGTCTAAAATATCTACTATCCAGCCCTTCACGGTGAAAGCTAGCCAAGTCCTGCCCTGAAGATCACAAAGGTAACTGGAACACCATTTCATTTTCCCTCTATAACCCCAAAGTCACTTGATCTTACAGAGGCCCCGGATTAGGAGGGAAATCGGTGTCCGGGCACTCAGGACTGCTTGCAGAGCACCAAAGAACGTTCTGGGAAAATTCCACGCAGAAAGGAAGACTTCATCGTCTCTACGGTGCTTTCCCATCATTAGCATTTCACAAAATTTGAATATGGAAGCATCTTGTTGCTTAAAAGGAAATCTAACCAGCCACCTCCCACACAGAAAATCACAGGTGTCGGTGAGGATGCAGAGAAACTGGAGCCCTGCACACTGTGGACGGGCACGTAAGACGGTGCAGCCGCTGGGGAAACCGGCGTGGAGAGTCCTCAGAAAATTAACTGTAGAACTATCTCATGGTTTAGTGTATGCCCCACAAAACTGAAAGCAGGGATTCAAGAGATACTTGTACACCGATGTTTACAGCAACATTATTCACAGTAGGCAAGAGGTGGAAGCAACTCGAGTGTCTATTGGCACATGAATATTCAAGCAAAGTGTGAAATATATACTTCATCCTTAAAAAGGAAGGCAGTTCAGACACATGCTCCAACAGAGGTGACTTTGAGGACATTATTTAGAGTGAAATAAGCCAGACACAAAAGAACAGATACCACATACTTCCATGTATAGGAGGTCCCTAGAGAAGTCAGATTCATGCGGATAGACAGCAGAGTGGGTGTGGCCAGGGGCTGGGGGAGGAGGCAGTGGAGAGTGACTGTTTAATGAGTATAGAAGAGGGGAGGGTGCAGCCCAGTGGCAGCATGTATGCTTAGCACACACAAAGCCCTGGGTTCAATCCCCAGTACTGCCATTAAAAACTACAATAAAAGTAAATGTAAATAAACCTAATTACCTCCCCTCAAAACACATTTAAAAAAATGGGTGCAGAGTTTCAGTTTGCAAGATGGAAAGTTTCTGGAGATGGAAAGTGGCGATGTTTGCACAACAACGTGAATGTGCTTAGTGCCGCTGAGCTGCACGCTAAAAAACTGGTGAAAATGGAAAATTTTATGTCGTGTATATTTTGCCACAATAAACAAAATCAAGATTAACGTAAAGGCATAACAGCAATAGCATACACACTGGAAACAGGTGCTCAGCATCACAGGGGTCTAAGGTCCTTGCATCATCGGGGAGGAAGATGAAGGCGTGTGTAACTTCAGATGTGAACATACCGATCACGCTGTTACTCCCAGCTAATGACTAAAGGAATAGAAATACAGTGGCGAGCTCTCGAAGTGGTGAAGGGGGAAACTGGATTCAGAAAAAAGAAACAGCTTTATTCGTAAAAGTGCAAGAAACAAAGGAAAACCGCAAAGTAGGACGCATTAGAGCAAATTTTCTTGTCGAGGGCTGGAATGCAGAAGGAAGCGGGCGAGCGATGATTCGGGGCAGAAGTGGGAAATTTGGAGTCAGGTTTCTGTGAAAGAGGAAGGAACTGGGACCAGAGCTTTTGAGGAAGGGACAGGGGCTCCACTAAGGAGCAGACGTGCACAGATGTCAGTGGCCGTGGACCTCGTCCCAGGAAGAGGAGGCGCTCCCGTCCGGTGGCTTTTACAGCAAAGTGGAGGAGGCAAGGGCATCGGCTGAGAGTCAGAGGAAGGGGGCTGGGGGGCACCAGAGAGATGAGACGTTCTGCCCAGAAAAGGCAGAATGAATGCAAACGGAGGGGAAGAAACACTCACCGCTTCACGTTGTGCCTCGTCCCCCAGAAGACTGCTTCTAGGTGGCTGACAGAGGCATTTAGAACTACAGCTGAGCCCAACTTGAAATGATAAAATGGAAAACGAAACCTCCCGTTTTATCTTTGCTTCATTATCCATCCCCAAACCTTCCTACTTTGCAAGTATCCCTGTCAGATGACACCACGGAATTATGGAAGCTCAGTGTCTCAGAACCTGGAGGACATTGGAGGTCATTTTTACCGATGACAAAGTCCCAGAAATACTCATCCAGTTTTCCTTTCTCAGACCTCCGTTTTCATTAATTTTATTTAAAAAAAAAAAAAAGACTAGATGGGTGGAGGGTGTATCTCAGTGGTAGAGCACGTGCTTAGCATGCACGAGGTCCTGGGTTCAATCCCCAGTACCTCCATTTAAAAAAACACTTGCATAAAATTAATTAAAAAAAAAAAGACAACTCTGGTCATACAAGATGATTAGCAGTTAGTATTTCTGTGGGAGTTAGTGTGTGTGTGTTTGAAACTTAAATTTTACTATTTGAGCCATTTTTAAATATGGATTTCAGTGGCACAAAGTACATTCATCTTGCTGTGTATCCATCACCACCTTCCACCTCCAGAAGACTTTTATTTTCCCAAGTTAAAGCTCTGTCCCCTGTGGACAGGATGAAATAGGGTATCAATCTGAACCCACACAGTGACTGGTTTGACAGCTTCATCTGGACAACAATGGTGTCTCAGCCCCCTTCAAAGCAACCCCCAGTGGTTTTTGGAGAATTTAAGAAGGGATTGTCAAATGCTCATAGAGCGATCTGTTAGCATCACGTCCTCACGGTGCCAGACCTGCCTTTGCGCTGCTGCTTGTCTGGCAGAGCAGCCCTGGAGCCTCGTTCAGTGACTGCCCATCGGTAGGACAGCAACCTCTGAGCCCCGGTGCTCCTAGGACTCGGATGTCAGAGTGTCGTAGGATTCTGATTCTGTGCAGAGGCCAGGGGGCGGGCTTGCTTGCCACCTTCCTCATCTGGAACACCACAGAGCTGTGCTTGAACCGAGAGTCTCCGTCCTTGAAAAGTCCTTTCACCTCCCTGGCTTCATTCTCAAGACCCCTTCACATGCCAGAGCCTCTAAACAGAAGCTGGTCCAGCCTTTCCCTCCTCTTTGTGACTCTTGCTCTCTCTCCAACCACAAGCTCTTCTTTTTACCTCCAGGACAAAGCACAGTTTCTAATTGCATATTGGTTGAGGCAAACAGATGTGCACCTGACTGTGTCTATATGCGTGTGTGTTTCGGGGAAGAGGGAGGATGAGGGGGGAGAGAGGTGAGCTGTCACGTACCTTGGCAACAGCCCTGTCACCCATCAGCCGCCCTTGGACCAGCTGCATTTGGCTCTCAGCGTCTCCCTATCTCCATCAGCAAGATGAATAGGGTTAGGTTTTCTAGCAGATGAAGAGCTTCCTGTACACAGAAAGTTAAAGACAAGTAGTTATCAGTTCCAACGTGGACAAGATGATTTATTTTTCTGTTGTTTTCCTCACTGTCCGGTTACCTGGGGCTGTTGGCTCTGTGATTGCTTCCAATAACACTGCATTCTACTGCTAGAAAATGTCGTATTTTAAAATTTTTTGAAGTATGGACTGTTAACGCTTGAATATGTGTTTAGAGACCATCAGTGCAATCTCCATATTTTATAGACAAAAAAAAAAGTAGCCAAAGGATGTAGGTGACTTTACCAAGGTCATATAGCTGGTCTTCCGACACCAAAGTAAATGTTCAAGGCATCAAGCTGTACCTACATGTCAGATCTTTTTTTGTGAAAGCAGTATTTCTCAACCCGCTTTTCATTATTACTCCCCCAGGAGTCTTTTTTAGCCTTTTCCCCCCAGAAACCTGCTCCTCCCCCATGTAACTGAAATACGAGAGAGAATCTGTATATTAGTTTAGGTACTGTATGTGTATGTATGTTTTATACATAAAAAGAGTAGGATGTTTTTCTCCCTTTCATTGAGAATGCTTGTGTTAAAGCAGTACAGAGCGATGTAAAAGGTGTAATTAAAAAAAAAAAACACCACTACCAAGAACAAATAGAAAAACTTCATTACGTTAGGACCCTTTCAGCTAAAGTAATAGGAAGTTTGACTAGCAGTCACTTAAATAGTAAGGAAAATGTATGACCCCACATAACCAGAAATCCAAAGGTAGGAGATTCAAGCCTGGTTAATCCTTTATTTTACTGTAAGTTTATATAATCTTTTAATTAATAGGGCTTACTTTTTGAGCAGTTTTAAGTTTGCAGAAAAATTCAGCTGACAATACAGAGGTTTCTCATCTACTTCCTCACCTATTTCCCCTATTAGTAATAGTTTCCCCTACTATTAATATCTTACAATTGGTGTGAAACATTTCTCACAACTGATGCACCAACATTAACACGTTATTGGTAACTATAACGTCCATCGTCACATTCGGATTCGTATTTGGTACTGCATATTCTAGGGACTTTGACAAATGTATATAATGACCTGTGTCCATCCTTATAACATCCCACTGAATAGTTTCCCTCCTTAAAAATGTCTTGTGCTCCACCTGGTCATTGCACCCTCTCCCCAGACCCCTGCCAGCCACTGATCATTTTACTGTCTCAATAGTTTTGCCTTTTCCAGAATGTCATACAGAATCACACAGTACATGGCCTTTCCAGATTGGCTTCTTTTTTTATATTCATTTTTTTTTCTTTTTTTATCGAAGTATAGTCAGTTACAGTGTGTCAATTTTTGGTGCACAATGTCCCAGTCATGCATATACATACATATATTCATTTTCATATTCTTTCTCATTAAAGGTTATTGCAAAATATTGGATATAGTTCCCTGTGCTATACAGAAGAAATTTGTTTTTTTTAATCTGTTTTTATATATAGTGGCTAACATTTGCAAACCTCAAACTGCCAAATTTATCCCTTCCCATCCCCTTTCCCCCGGTAACTACAAGATTGTTTAGTATGTTTTGTAGATAAGTTCATTTGTGTCTTTTTTTTTTTAAGACTCCAAAATATCGTATGATATTTTCTTTCTCTTTCTGGCTTACTTCACTTAGAACAACGATCTCTGGGTCCATCCATGTTGCTGCAAATGGCATTATTTTATTCTTTTTTATGGCTGAATAGTATCCCACTGTATAAATATACCACATCTTCTTTATGCAGTCATCTGTCGATGGACATTTAGGTTGCTTCCATGTCTTGGCTATTGTCAATAGTGCTGCTATAAACATTGGGATGCATGTGTCTTTTCAAATTAGAGTTCTCTCCAGATACATGCCCAGGAGTGGGATTGCTGGATTATATGGTAAGTCTGTTTTCCATTTTTAAAGGAATCTCCATCCTGTTTTCCACAGTGGCTTCACCAAACTGCATTCCCACCAGCAGTGTAGGAGGGTTCCCTTTTCTCCACAGCCTCTCCAGCATTTATTGTTTGTGGACATTTTCATAATGGCCATTCTGACTGGTGTGAGGTGATAGCCCAGTGTAGTTTTGATTTGCATTTCTCTGATAATTAGTGATATTGAGCATTTTTTCTTGTACCTATTGGCTATTTGTAGGTCTTCATTGCAGAATTGCTTGTTTAGGTCTTCTGCCCATTTTTGGATTGGGTTCTTTCTTTTTTTTTTTTATTAAGTTGTATGAGCTGTTTATATGTTCTGGAAATTAAACCTTTGTCAGTCACATCATTTGCAAATATTTTCTCCCATTCCTTAGGTTGTCGTTGTGTTTTACTTAGGTTTCCTTTGCTGTGCAGAAGCTTGTATGTTTAATTAGCTTCTTTCACTTAGTAACACGCTTTTAAGGTTTCTCCGTGTCTTTTTATGGCTTGATAGCTCATTTCTTTTTTTCATTGTATAGTACTCCCTTGTCTGGGTGGACCACAATTTGCTCAGCCATCCACCTCCTGAAGGACATCTTGCTTACTTCCAAGTTTTGGCAATTATGAATAAAACTGCCATAAACATTCACATGTGGGTTCTCATATGGACCTAAGTTTTTTAAGCATTTGGATAAGCAGTAAACACTATTTTCGGATCATATGATACGAGTATGTTCAGTTTTATAAGAAATTCCAGGTGTCCTCTAAAGCGGCTGCTCTGCTGTGTCCTCCCACCAGCACTGAATGCGAGAGTTCCTGCTGCTCTAACCCTCGCCAGCGTTTCGTGCTGTCAGAGCTTTGGATGTCAGCCATGCTAACAGGTATGTGGTGGTATCTCATTATTGGTTTAATCTGCAATTCCCTAATGACATATGATGGAAAACATCTTTCCATATGCTTGTCTGCCGTCTGAATGTCTTGTTTTCTGACGCATCTGCTGGTATCTCATTGTTGAGTTTAAGAGTTCTTTGTATATTTTGGGTAACAGTCCTTCATCAGAGATGTCTTTTGCAAATATTTCCTCCCAGTGTGTGACTTGTCTTTTCATTCTTTTAATAGTAACTTTCACAGAAGTTTTTTTTTTTATTTTAATGAAGTTCAACTTACCATTTCTTCCGTAGATTGTACTTTGGGTCCTGTATTTAAAACCTCATCACTAGACCCGAGGTCTCCTAGACTCTCCCCACGTTACCCTCAAGGAGTTTCACACTTGGGTCTACAATACAATCTGCTTTCTTTGTGGATCAATACCGTCCACGATTTCCCATGTAAGTCATTGTACTGGCGACTGTTTTCCATTTACAAATGTAAATTGCAACTCTGAACGTTAAGTTTTCCTCTTACTTTCTATCCCACTATGTTTACTTGCTTCCTTCCCACTGGCATTTCTTCTATAATAATCCTTCTGTAACTTCTGTATTGTTTGGACTCATACAGTATCTTCTTTACTCAACCGCATGTTGTCCAGTTAGTCAGTTGTCAAGATTTCTCATTTGCAAGCGGGGAAATAATTCAGGCCCTACAAGAAACTAGCTTAATACGTACCTAAGTCAATGTAAGTCACCAACCCAAGTGCAGCGGCACAGCTGAAAGGCTGTGAAGATTCGTCAAGTGGCCCCTAAAATGGCACATTCAAAGAAAGCATGGTGTTCTAAATAAGCCTGGAGCCGCACTCGCCCTTGGCAGCCTAACACACACGTGACAGGTGGAGAGACTGCAAATAGCCTCGGCCTAAGAATGGAAAGAATGCAAAGCTGGGCCAAGGCTTTCAGAGGGACTTAGCGGCAGGAATGCCAGGGGCAGGCCTGCGGATGCAGAAGAGGCCTGGGGCTGCTCAGACCAGGAGAGGAGCCTGCAAGCCTCCCTCGTGGGCTGGGCCGAGGTCCTTGGGTCCACACAGCGTGAGTCACAAATTCCAGCTTCTTGAGCATGGCCACGCCCTCCGGCAGTCCTTGTCCTCACACCAAACGGAGCCAGTCTGAGCTGCACACCTCCTGGGGTGATCAGCTGTGTTGGTTCTCACTGGGTTTTTTTTTAATTAAAAAATTTTTTTAATTGTAGGGGGTGGTAATTAGGTTTATTTATTATTGTAATTTAAAAAAAACAACTTTATTGTGGTATAATTTCTGTACAGTAAACTACACATATTTTAGATGCACAATTTGATGAGTTTTGATAGATGTCTACACCCGTGAAGCCACCGCTGCCATCAGGAGAGCTGACATTTCCATCACTCCCCAAGAGGTGCAAATCTGGAGCTCCCAGTTTATCCCTTCCCACCCCCTTTAACCCCTGGTAACCCTAAGTCCTTTCCTCTGTGTCTGGGAGTCTGTGTCTGTTTTGTAAATAAGTTCATTTGTGTCATTTTTTTTAATTCCACACATAAGTGATATCATACAGCATTTGTCTTTCTCTGTCTGACTTACTTCGCTTAGAATGATGATCTCCAGGTCCATCCATGTTGCTGCAAATGGCATTAATATTATTATTTTTATTATTTATTATTAATTATTATTATTATCACTCTAATGGCAGTACTGGGGGTTGAACCCAGGACCTCGTGTATGCTAAGCACTGCACTCTAGCCCTGAGCCACACCCTCCGCCCGTGTTGGGTTTTGATGCAGGAAGTGGACAGCCACCCAGCTCACCTGTCCACTGTATCATATTACCTGAAGACCGAGCGTGGGGCCACGGGCAGGGGATTTGGGAGCATTGGGGTTTAATCCCAGCTCCCCTTGACGACTCATTGAACACTTCTGGCATTTCGATTTCCTCATCTTTAAAATTGGGATATGAGCTGGTTCTACTGGGGAGGTGGCTTGGTGCTTTGAAAATTCTTCAGCTGAAGAGTAAAGAGTAAACCGTGAGCACCGGGCCTCGCCTGCTTCTCCTGGCCCCGAACTTCCTACCAGTACGGGATAGGCTGCATGACCCCTAAACTCCCCTTTTGAAATCTATCACTCTAGCCATTGAAATCTGCCGCAGGGAGTGGTTCTCAAACTTGAGCAGGAGACAGAATCACCTGGAGTGCGTGTTTAACCCCAGAGAGTGATACAGGAAACATGTGGGGCGAGAGGAGGGCCATGTCCCAGGTCTCAGGAGAGTCCCTGGGATGCGCCCCACCAGGTGAGGGTCCTTGGCTTCACAGCCTCAGACCGTGGGGTCCGCTAGGAAAAACGAGCTCCACCACGAGCGTGGGGGTGGTTAGTTTTCTGGGCTCGGTGACATCATATGCTGACAAGTGGGAGGACTGTTCCCACTGCTTTGGGGCAGGGCTGGGAGCCCAGGATGGGCCGTCACTCACCCTTTGACCTTCCATGGGCAGCCTGGAAACTGCGCTGGCACCTGTGGGAGTGTCACTTGGCAGTTGCTGTACCCAGTGAGTGTGCGCTGACGCTCAGGTCTACTGGGAGCTGACCCTTCTGCCATCTTGGTGCTGATGTCTGTGCCATTCCTGTAACGGCTGCGCCCTGCCCCCTCCCTCCTGTCTCAGTAGGCGCTCAGGATTGACATCTCCCGCCAGTTCCCAGGTGTTGCTGAAGTGGCTTTCTGGGGACCTCAGCCCTGAGAACAAACCCTGGCTTGTGGCAGTTGAGACAACTGGTCAGAGAGAACTGGTGAATAAAGCAGGCAACCTGTTCTGGGCCCCAGGCTCCCCACCGCCCCTCGGAAGGCTCCCATGCTGGGGTTAATGCTCTGCTGTCACCACCCACTGGATATTGTTCATTTTTGAACCAGAGGTCTTGTATTTTCTTTTTGCACTGAGCCCCATAAATGATGTAGCCAGTCCTGTCCCTAGTTTTGGTTCTACAAGTAAGCTCTGGCTCATGAACAAATGTCATTTGGAAAAGGCATCTGAAAAACCACTAAGAGCCTCTCAGCTGCTTCTACACCCGAGAAATAGGAGTATTTAGAAATTGTTCTCTGTTACAGACATTCTGCCAGTCTGCTGGTCTACCCGGCAGGAGCCGGTGTGTGTAAGAGGGCAAGCCCCTGGCCAGCAAGATCCTACCTAGGTTCTGGCAAAGGGCTGGCTTTGCTTCTGCAGCACAGGATTAACTGAACATCCTATCTCCTCTGAAACTTTCTTTTCAAAAGGTGTCTAAGCATACAGGACAGTACCATAACACCACCTGGACCAAAACCAGACATGCTCTAGGAGGGGAAATCTGGCCACAACACTATGTGGAACCCTCCTGCCCCGTAACAGGTTTGTCTCCCGCAGTCTGAATTGAGCGCGTTGCTCACGTGAAGGGTTCTTACACTGAACCAGGTGCCGAAGGCAGCGCTCTGCACACGGAGGATGAGACAGCCTCCACCCCTGCCAGGCAGAATTCTCACAAGTCGTGCCCATTGCCAAGAGGGCTGTGCTAAGTTCAGATCAAGGCAGTATCTGCTATTTTCAGAAGGACTGAAACCAGAATCTAAATCCTCGAGTCCCATTGCTTTGGTGGATCCCATCTTAATTGACTGCTTAGGGACTAAATAAAATTTGAATTTCTTAATCCCTTTGATACCAGTGACAACTGACATCCGAAACCATGTCTTCCTTCGGGCTACTCACGATAATGATGCTTTAAAATATCAGGGAACTAAATTGCTGTCCCATTGTGTCACCTGCTGGTTTTGTCCTGCGCTTACATTCAGACCCACAGGGTTAGCTCAGGCTACACGAAGAGCATGGTGTTTGTTCCACGTCACCTCCGTGCCAAACCACTTCTGCCCTCGTCTCTGTCAGCTGAGCCCAAAGGAGGAGAGCAGTACTTGGCACACAGCTTCTCAGGACACAATGGTCTCACGCTAACATTCTACTGGGCTTGAAATGAAAACGACAATTCTGTATTTCCCGGTGAAGGAAGCGCTGACGAATGGTTTGGTTCGGGTTTTCAGAAACAAACATAGAAAATCTGGAGGTCTCGCGGGGAAAGGAAAGAGTGGGAAAGAAGCCAGATGAGAGGCAGTGGGCAGGATGCTTCTCGCCATGATCACCGTCCACAGTCGCTCGCAGGGTGACCAGGAAATGTGTCTCCAAGCCGGGATGCATCTGAAGGGGCAGGGTCAGGAACGACCACCCTGTTGATTACACGCTTCTTACCTGCAGGGCGTGTGTTACCTGTTGGGACTGCAAAGATGCCAAAAATGCAGTTTCTTCCATAGGAGGCTTAAATGCAGTTCAGTGGGGTGAGTGGGTAATAGCTCAGGGATACAGCACATGCTTAGCAGGCGCGAGGTCCTGGGTTCAATCCCCAGTCCCTCCATTAAAAAAAATAGTAAAACCCCAGTTTAGGTAGTGAAATTATGTGAAGTCTTCACTGCTGGCTGAAACTGTTAAATTCAGGCTCCTGAGAAATGCAGGTAAGCCAAGGACATGATACACATAAAGGACTCAGAGCAGCGAGAAAGTAGAAACAGGCCTTGGACGCCAGTGCCATGCTGTGGATTGGAATTAAAACGGCAGTTCTCGAAGTAAAGGACTGTGCGACTCACTAGATGTGAGAAGACGAGGGGGCTGAGCCTGTGTCACTAGCAGAGTGGACCACTAGTGACACAAATAGGGGTGCTTAGAAGGGCGGCCCTTACCCGCATGTCTTACATTGCTTTCACACCAGGGCGTCCAACTGGCCTGCCTTGTGTTTCCATGGCTGCATCATACTCCGCGGCACAGCTGTACCGAGGCTGTTTTGTTTTTGTCAAGCTTTACACTTCCGGCTCTAAAGTCCTCTCCTTGTGCATCCGCACCTTATAAACGTCAGAAGAAGATGTGTGACTTGGTAACTGTGTGCTTTGAGGATGCCGTGCATTTGGCATGAAAAACGTGTATCAAAAGGCATCCGTAAAGTCTGACTTGGTGAACCAAACTTTTCTGTTCAGAAAACACTGAGTAGTTCCTACATGCAGGTCACAGGTCATGGTGCTTTGGTCTTGACTTAAGGAATTTAGAATCAAATAGAGAGATACACATGCAAAAAAAACACATGTAATTATATATATGTATATATAAAATACATATTGCAATTAAATATTTTGTAATTAAACATGGATACTAAGTGATCTTGTAAGTTATGTTGATAAGTACATGCTGAGTGTGAACGTATGTGTGTAGCACATTACCATATATTACTACTTATATTTAAAATATCAATTTACCGCACATTAGATGCATCATTTCTGCTTCCGCCTGTTGCTTCCCCTTACCTTTTCCTTTTCCTTCGTGCTCTTACTCTTTTGTCCTCCTCCTCCTCACCTTCCTTCTCCTTCCTTGCATTTTCTTAATTAAATTTTATTTTTAACTGAGTTATATTTTTTTAATTTAACTTTATTTTTGAGTGATATTTTTCACTGAATTTTATTTTTGAGGTGTATTTTTAAATTTTATTTTATTTTTAACTGAGTTATATCATTGCTTTTTAACCGCAATACAAAAAGTCTTCCAGTCCCATTTTTCCAGGGACCTACTATAATCCTTAGAGATAAAAGAATATTCCCTGAGATTTGGGAATCGGCTTTTAGTCTGCCTCTTTCATTGTTAACCTAAAAGAAACCCCTTTATCTTCTTAATTTGTCCAGTGATTTTTTTTTCTTTCTCTAATATTTCCTTTTTCCAGTACAAAATTACATGTAAGAGTCAGCTCTCGCTAGTGCCCAGATCGATCTCGGGTGTGAATTTGCGCAGCACTGGAGAGCAGGAGAGCTGGAACACGCGGGGTCTGAAATTCAGCAGGCCCTCACCATCCCTCTTTCACCAACAATTTCTTTATGTGGTTGGGCCGTGGAGGTCATGAGGTCAGCATCCCATGTTAGACTCCCTCGTGAGCTGGTCAGAGTCCTGAACTTCTGTGCTTTTAATCCAGACACACCTTCTCTCCAGAACACAGACCTTGGACAGGAAGCAAGAGTGCACCTGAGGGACCACCCAGCGGGAAGAAGGGAGGACACAAGGGCCCGGGGGCAGCTCTCCTCCCGCACGTGGCTCCCTGGAACTGCTCAGGTGTGGTCGGTGAGAAAGTCTGCGTGCACAGGCCAGGTGTACCGTCTGCCCCTCCCTGGTTATGCTCCTGCAGCACACGGTAATTCATGGTTTGCCCTTCCTGAGAAGGAGTGTAAAGGAGAGAGAGAGAAAGAAAGAAAGGAGGAAGAGAAAGAGGAGTGGGAAGGGGAGGAGAAAAGAGAGAGCTTAATCGCAGATGTCACAACAGCACTGTCTAAGCCCCCTGTCGTCTGGGAAGGGAATCCCCAGGGCCAGAGTTGGGCCGGCCAGACTGGCTGCCCACTGTGAGGCTCCGTCTAGGAGTGAAAGGCAGAAAGTAAGTTTTGTAGAAAACAAATGGAAGACAGCGCATGCATCCTATAGAGGTGAAACCTGACAGAGAACCAGGGCATGAGAAACTGGTGCAAAGAAACAGAAGAATGGGTGTGTACTCAGTCCATTCTGTCCCCGAGCAGGACACACCCCACATCACTCCCTGTGCAGTCCTTCCGTCCTGGGTCCAGAAGCTCGTCTCTGACAATGGAGGGACTCTCCAGCCTTGACGACCAGGGTCTGGGGGAGTCTGACGGGGCATCCCGTCTCCCCCCATCGCCACCCACCCCCTCACCTTCTCCTTCACACACACACTTTCCACCTGTGAAACAGTGTAAAAGCAAACGTAGGGCAATCTTAAGGGGAAAAAATAAGGCCCAAAGGAGGTGTTCCCTGTGAAGAATATGAGAGAAGCGTGAAAGGGGCCGAGGCAGGCGGGCCCACCTGCCGTCCCGTCTGCTGGGACCCCGGCCAGAGACCGCAACTCAGGACAAGAGGAGCAGTAACAAACGATCAGGTGCTTCTGTTTCCAGACATTATTTTCTCACACGTCGTTTTCCGGGATGAGGGCGCCTGATCGTTGAAAGTGGCCAAATCCCCTGCTCCTCCCCTGTACAGGGGGGCTGGGCTGGCTCGGCCAGACGACCACCGAGGAGCTCCGGGGGGTTGTTAGGTTCCCAGGGGCCAGAGCCAAGAGCAACAGCTTTCACCTAGATTGATGGGGGATGCAGCAGATGGAGAGACTGCACCTGAATTTGTACGCTGAGCAGCATTGAGAACCCAGAGGAACACCAAGCTGGAGAAGCCAGAATCAGAGACAAAGGGCTGAGTGTGTGGAAGCAGAGCCCTGTGTCCCAGCGGAGCGGTGAGGCGCCCCCAGGGAGAGGTGAGGCACCCCCAGGGAGAGGCTGGTCTCAGCGCGTGGGTCCCCGGGCAGCACTGGGTGGGCAAGAAACCGTCGTCCACCCAGCCACTGATCTGTCAGCAGCTGTCAGAAAGCACACCCGCCCCGCCATCCCACACAGTTTCTTTGGTGTGTGTTGTTTTGGTTTTAGGCACAGAGTCGTCTCTAAGTCTGTGTAAGGGAAAGAATGGAGTAAGACATTTTTCTCAAGGCAACCAAAATCCACAGTCCTGCCTGTCACGGGTATAACGTTTAGAGCTTCTTAAGTCACTGAATCCATTAGCCGTGCTTGGGAGACTGAGACCAGAAAGCCAGACTCACAGGGGCTTAAACAAATAATGTTTATTTTCCTGTTTCCTGATCCTTTGTTTGTTTTCCACAGTTTTTATAGCGGAACCACAAAGACTTCTTTTTTCTTTTAATTAAGTTTTTTTGTTTGTTTTGGGGGGAAGGTAATGAGGTTTATGTATTTATTTATTTTAATAAAGGTACTGGGGATTGAATCCAGGACCCCCTGCACGCTAAGCATGCGCTCTACCCCTGAGCTATCCCCTCCCCCCACAAAGACTTATTTATCAAGGTTGTACCTCTCAATATTTACCATATGAAACCTGAGAAATTTGATGAATGTTTATTAATTCATTTTAGAAAAACCATAGCAAACCCATTATGTGGTCACATACATTTCACACAAGGAATATATTTTTATGAAACGTAACTATTTTTCAAAAAAAATGAGTACAGTAGCATTGTTTTGCCTTGGTGCATGTTTCTTTATCGTGTATCTTAACAGAAGGCAGCTGAAGTCTCCTGTCTGCTCCTGCAGGCTGATCATCCACGCCGTACAGCGTGGGGAAACTTGCCTGTCCGCTCACGAGAGGACGGGAGCGGCAGCGACCAGCACCGTCTCAGTGCTGGGAAAACAGCTCCGACCCGCGCGGGCCTCGGGCCGCTCTGGGAACCGCCGCGCGTGGATGTGGTCGGTCATTAGCTTGGAAGTCCCTGTGTTAGCCACCAACAAGTGAGCGTCTGCCGTGGTCTCATTTTCCAGTTTTGGGTTTTGCCTTCTACTTGCATAACTAAATGGCCAATTCAGGTGATAGCCAGAGGGCCAAGAATCCGTCTTCCCCAGGCTCATGGGCAGTTCTTCATGGCTTACCAAACAGGAAGCGACCAGCGGTTTGGGATACACGGGCTCATTTTGGTCTCCCTGACACGCAGGAGTCAGCGGGGATGGGGGTGGGTATAACTCGGTGGCAGAGCGCATGCTCGGCGTGCTCACGGTCCTGGGTTCGATCCCCAGGGCCTCGGTTAAGGGGAAAACCAACAGCAGCAACAAAAAGTCACAGGGTCCTTTCGGTTATGGCTCAGGTAAGTGATGTCTGTGCTTCCCTCTCCCAGGCTTCTCTGCACGGAGGCGCTTCCCTCCCGAGCTCACAGCACAAGAGTAGGATGCGAGCGGGGAAGATGCATGACCTCCACGTCTGGCTTTTGTTTGCTCCAGGCTGCGCAGCATACCTGTTCTGCAGGCATGACGGAAGACGTGGTGGATGACGTCCCAGTTTACCCCTGCAATCTTCCGCAGCTCCCAGGATCAAACCTAAGACACTCAGTCAACTGTTGTCAACAGTCAGCCCCACGTAAGTGTGAGAAAGTTCACAGGGCAGCCCTGGGGAGGGAGGTCTGTGTCATCTTCCCTAAGTGCCTCAGAGGTTCGTTCTGATGTGTCAGGAGCATTGTGGGCAAACTGCAGGGAAAGCCAGACAAGGCCTCCATCAAAATCCAAGATGCGAGGAGGGTACAGCTCAGCGGCAGAGCGCATGCCGAGCACGCGGGGGATCCTGGGTTCCGTCCCCAGTACCCCCACGGAAAAAACAATAAATACACAAAACATAAACCTGATTACCCCACCCCCCACCCCCACCAAAAGTCCAAGATCTGTGCCAGTGGTTTTCTGAAGAAGCGCTGGGGTTTGCAGGTGAGGGGCAGAATCTCTCCGGTGCCTTTTCAAACGCTCCCTGCTGGTTCCTTCCCCCAGCCTCCTAACGGCGGACCATTCCACGCCCCCAACCCGGGCTGCCAATCACTGATCTGGGTTGTTGGGAAAGAGCTTTATTAAATTTAAATTTAGCATGTGAGGCTGTGGATAACCCGATCTCTGTCTCTGAGAAACAACTGTTTACTATTCCAACATTCCAGAAACCGGGCAACCGGCGAAGGGAGGATGGCCAAGCTGAGCGCGCGGAGCTCCTGCGCAGCTGCTCCGGAGGGGACCCCCGCCCGGCGCGCGCCCAGCTGCCCGGCTCGGTGTCCAGGTTAGGAGGGGTCCGCCGCCGAGGACTCCTCAGGAGCCCGAACGGGCAGCCGGGGCCTATTTTTGCCGGTCCTGAGGATTAGTAAGAAAGGAAATTCCATAAAGCCCATGTAACTCTCAGAAGGGATTTCGTCCCACTGTTTTCGTCGTCTTTCTGATGCTATTTCTGGGTGGTCCCCCCCCCCCACTTACGTTTATGGACCTGGAACAGAATAGCGATAAAATGAAAGTGATTGTCCTAGAGAGAGATTCCTGGGTGGGGACGCGGTAGGACGGCAGCCTGAAGCTGCAGCAGGAGTCGCGGGGGCGCTGAAGCCCTGGGTGCCCTTGTGGGGGAGGATTTTTATTCCACTGTCACTTACTCTAGGGAGAAGGTGACGCGGGTTACAGCTACCTACATACTGGGGCTGAATTTGTCCCTGAGCACGGAGAAACTGCCTTGCTCGCACATCCTTTTTGAGACAGTTGCTGCGGGCAAATGTTTAGACCCTCTTCTTCTAAATCACACGCACGGACATGACACTCGGAGTGGGAGTGGGCGCCCTCGACCGCAGCGGCAACAAACATCCCCGGTGTCCCCACCAGTGGCATTACAGACGTGCCGCGTGATCCTCACAGCTAAAATGAGACTGCAGACGTGGAGGGAATGGAAAGTGATGACGCAGGACACCTGAACAGTGCGGTAACCTCAGATGACGTTGTCGGCCAAGACTACATGAGCTGAATGGACGGGAGCGGAGTGCCTGTGACCACATCGTGGACCGGGAATGTGATGACGTCGCGTGTTCTTCCCTGCTTGGAGTGGCCCACCAGCCTGCTTGTGGACTAGAAAACAAAGCTTGTAGACGTCATCAGTATTTGAGGTTGGAAATGTGCCCCAGACGAGGATAGAGTTTATGCACTTAAAGGGTATGTTTTAGCAAAACTTACCCACATCCAACTCTTCTGTGGTCATCT
Organism: Vicugna pacos; assembly: GCF_048564905.1. NCBI lineage: Eukaryota > Metazoa > Chordata > Mammalia > Artiodactyla > Camelidae > Vicugna > Vicugna pacos. The sequence goes on along the minus strand of NC_132997.1, from coordinate 30,718,532 downwards.
TTAACACTTCTGTTCAGCAGACAACAAATACCTATTCAGTCCTTCCATGTCAAGGCACTGTGCTAAAATCAGACAAATACACAAAGAGAAAACAGACTTGGAACCTGCCCTGAAAAGGATTACAAGCCAGCAGGAGAGGACATATACATAGAGTTATCCCACGTGCCCACATATAAATATGTCTTCCCACTTCTTACAGTGGTCCAGTACCTTTCCTTAAGTACATTCTACATAAATAAATGAATCAGAGACAGGAAAGCAAGGCTATTTTTATGGGGGATGCACAGAAATATGCTCCTGGAAAATTTTCTCCCCCAGAATTCTGGAAGCCAGAGTGAGATTTCAGAACCTTCTTTTTAACAGCCATTAGTTGCTGGTAGCACAAAACTGACGGTGAGATATCATGCTCAAAAAAATAAACAAACCCTATACAAATAGCTAATGTATTCTCCTTACAGAACTGAATGAACGAGGTCTTTATCAGATGACTTTGTAAGCGCACAGGCCTCTCTGACTCCGCAGTAATTTCTGCAGGGACCCAGGGGGAGGAGGCTGCAGCTCACTGTCCAGCCACTTGGGGCGCTCTGTAGCTGAATGGAGATTTTTCCACATCATTCTCTGGGAGGAACAGCTCTTTTAGGACCTTGTGCACTGGGGTAATGAGCCTGAAAAGTGCGTCACAGCCTGCGTGCTGGCGAGCATCAGGTATTGTCCTTGTCTCCTGCATAAAATCCCCCTGAACCCTTCGTGTCTTGAAGGAAGCACCACCATTTGTTTGTTCGTGATGTTGCAAATCTGGGCAGGGCCTGGGGTGGTGGGGGGGCGACTTGGCTTCACTCCATGAGGTACTGGCTGAGGTCACACGTGCAGCTGTATTCAGCTGCGACTTCCCCAGGGCTGGGACGAGGAAGATGGCTTCCTAAACAGGGTGCAAGGAGCCCTACAGAGGGCTACTGGACCTTTGCTCTCTGTGTGGCCTCTTAGAATTTAGTGGGCTATCCCGAATTCCTTTTTCAGACACCTGATCCCCAGAGGGTGAAAGCATAAGCTACAATCCTTTAACGTCCTGAGACAGGAAGTCCTAGAATGTCACATGCGCCACATCTGCCTGTATTCTGATAAAAGAGATTTTCATATCTTACAGTCTGGGGAAGTCATTCTGGCTTATCCATGAGTCACCTTAAATTTGATGCTAACTAAAATAGCCTGTTTGCAGCCTATCAAACAGACATTGTACATCTGCCTCAATTATTTAAGAAAAGGGCACATAGACCAGAAGTAAAGAATGTCCGTGTTAGAGATTAAATGCCCCTCTTCCTGGATGCCAGCTTTGATGACAAGACCACCTTCCCAGGTGCCAAGGCCACACTGACTCACCGGGTATGTGCTGGTCTGTTTTTTGCTTTGTTTTGTTTGAAACCTTGAAGAAATGTACCTCTGACTTGTTTAATATCCTTTGTTCTGACAAGACATAAAACCTCTGAAAGTCCTGCTTCTCCAGAGAAATTTCACAGAGTAACCTGGGAAGCAGGCTTCCGGGCTTGTCCTCGGTTTGGCTCACGTAAAGCTCTTTTCTCTTCTTACTGGTTGTTTATTGATTATTTTCATCAACAGTTCAGAGGGGCTAGAGATGCTGAAGATAAGACACGATTTTATTTTCCAACCCAAGAGGTTGAGAAATGTATCTTCTGACTTTTGCTTGAAGACAGGACAGATCCTTCTTTTTTTTTTTTTAATGGTTGAAATAATCAGTGTTATTTATTTATCTTTTTACCACCATAAAAAAATGATACATCTTCTGCCTGTTTCTCTTGGAACCTTATAGCCATGTTGTGAGGAAGCTCAGACCAGGCCTGGCGGGGAAGCCACGTGGAGATGCTCCAGGTGTGGGTCCAGACCTGCTGAGCTCCCAGCTGCCAGCCAGCACCCACCACTGGGCTGTGGGTAAGACACCAGCAATGCACCCCCACCCTCCAGGCTCCCCAGCTGAGGCCCCAATGTCCATTTCAAGCCCTGACCCACAGAATCCAAAAAGAGTGTTTTCCGCCACTAAGCTTGGCAGGGGTTTGTTTCCAGCAACAGCAGCTGGAGCAGGTGTCTTAGAGATCATCAGTTTCCAGGAGTGTCTCCCCTCCTTCTGTCAACCATTCCTTCTTCAGCTAATCTCTTTCTTCTTCTCCTCCTCCTCCTCCCACTTAAAATAGGTCAATGGGCACTTTCATCCTTCTGCTGGAAAATCTCCTTGGCAGGCCCCACAAGGACACAGCCAAGGCCGTGAGGTATGTGTTGAAGTTTGGTCCCCTCAGCCCTTCTGTGGACTTACTTCTTTTTTAACTGGAAATTTGTACCTTTTGACTCTGTAGCCAGGCCTAATGGTTTAAACATGATTACGTATTATTTCTCACAGTTCTGTGGGCTGGATGGGCAATTCTCATGCTCTACAAATTGTTGGCCAAGCCTCACTCATGTGTCCTCGTTCAGCTGGTGGCTGTGCCTTCCTGGATGAAAGACTAGGCCCTGGTATGACCATCAGCAGGACACCTGGCTTCCCCTCCACGTGGCCTCTCTCTCCAGGTGGCATTTCATCCACCAGGCCCTCTCCTCTCTATCCCAGAACGGCCTGGACTGCCTTACAGCACGCCCTCTGAGTTGTAAGAAGGCAGAGAGAAAACTACCAGGCGCAACATCACTGCTTTTTCAATCTGCAGGTCAAAGCTGGTCCCAAAGCCAACCCTGATTCAAGGAGAGGAAAAGCAGGCCCCACCTCCTATGGGCGGAGCAGGCACAGACGGGAGATACTATTAGTGGTCATATGGATGGGACAAATGACCCCATCAGGTCCAGCTTCCTTCTCCATCCCCACTGACCTCCGCGCTGGGACCTTGCAGAGATGCTCCCCTCGTCAGGACTCGGGAGCTCACCTGAGTCCCTTTGGATGTGTGTTCAGCCCTGACTTTGGCCCCTGCTTCACGTTAGTGGGTTTACCCACTCTTCTGAAAACCCAAAACTTGAACTCTAAAACAAGTGTGGTAAGCAACCCTCTGTCTTGCTCTTGTTGAGGTAAAATGACTGTTGTTATTAATCACTAATGTCTGTTAAGCCCATTTCCTGTGTCAAGTAAAAACCTTGAGGGCCTTGCATTATCTGTTGGAAGCTATGATCCAGCCCAGGTTGGGTGGCCCAAGGGAGTAGATGGCAGACAAGAATCGGAGCCCCGGTGGGGGAGGGTACAGCTCAGTGGTGGAGCGTGTGCTTAGCATGCACGAGGTCCTGGGTTCAGTCCCCAGTGCCTCCATTAAATAAACAAACAAACAGCCTCAATTACTGCTCCCTCCACAAAAAGAAGAGTCAGAGCCCAGGCTGTGTGGGGTAACAGCTGTCGCACCACTCCGAAGCTCTGCTCACTCCTTCCGGCTGCGTTTGCACGACTCTCGCCAGCTCTCCTTCCCTGCATTAGGTTCTGATCCCTCACCCCCTGCTCTGGGCTGAGCTGCTTCCTGTTGTTGGCCCTATGTCTTCTTTCTTTAAAAAAAAATTAAATATGTATTCTATTGAAGTATATACCATCCAAACAGAAGAGACTACAGCGTATAGCTTGGTGACTTTTTTTTTTTTAATTTACAAACTGTACTTACTGCCCAAATCAAGAAATAGAACATTACCCCAGAAATCCTGCTGCCGCCTCCCAGTTAACAGCTGTCCCTGCTTGGCCAGGAAAACCACTGCAAATCCTTTCCTTTGTGACAGGTTAGTTTTGAACATTTTGTTCATGGACATAGGATCATGTTCTAGGCGTTCTCTTGTTTCTGGCTCCATGTTGCTGCACATTGTGAGCGCCAGTCTGGGTGCCTGTGAGCGTCGGTCTGGGGTGCCCGTGAGCGCCGGCTGCTTTCTTCTCGTTGCTGGATGCTGTTCCATCGCGTGACATTTCCACAGTCAGTACCGTTCTTCTGCAGATAAACCCCTGGAGTATTTCCACATTAAGCCGTTAGAAATAATGCTGCTGTGGATCTTCTTGGACATGCCTTTTGGTGCACAGATGCATGCATTTCTATTGAGTTTATACCTGGAAGGCATAGTGATTATGAAACAACAGTTTTACAAAGCATGTGTGTCACTTGTCGCCTCCACCATCAGTATAAGAGAATTTCAAATGTTCCACATTCTTACCAACACCTGGGGTTTGCCAGGCTTTTTATTTATTTACCTATTTTAATTGTATTTTTGATTTGGGTATAATTGACATATAACATTATGTTAGTTTCAGGAGCACAACCTAATGATTCGATATTTATATATATTATAAAGTGATCACCACAGTAAATTTAGTTGAAGACATCACCATACATAGTTAATACATTTTTTTTTCCTTGTGATGAGAACTTTTAAGACACATTCTTTTGGCAACTTTCAAATATGCAACACAGTGTTACTAACTGTAGTCACCATGCTGCACATCACGTCCCCAGGACTTACTTAGGTTATAACTGGAAGTTTATACCTTCTGACCCAGTTCACTCATTCCCCCTCCACCACTTCTGGTCATCACTAATCTGTCCTCTGTATCTGTGAGTTGTTTTGCTTTGTTGTTTTAAGTGAGGTCATACAGTATTTGCTTTTCTTTGTTTGACTCATTTCACTTAGCATGACACCCTCAAGGATCATCCATGTTGCTGCAAATGGTAAGACTTCCTTCTCTTTTATGCCTGAATAATACTCCATGGTATTATTATGAATAACTAAATAGATAAAATATATATTATGCCATAAAATATACCACATTTTCTTTATCCACTCATCCATTATTGGACATTTAGGGTGCTTCCATATCTTGGCTATTATCAACAATGCTTCTGTGAACATGGGGGTGCATGGATCTTTTGGAGTTAATGTCTTTGTTTCCTCTGGTTAGATACCCACAAGTGGGTTTGTGGATCATGTGGTAATTCTATTTTTAATTTTTTGAGGAACCGCCATACTGATTTCCATAGTGGCTGCACTAAATTACATTCCCATTGACAGTAGTGCACTAGGGCTCCCTTTTCTCCACATCCTCACGGACACTTGTTATCTCCTGTCTTTGGGACAAAAGCCGAGTCTAACAGCCGTGAGGTGATATCGCATTGTGGTTTTGATTTGCATTTCCTGATGGTTAATGACTCCGAGTACCTTGTCATAGACGTGTTGGCCATCTGTATGTCTTCTCTGGAAAAATGTCTGTACAGATGCTGTGCCCATTTTTAAATCAGATTTTTTTTTTGCTATTGATTTATGTGAGCTCTTTATATATTTTGGATGTTAACCCCTTATCAGACATATAATTTGCAAATATGTTCTCCCATTCAGTAGGCTGCCTCTTCATTGTGTTGGTGGTTTCCTTTGCTGTGCAGAAGCCTTTTGGTTTGATGTAGTTATACTTATTTATTCATGCTTTCCTTGCCTTTGCTTTTCATGTCAAATCCAAAAAAAAATCTCATCACCAAGACCGATGTCAAGGAGCTTATGGCCTGTGTTTTCTTCCAAGCATTTTAGAGCCTTGGGTCTTATATGCAAGCCTTTAATCCATTTTGAGCTACTTTTTCTGCGTGGTGTAAGAGAGGGATCCAGTTTCATTCTTTTGCAAGTGACTGTCCAGTTTTCCCGACACCGTTTATTGAAGAAACTATTGTATACTCTTGGCTCTTTTAATAAATTACTGACCATATACGTGTAGTTTCATTGCTGGGCCATCCGCTCTGTTCCGCTGATCTGCGTCTGCTCTTCTGCCGATACCGTCCTGCGTCTTTCCAGAGTTCGCCATTCTGGTGGCTGTGTAGTAAAATCTCCCTGTGACTTCAGTTTGACTGCCTACAATTGATGCTGAGAATGTCTCCATGTGTTGATTAGATGTTTAGATACTGTCTTTTTGGAAATGACTGTTGAAGACTTTTGCCCACTTTTCTGTTGGGTGGTCTATCTTTTTGGTTTGAAGCAGTTCCTTAAATATTCTGGGTACAAGCCATTTGTCAGATAGACTTACTGCAAATACTTTCTCTCTATGCTTTGGCTTGCACTGTCTTCGTGGCTTTTTTCGATGAAGTCTTTTAAGTTCCACTGCTCCGAGATGACCAGCTGCTAAACTCTGCTTCCCGCCGGGGTCATCCCGCCCCTCCGCGCCCTCTCTAGTGTTGGTGGCTGTCTGTACCCTTGCCTTCAGGACTACGTGTCCTGCTGGCTGCATCAGACACCCTCCGAGTTCAGTGCACCTGTCCCTGTCCTTTTGGGGCCTGCTCCAGCCCAGTGGGCAGATCTGGTTCCAAGTTCTGGCATTTTCCCGTCTTCTCAGACTCCCTGCAGTTAACTAGCTGTGCCCAATCTGCTCTGAAAATAAGTTCAGGATGTCCAATCAACTTATAAACGACCTTAGAACCCATGACTCTGCCCACTGGGGAAGTCCTCGATGTTCTGTTCACCTCTGTCTTAGTCACTGAGGCTCAAGTACCTCTTCTAGCCAAAGAGAACTGAAACGTGAAGACCATAACTGTGGTTCTTTGCTGTTGAGTTGTATGAGCTGTTTGTGTATTTTGGATGTTAAGCCCTGATCGATTGCATCATTTGCAAATATTTTCTTCCAGTCTGTAGGCTGTCTGCCTGTTCTGTCGATGGTCTCCTTGGCTGTGCAAAAGCTTGTAAGTTTGACTAGGTCCCGTTTGTTTATTTTTGCGTTTATTTCTGTTGCCCTAGGAGAACACTGCTACAATTAATGTCAGAGAATGTTCTGCCTGTTTTCTCCTTTAGGAGTTTTGTGATGTCACAGCTTGTATTTAAGTCTTTAAGCCATTTTGAGTTTATCGTGACGTATGGTGTGAGGGAGGTTCCTAACTTCGTAGGTTTGTACATGCCTGTCCAGCTTCCCCAACACCACCTGCCAAGGAGACCGTCTTCTCCATTGAATATTCCTGCCTCCTTTGTTGAAGATTAACTGACTGTAGGTGGGTGGGTTTATTTGGGGCTCTCTATTCTAATAGTTCCATTGACCCATATGTTGAATACCTAAACAGTTGAATACCTTCTCCAGAGAAGACAGAGATGACCAAGAGGCACGTGAAAAGATGCTCAACATGGCTTATTATCAGAGAAATGCAAATCAGAACTAAAATGAGGCATCACCTCACACTGGTCAGAATGGCCATCATTAAATGTCTACAAATAACAAATGCTGGAGAGGCTGTGGAGAAAAAGGAACCTTCCTACACTGCTGGTGAGAATGTAGTATGCTACAGCCACTATGCAAAACAGTACGGAGATTCCTTAAAAAACTGAAAATAGAGTTACCATATGATCCAGCAATCCCACTGCTGGGCATGTACCTGGAGAAAACTATAATTCAAAAAGATACCTGCACCCCAATGTTCACAGCAGCACTATGTACAACAGCCAAGACATGGAAGCAACCTGAATGTCCATCCACAGGTGACTGGATACAGAAGATGTGGTGTATTTGTACAATGGGATACTATTCAGCCATAGAAAGAATGAAATAATGCCATTTGCAGCAACACGGGTGGGCCTGGAGATTATCACACCAAGTGAAGTAAGTCAGACAGAGAAAGACAAATATGATATGATATCACTTATGTGTGGAATCTAAAATATGGTACAAATGAACTTACTTATACGTTTATTTGCATATCCCCTCAAACACAAGTTTCATATATTTATGAACCAAACAAAAACAAAATCTCCCCAAACCGCAGTCTCTACTTCTTCTGGGGAATCAACCAGGCTCCACCTTTCCCAATGCCATCCACTAGTAGAGGGTAAAGGTGACAGATGACATGGCTTCTGTGAAAGACGGTTTAGATGGGTGAAATTCACAGACAGCCTCGTGTTTCTTGTTTTAATCTATAGTTTCAATTGTCTTCCTTGATACTGCCTTTGAAATGAGAATTGATAAGAAGAAAACTTGAAGGGGTTGTCACTACGTGCCCTATTCTGAACCATCACTGTAGGAGTTGGTAATAAGTATCCAGTTGTTTTGGACTTTAGGATGGGTGAGGAGGAAAACTAAGAAACCAAGTAAATAACATTTGTACTATTGGGAACGTACTATAAATAATGCCTTGCTGTTTTTCACTTCACACAAAACAAACTCTTACTCACCAAGAGTGAGTGGATTTGAGGTGTTTTTAGCCAAGAATACTGCATGGTAACACATCACGACTTGCTTACAAGTTGTTCTTTCAGCTCTGCATTTTAGTGCTCGCATTATTTTTAAGGAATATGGGCAAGTATAATTGGAATCCTGTGTTACAGAGGGGAATATTAGGGCATGGAAAGAGGCTAGAGAAATTTCACAAGATGGAAAAGTCAGCTGCCTATCAAATAATTACTATTAATATTTTTACTCTGAGAGTCAGTGGCCCATCACATAACAGATTTTAACATCATGGCTTCATCAGTCCGTGTAAGTGTGACTAAGACCTTTTAACCTCCTACTCAACATTTTCTTAACTCCTAAGGAAATAAAACAGCAAATAGCTAATTAGGTCCTTCGTATTCCCTTCTTCCTTCTGCTCTTCTAATGTTTCATGACGATTAACTCAGGTTCCCCTCTTCAGTCCACTCTGCCTAATCGTGTGTCAGGACCTGCGGCCGTGCTGGGTTATCGGCTCTTGCAGCCTCATCTGCGTAGCAGAGCTGTCTGCCAACGGCGGAGTCCTGGCAAGAGGCGGCTGGTGTGCGGCGTCTTGCTGGGTTTTTCCCCTGGAATGGTAGCTTCCGCCTCAATTCCATCTAGGTTCCAATAGCTGCTGCATTTTCCTCACTTATCATCCTAAAAAACAAACAAACAAAGAATCTGCCAGTGCTAGAAACGGTGCTGAGGCTTGGCTGGAGGATGGAGGGTGGGGGAAGGAAGGAAGGAAGCCGCAGCAGAGGCAGCCCAGGTGTGGCTGCTGCTTCCTGTGCCCAGAAGAATGTTCTCATTTCCCTTTCACCGTGTAACACACCTTCTTTCTCTGCCTCCTTCCATCACGTCCCCGCTTGGAAGTCCCCGGCTCTGGGCATCCCCCGTCTGGGATCTGAGCTCCCCCCAAGTAAGCCAGCAGTCAGCCCGCTCACCTCCTTTCTCTCTTTTCTTGCCTTCTGGCCTCCTTTTCTCCTTTTACTGAAGTTTATTTTTTTCTTTAAAAAGATCAGGCTTCAATCAGACCTCTCCACCAGCAAGTAGACACACAAATTAATAAGAGGTTATGTTTCTCTTCTAGGCGTGCCTGAAGGGTTTTTGTCTATGTATGATGAGTGTAATTTCTATTTTCCTTAATTTTTTTAATTGAAGTAGAGTCAGTTTACAATGTTGTGTCAATTCCTGGTGTACAGCATAGTGATTCAGTTACACACACACACACATATATATATTCCTTTTCATGTTCTTTTTCATTATAGGCTATTAGAAGGCACTGAATACAGTTCCCTGTGCTGTGCAGTAGGACCTCGCTGTTTACCTATTTTTTTAACATTTTTTATTGATTTATAATCATTTTACAATGTTGTGTCAAATTCCAGTGTTCAGCACAATTTTTCAGTCATTCACGGACATATACACACTCATTGTCACATTTTTTTCTCTGTGAGTTATCATAACATTTTGTGTATATTTCCCTGTGCTATACTGTGTAATCTTGTTTATCTATTCTACAATTTTGAAATCCCAATCTATCCCTTCCCACCCTCTACCCCCCTGGTAACCACAAGTCTGTGTTCTCTGTCCATGAGTCTATTTCTGTCCTGTATTTATGCTTTGTTTTTGTTTGTTTGTTTTTGTTTTTTAGATTCCACAAATGAGCGCTCTCATATGGTATTTTTCTTTCTCCTTCTGGCTTACTTCACTTATTTTATATACAGGAGTGTGTGTCTGCAAGTCCCAAACTGTGAGATCCTGAAGTTGACCATTGTTCCCAGAAAAAGACAGTCAGGAATGATCGTTTTAGATTATATTGGCTTCCAGATCTTCTTGAAAAATGTTCTTTTCTGGTGTCAAAGGTAAATACTCCTTTAACAAAATGAGAAAACACAAGGAAGCTGAGAAAAGAGACCCGAAATCGGAGTCTGTCACTCAGACTCAACATAAGTTTGCATCCATTTCTTTCAAGCTCTTACTCTATACCTGGGCGATTACATACAAAACATGCAAGTTTACTGAACAGGGACACTTTGAAACACAAGTTTTGGGGTATCTCTTTTTATTTAGCATAGTGTTGTGACATTTTCCAACATAATTAAATATCCTTTTAAACATGTGATTTTCTTAAAGTGTACCCCTGAATGACTTTGAGATGTCTCATTTCATTTATTAATTGGGGAAAAGACCAACCGAATAATTACAACCGTTTTGAAAATTCAAAAATTCTAACTCTAAAATTTTAGAGCTAAATTACTTTAGAAAGAAAGTAAGTGAAAGGTATGATTTTAATTTCCTGTATTTTTTAAGTTTAATTTTAGGGATTAAAAATTGCTTTGGAAAGTAATTAAATTGTCTGATTTCCTGCTTTCATCAAAGCAAATCAAGGCAAGTTGGCCTCCTGGTCAAGAATATATTCTTCTCAAAAAAATTTTAATCCCTAAAGTTAAACGTAAAAAATTAAACATGTAGGAAAAGCTAATATTGCTGTAAATTTTAAGATAAACAAATTTCTCATGTATTTTATTCTGTTTAATGGAGAGCAGTGGTGCTCTCCATGTGAATATCAAAATGCAGCTAAAAATAGCAACCATCCCAAGTAAGACCGCGGGAGATGCTCTCAGAACAGTTGAGGAAGCGGGACAGCAGGTGCCTCTGTAGTCTGCGAATAGCCTTGTGCTCTGTCGGAATGTCCGTCTTCTGTTCAACCACAGAATCACATCCAGGTTAATTTCAGTCCTGTCTGTGTGGGCCAGCGGTTAGGGAAGCGGTCAGAACTGGTCGTGTACGTAAAAGACAGTAACTCTAAGTGAGTATCTCCCTGATGATTACAACAGGAGATAGAGGGAAGAAAATGAGGAGAATATATTGCTGACCAGTAGGCTCAGAAATGGATCTGCCTTGATAAAGGCAGGAAATCATCCGTTTTACTGACTTTCTTAAGAAATATGAGACCCGACTATATCTACAGGTAATTAGACGTTCAAGCAAAGGTCCCTCAAGGCCCTGCTCGAGGAGGAAAGCATCCACCTGGTTCAGAAAACATGGGTTCTGGGCCTGTCATTTTTACTACCCATTTAAGTGATTTGAACAAGTGACTTCACTTGTCTGAGGCTCAGGTTTTTCTTCCTCAAAAAGAGAAGAGAAAAGTAAGGACAGAAGTAGGACATCCTCATTGTAAAACTCTTCAGCAGTATTTAGGTGCGTAAAGTGAAAATGGACTTGGCCTCGCTTTCTGAGTCTACTGCGTGGTTTAAGCACTGTTAAAAATTTGGTGTATACCCATTACTACAGATAAAACAGATAAACAACAAGGACCTACTGTACAGCACAGGGAACCATGTTCAATTTCTTGTAATACTTTATAATGGAAAAGAATCTGAAAAGAAAAAAAAATACGTATGTCTACGTATAACTGAATCACCTTGCTGTACACCTGAAAGTAACATTATAAATCAACTACACTTCAATAACATTTTTTTAAAAGTTATGTTTATGTTAAAAACATTTGGTGTGTATCGCTGTATATACATCTCAATAAGTACTTAAATATATTTTTTAAATAAAAATGAGATCAAACTATGTAGGATCCCGTAATTTGCCTTTTCCACTTAACACTAGGTCGGCACGGTCTTTCTGGCTGCAGTCTTACGTTTCATGGCACAAAGATACTCTAATTCACGAAGCAGTTTCCATTACTGATGGACATGTCCGTTGACCCCAATTTTTTACCATCTAAAAATCGTGAAACAAGCATATTGATACATATATTCTCCTAAGTATGTATTAGGTTTCTTTAGGACAGCTTTTTCAAAATGAGCCAAAAAGTTTGTGTATTTTAAATTTGTGTAGGTTGCACCAAACTGCCCTCCAAAACGTACCATGTGGTGTTTCCCCTAATCGAGCAAAACCCACTCCTCCTGCACTTCTTGACCAAGATCTGCTTCTGTTCTGCCAAGCTGATCAGTGAACATGGAATCATACTGAAACTTTTTAAAAAACTTTTTTCCTTTTCTTTCTTTTTTTTTTTAAATGGAGGCACTGGGGATGGAACCCAGGACCTTGTGCATGCTAAGCATGCGCTCTACCACTGAGCCATACCTTCCCCCCAAAACTTTCTTAATCTATACAATGAAAAGTCGGATTGCGTGACCCCAAGGACATCCAGGTTCTAAAATGCTATGTGTGGAATTACGCAGAAAACCTAATTGCCTTCCCTAAAGACATACATGTCTGGCGTCATTATGGGCTTTTCTGGACCCTTCCTGACCCATCTGGAAAACTGTAGTGCACGGTCCTGAGAGTGTCTGCCGAGAGTTCCAGAAAGGGTGGGACGCCCAGTTAGAGACAGGGGACCTGACACGCTCATCCTCAGGGAAGGAAGACGAACATTGCCATCTTCAGCAATTTTAACTAAAAGGGAGAAAATAGTACCAAAAAAAAAAAAAAAGAAGAAGAAAGAAAAAAATTTATGAGCCTTTCTTCAATACTTCATCTTACAAACCATGAACAAAAGCTCAGTATCTAGGATCCAGCATTTGACAGGGACTCCATAGCTGCTGATGATAATTCTGCTGATGAAATCATCCCAGTGTCTTCTTTCTGGCTAAATCTGGGGTATGCAGATATTATGCTAATGCAAATAAAACTTTCAGTTGGCCCCAGGGGAAAAAAAGGATTATGACGGAGCAATGGAAAATCTCCGCGGGGGAGAGTTACTTTGATTGATGTGCCCTTCTGGCTCTGGCATTCGGTTGTTCCATTAAGAATTACGGTGTCTTTGAAGCAGCGGTTTGGACTCTGCCTGGTCGATGTAAAGCACTAGCGACTTCTCCCCCAGTTCTGAATGTGGGTAAAGGCTTCTCTCTCCACTACCCCTGGTGTTTGTTTGATGCCTTCCTTTCTGGTGGCTCTTTTTATTTCATAAAATCCTGGTGCAGTTGTAAAACCTTCAGCTTTCGGATTCGCAGTCAATCACACAGGGAGAAGGGAGGAAATCATTTCCAAATGGCATCTGCAGCGAAACTGATTGGCTTGTGAACAGAACCCCAGTGCTGGGCGCTCGCAATCACCTCCTCCGGGTCTCTCCGCCACCAGTTTCTGCTCCTGTGCCCTGACCCACAACGTCCCTGCCTTCCGGGAGAAGATCTGGCTGAGAACACCCTCCATGCCTGACCTCTGTTACCCACTCCCAGCTCCTTCTTTGCCCTTGTCCTTCCAGCGCACCCCGCGCTCCAGTCCCGGCAGGCTGGCTGTTCCCGGACACTCTCCTCCGTGTCTCCGGGATCTCCGTGCCTTTTCACAGGTGGACCCACTGCCCGGAATGACTGTCCCCGGGATGTCACCCCCTGGTTTGTTTCTATTCAGCCTTTCAAGACGCAGCTCAAACGCCACCTTCTCTGGGACGATGAACTCCCCGGGGAAAGCTGACCCCGTGGTGTCCTCACTCTCCAGTCTGGGGCCTGTTAGATGACGGAGGTTACTTTAATTGGCTGCTTCTGCACTGGACTCTGCTAACCTCTTTCTGGGTAAACATGGGCCCTGTGGATTGGCCACCTTTCCGTTACTCATCAAAGTGCCAGGCATACTGTTAAGACACAGTTAGTATTCACTGAATTGGCTTGAATTGAAAGATATGGGGGCAAATCTGACGCGACTTGGGGACTCATTTTACTGCTGATCTTGGCATGAGTTAGAACAAGGCATTGCTTTTTAAACGACACTTACAGACTTTGCCAACTAGCAACGAATCAGGTCCTGGCACAGTGATCCCCAGACTCCTTATTACTGGAAGAAGGGGGCGTGAGAGACAGTTCATTCTGTTACTTTTCTAGCCTTGATGTACTTCTTGTACAGCAGCCATTCTGCAGTCCTTTGAAACGTTTGAATGGACATTCAACAAAAGCACAAGACTCACAACACGTGTGAAGTAAAGCAGAACTCACTTTGCTAGCGTTCATCCAAATAATTTGTTAAAGGCGTACCACCATCCGTCCAGTCTGTAAAACTTTCAAAGAATTTTGACCAGACCAATTTTAGAGCTTTTAATGGAATGGACTGCCTCTTTCTCTGTCTGACAGTCCAAAATAATAACTGCCCGTGTGGAAATATGTCACCCTTTAATCGAGGGCCTTACATTCTTCAATGTCTGCAATTACACTTGCAGCTTAAAACTTTTGTAAGAATAATGACTTTTACAGAAAGGTCCTCTGAAGATTTCCCAGTGTCTTTAGAAGCATGTTGAATGCAGGGAATTAATTTCATTACTCCTTCTGTTACAGAAGACTGATTCCAAGAACTGAATATCTTCTTCGAAGAATGCTGTTTGTTCCCAGGTTAAAGAAAGGCCTTTAAAAAAGCATAACCCAACTCAAAAGGTACAAACTTCCGGTTACAAGATACATAAGTGCCGGGGATGTGATGTACAAGGTGCTGACTATCGCTGACATTGCTGCATGATGTGTGGGAAATCCTGAGAGTTGTGAGAGCAAATCCTGAGAGTTCTCATCACAAGGAGAAAATTGTTCTGCTTTCTTCTTTCTTTTCTTTTTTATTGTATCTGTAAGAGAAGACAGATGTTAGCTGAACCTTCTGTGATAATCATTTCACGACATCCACAGATCAAACCACCATGCTGTACACCTTGAACGTATACAGTGATGTAGGTCGGTTAGTTCTCAATAAAACTGGAAAAAACAGCATAACCCAAAAAGTGCATTTTAGTTTAAATACTTGTTAACATATTGTCTCTAATAAGCTATATGGAATATTTATGAAGAAAAAGGTTAACTATATGTATTGGGGTCCAAGTATTAGAGGCTGATTTAAAGTGGAAAATTACATCATATAAATGTGGTTGGTATGCATAGATAAATGAGAAAAAGATCTTAAAACTATCAAATTACTGTTTTTTTGTAAGTTTATATTTCAAAATATATTCTTAGATTAACTGTATATTTAAATATATATAACTATATTTTTAGAAATCCACCATCCCATACAATAAAGTGACAGCAGTCTGTTTGTGACTGTGGAATGTTGCATTGTTACAGAATTCCAGCAATGGAATTAGGACATTAATGAGTACAAACATATTTTGAGTTCCTGATGCATAGTTCTTTTTTTTTTTTTATATTTAAGACCATTACAGTAGCAGTTTTATCTGTATTTGTTTAGGATGTTGGATAGGTTTTAATTTTTTTAAATTGTAGTATAGTCAGTTTACAATGTTGTGTCAATTTCTGGTGCACAGCACACTGCTTCGGTCATATAGGAACATACTTATATTCGTTTTCATATTGTTTTTCACTGTGAGTTACTACAAGATATTGAATACAGTGCTATACATTAAGTCCTTGGTGTTTATCTATTTTATATATATTAGCTAGTATCTGCAAACCTCGAATTTCTAATTTATCCCTTCCCACCTCCTTCCCCCCGGTAGCCATAAGTTTGTTTTCTATGTCTGTGAGTCTGTTTCTATTTTGTAAATAAGGTTTTTTGGGGTTTTTTTTCCAGATTCCACATATAAATGATATCATATGGTATTTTTTTTCTCTTTCTGGCTTCCTTCACTTAGAATGACAATCTCCAGGTCCATCCATGTTGCTGCAAATGGCATTATTTTATTTTATTTTTTACAGCTGAGTAGTATTCCATTATATAAATATACCACAACTCTTTATCCAGCCATCTGTGGATGGACATTTAGGTTGTTTCCATGTCTTGGCTATTGTAAGTAGTGTTGCTATGAACACTGGGGTGCAGGTGTCTTTTTGAATTAAGGTTCCCTCTGGATATATACCCAGGAGTGGGATTGCTGGACCATATAGTAAGTCTAGTTTTAGTTTTTTGAGGAATCTTGATACTGTTTTCCATAATGGCTGCCCCAAACTACATTCCCACCAGCAGTGTAGGAGGGTTCTTTTTTTCTCCACAGCCTCTCCAGCATTTGTCATTTGTGGACTTTTGAATGATGGCCATTCTGACTGGTGTGAGGTGATACCTCACTGTAGTTTTGATTTGCATTTCTCTGGTAATTAGTGATACTGAGCATTTTTTCATGTGCCTGTTGGTCATTTGTGCGTCTTCACTGGAGAATTGCTTGTTCTGATGCATATTTCTAAATTGCTTCCAAAAGGGTGATACTACGTTTTAGTGTCATTGGTAATACATGAAATTATAAATTAAAATCTGCTTTTTCTAAGAATAAACAGTCTTGATTTTTTTTTTAAAGAAATGCTAGTTTAGTGGGTATAAAGTGCATTATTCTACATTGTTCGCCTTCTAATTGAGTTCAACCTTTTCCTGTAAATTGAATAGTTGGATTTTGCATGTGTGAATCGTTTGGTCATGGTTTTCGGCGGTTTATCTGTTGAAACCTTAATGTTTTTTCTCATTACTGTTATGAGATTTGTGTTACATCTGTACACATATACAACACCCTTTTGTCTTTTACATTTGTTTTTTCACTCTGTCTCTTAAAGTTGGCTTGGTTTGTCTACACGTTGTTTCACTGAGCAGGAGATACTTAAGTCTGTAGTTTATATATGTTACGGCTTGACCTTTTCCTCAACGATTGTTTTCTGAAACTTCTAGGAAGTCCTCTCTCTCTCTCTCTCTCTCACCGTCTCCCAAACTGATACATATGTGATCCCATCGCTTTCTGGGTTTTCTCCTACTTAAGTTGCTACATTATTTTTCAGCATTTGACTGTGATGGGACTTGGCGTCACTTCCTTCTGGTTTCCCGTATGGGTGTTTCTTGAGCTTCCTGGATCTATGGATTCATCGTGTTTCAACAAGTTTGGAAAATGCCCAGCCATTATCTCGTCAGATACTTTTTTCTGCTGCCCCCTTCCTTTGTAGGTACACATAAATTAGTCCACCTGAAGTTGTCCCATAGTTTACTGGTGCTTTGTTCATTTTTTAAACATTCTCTTTTCTCTGAGTGTTCCATTTTGAATAGTTTTTATCGCCAAGCTTTCAAGCTCAGTGAGCTTCTCTTCTGTGACACCCACTCTGCCCTTGCCCCCGTGCAGTGTGTCTCTCATCCCACACGCAGCTCTCTTCTCTAGCAGCTCACGCAGATCTTTGTTTTCTCTCTAACATCCCATGTCTCGTTTAACTTACTGCACATGTGGAATGTAGGTATGACAACTGTTTGCTGTCCTCGTCTGAAATTCTAGCGCCTGTGTTACGGGCCTGTTTCCACTGGTGTTTCTCCTTCTATTACGTTGTACTTTCTTCCCTTTGGGCACGCCTCCTAATTTTTTTTTAATTGCACGTCAGACATTGTGAAATCTACCTTATTGGAGGCTAGATATTTCAGTATTCCTTCAGCCATCCCAGAGTTTGGATCTGGACTGCGGTCAGGTTACCTGGAGGCAAGTTTACCCTCCGTGTTAGATGTCAGGTGGGACTGGCGCAGGGCCCGGTGGGTCCCCACGTCGGAGGTGAGTTCTGTGCAGCTGTGAGGCTGCTTCTCACTGGGAGAGCAGGCGCTGTTCCCCGCCCTGTGTGGCTACGATACTGTTCCCTCCAACCCGCTCAGATTGGCTCTTTCCTCGACTTGAGACAGTCCCCTCGCAAGCAAGCGCGGGCCAGTGCCCAGGGGACCCTCTGCATTCTCCAGAGCCCTGTGCTTTCCTGCACTCTGTCCTGTAGACTCCAGCTGCCTTGTGCTCTCTGGACTCTTGACCCCGTTTCCTCAGCTCGGAGACTCCAGTGCTCTGCCTGCGAATGCTCTGCTTGGACTCCGGCCGGGAGACTCTCCCAAGGCAGTAAACTGGGGCAACCCATGGGGCTCCCCTCATTAATTTCGTGTCTTTCTAGAATCACTGGTAGCTTAGTTGCCTGATGTACAGTGTCTTGAAAACCATTGTTTCATTGATTTTATTGTATTTTTTAAAATATATTTTTATTGAAGTATAGTCGGTTTACAATATTGTGTCAATTTCTGGTGCACAGCACAATACTTCAGTCATACAGGAACTTACAGAAAACCATTGTTCCACGTATTTTGTCCAGTGGAAGAATAAAGTGGCCCCTGTTACTCCATCTGTTCAGAACCATAATTTCTTTAGGTATCTGGGAGCCCTTCTTGCATATGGATCGAAGTGAATATCTAGTTCGATTTTTTTTTTAACTCCACCAGAATAACTTACCCCAATACCAGTTAGGGAAAATTTCTCACATGTATGGAGCTCTGTTTCCGGATTAGCGCTTTGGTGCTAAGGATCTGTTTGCCTTATTTTGCCCCAGAGCCGTACTCTTACTTGCAGCTGCTTTATCATGTACTTTTTAAAATTTTACTTTTATTGAAATGTAGTTGATTTACAATGTTAGTTTCAGGGGTACAGCAAAGTGATTCAGTTATTCAGATACGTACATATATATTTTTTCTTTTCAGATTCTTTTCCACTACATGTTATTATAAGAAATTGAATACAGTTCCCTGTGCTGTACAGTAGGTCCTTGTTTATCTATTTGATGTATAGTAATGTGTATCTGCTAACACCAAGCTCCTGATTTATCCCTCCCCCACCCCTTCCCCTTTGGTAACCAGTTGGTTTTCTGTGTCCATGTTTGTCATGTGTCTTTAATATCTGATAATGCTGATCTTCCCCATTATATTTTTCAATTAAATGTTCCTCTGAGAATTTTTTAAATGTATTCTGTTATACTTATTCTTTCATAGTCCATTTAAAAAACATTTTTCCAAATTAAAAAAAATATTCTGGGATTTTTCTCAAGACCGAATTAAATATATAAAGTAACTTGGGGATGGTATGTAGGCATTTTATATAATATTTGTCTTTCTATCCAGAAGCGTAATATACCTGTTCATCTTCCCCATGCATTCAAATCTTTTGTTTCAGTTTTCTAAGGGTTTTTATTGTTTCTTCACAAAGATCTTATGAATTTCCATTTTCTCTCGGGTACTTCAGTGTGTGTGTGTGTATTTTGCTATTGGAACCTGACCTTTATTTTTGTCAGTTTGTTTTCCTACAATTGCAGATGAAATGTTCTTTTTTATGATTATTTTTTATTTTGCAGGGGGAGGTAATGAGGCTTATTTGTTTGTTTTTGATGGCGGTGCTGGGAATTGAACCCAGGACCTCGTGCATGCTAGTCACATGCTGTACTGCTGAGCTACCTCGGACCGCTCTCTGCGATCATGAAAAGGCTCTGGTGCCATCTGCTGGATCCCAGGGACATAGCCGGCGCTGGCTCTCGTTGACTTCCAAAACAGGGCTTTCAACTCCCAGCTCCCTGCCGGTGCGTCGCAAAATAACCAGAAAAATCATTGTAATTTTTGGTGGCAAGGCCACAAGTGCTTAACCTCATAATAATGTAGATGACTTTGTTTAGGACACACCAGGAAGGGACAAATGAAATTCTCAGCCATTTAACTAGCCTGGTATTTGTTGCCCCTTGACTATCATGTAGATTTCACATGCTGTATTTGCATTGCTAATTATGTACATCTGATTCCCTTTCTCATCAGGAGATATATTTTCGAAGAGACAGTATGCCATTAGTTGTAACATATGATGCAAATAATCTGCTAATAGTGAAATTCTGAATTTTCTGAATAATTTACCTTTATCATAGTTAGAATAATTCTAAGTTATTCTTGTAACGGTGCTGCTCTGACTCACTTCTATTCTGATACACATTTCTTGAAAGGAAGGAGATACAGATAGTGCTTCCACACATTTACATTCACTCATTCGTGTCTTCAGCTAACAAATATTGTCAGTCATGTCCCAGGCACTTTACTTGGTAGTAGAGATTCAGCAATAAACATTAGGAATCCCTGGGGCCAGGGTAATGTCAGCACCTTGCGTAACACAAATGCATAAGAAATACATGTGTCTTAAAGTGTGGAAGCCTTAAAGGCGTAAATATAAGACATGACACTGTCAAACTCCTAGAAGAGAACACGGGCAAATCATTCTCTGACATAAATCGTAGCAATGTTCTCCTAGGTCAGCCTCCCATGGCAATAGAAATAAAAGTAATAATAAGCAAATGGGACCTAATCAAACTTAAGACGCCTTTGCACAGCAAAGGAAACTATGAACAAAACGAAAAGACAACATGCAGAATGGGAAAAAATATTTGCAAATGATGTGACCAACAAGGGCTTAATTTACAAAATAAACAAACAACTCATATAACTCAATAACAAAAAAATTGATAACCCAATCAAAAAATGGGCAGAAAACCTAAACAGACATTTCTCCAAAGAGGACATCCAGATGGCCGATAGGCACATGAAAAGATGCTCAATGTGGGAAATTATTAGAGAAAGGCCAATCAAAACCACAATGAGACATCACCTCATGCCAGTCAGAATGGCCATCATTCAAAAGTTTACAAATAAATGCTGGAGAGGCTGTGGAGAAGAGGGAACCTTCCTACGCTGTTGGTGGGAATGTAAATTGGCGCAGCCACTATGGAGGACAGTACAGAGGTTCCTTAAAAAACTAAAAATAGACTTACCATATGATCCAGCAATCCCACTCCTGGGCATATGTATGGAGTAAACTCGACTTTGAAAAGATACATGCACCCCAGTGTTCATAGAAGCACTATTTACAACAGCCAAGACATGGAAACAACCTAAATGTCCACTGACAGATGACTGGATAAAGAAGTCATGGTATATTTATGCAATGGAACACTACTCAGCCATAAAAAGGAATGAAATAATGCCATCTGCAGCAACAATGATGGACCTAGAGATTTTTACACTAAGTGAAGTAAGTCAGAGAGAGAAAGTCAAATATCATATGATATCACTTAGATGTGGAATCTAAAAATATGATACAAATGAACTTATTTACAAAAAAGAAACAGACTCAGACATAGAAAATAAACTTATGTTTATCAAAGTGGAAAAGGGGTAGGGGAGGGATAAATTAAGAGTTTAGGATTAGCAGATACAAAGTACTATATGTAAAATAAACAACAAGGTCTTACTGTACAGCACAGGGAATAATATTCAATATCTTGTAATAAACTATAATGGAAAGCAATATGAAAAAGAATATGTATGTATATATGAAACACTGTGCTGTACACCTGAATTTAATGCAACAATGTAAATCAACTATACTTCAGTAAAAACATTTTAAAAATAAAATAAAATCCTGTCCCTGAAAAATCTGCTATTTAGCACTGCTGTAGCATATCCTATAACTCTGAAACTCCAGTCTCTGATTTATGTATTTAAGCTTCAGGGAAGCAGCTCTCATGCTCTGTATCCTCAAAGCAAAGGCAGCCCTGTTGGAACGTTCTGAAGGTCTGCAGATTGCACGGCTCCTGGACACTGCTTCTCAGCACAGGGAAGATTTGAGTTTGGAAGTGCTCAGGCAAGAGAAAAGACAAATTGGTGAAAAGACACATTCTTCCTTTCCGACAGCATGTACATATTAGGTTTTTGCGTTGTAAAGTATTATTTCTAAGTAGTTTCAAACACGTAATGTCTCATTTCCTTTTGTTTTCCGATTTATGGTTCTGGATGAAATACTGTCCTGCGTATTCTCAGCAACTGGATAGGGTAATGGAGGACCCTTTAGCAACATTAAACAATTCATAGCACAGGGAAATATACACAAGATCTTGTGGTAGCTCACAGAGAAAAAAATGTGACAATGAATATACATATGTTCACGTATAACTGAAAAATTGTGCTCTACACTGGAATTTGACACAACATTGTAAAATGATTATAAATCAATAAAAAATGTTAAAAAAATTCATACAGGTCTTAAATTTGAAAATAGGTAGATATAACATGAATGAAGGGTAATACTGATTCTTCATACTGGCAACTAGATCGATATTGAATACTAAACTTGTGAACAATTTTTATGAAAATATTTTATTAAAATAAGGTAGTAATATTTACCAAAAAATAAAAGCCTTTAGCTTGATTTAAGTTTGATTAAAATCTTGTCATTGTCCTCTGCATTTTGCCTTCTTTTAGATAATTCTTTTGAAAACATCAAAAACCAGTGAAAGATAAATATACTATATTGATTTTTACATAATTTACATTTTATGAAAATATATTCAAATTGTGTATACTTTGAATGTCATTCAATTTAATTTTTTTAATCTTTTGTCAATAGAACACAATTTGTGGACATCTGGCTTAAACAACATAATTGGTACTCTTGCTGAAATGAAGGCAAAGTTTTATGGGCTAAATATACAGGAAATGTGTTAGCTCTCTGTCTCTTTATT
Organism: Vicugna pacos; assembly: GCF_048564905.1. Taxonomy (NCBI): domain Eukaryota; kingdom Metazoa; phylum Chordata; class Mammalia; order Artiodactyla; family Camelidae; genus Vicugna; species Vicugna pacos. The sequence continues at coordinate 30,696,113 of NC_132997.1, read as the reverse complement.
ACACATCCAAAATCATCAGCCAATCAACATTGTACCCAGACAGGTGCAATAATGGTTAAATGCTGTCGTCTTTTGTATTTTGCTGTCCTTCAGCCACATGAAAACATTTCTGTTTTGTCATCACAATTGTTTACTTGTCAAAGTAGGAGGTTATAACATATCCTAGGTAACAACGTGTTAGGTTGATTTATAACTTTCGTGTATTCAGACTGACAGGTGATCATCTGTACCTTTGCCCAGGCTCCGATATCCTACACGAAGCCTTTATGAAGACAGTAGTCTGGTGAAAGGGTACAAAAAATGAGTACGTACGCAGACCAATCAGATCATTTGGGTGGTTGTAAGTGCCATGAGGGAAATGCAAGCGTGGTGTATTTGATGGGCAGCAAGGAGCCCTGCTGTGACTGCACAAGAGTCAGGGTCAAGGTCAGTCCCGTCTGGGATAATCTCCACTTTATGGAGACCTCCCATTCAGGTCTGGTCTTCAACGTTCCCTCCTTAGAGAGTCCACCTCCAGCCACTCAAATGCCCTGCCTCCATTACCCCATCATACGGCTTTGTTTTATTGTCCTCAGGTCACGCCTCACATTACCTGCTGGCTTTCTGATTTATCTGTTTGCCTTTTCCCTGTCTCTTCCTGCTGGAATGTAAGTTTCGCGCAGGTAGAGAACTCACCTGTCTTGTCCAGCAGCATCCGCCTCGCCTGGTGTAACATACACATGGAGTGAGTCAAAGTATCTGGACTCTGGATTACAAGGGGGTGGGGTGAGGGAGGGAGGGAGGACATCCTTCGAAAAGAAGCATTCATTCATTCAGTTCACTCATACAGATTTGCTTTTTGGGGGTTAGAGTCCTTGCCACGAACAGTGATTGAAATGAGGAGAACTCATCACTCTGTCCTACGACACCTCCCATCAGATGAAAGAATGTATGGTTAAAACACCATCTCTGAAAACAGTGTTCACTGTTGCATCGAGGGGTATGTATCATTATTGCTAAAGCTTTGGATTTAATGAATGTAGAATAGCAATAGGCATTAAGAGGATTACTAGACAGGAAAATTGTAGAGCTGCATGATCCATAACTGATATTTTAAATTCAATAACAACTGCAAAAGTAAGCTTGCTCTGGTCCTTTGCTGAATAACCAAACTGGGAGACAGGCTTTTTTGTTGTTGTTGTTAATTGAAGTGTAGTTGATGTACAATGTTGTGTCAGTTTCTGGTGTACAGCATAGTGACTCAGTCTTACACATATATATCTACATATTCTTTTTCATTGTAGATTATTACGAGGTATTGAATATAGCTCCCTGTGCTGCACAGTAGGACCTTGTGGTTTATCTGTTTTATATATAGTAATTTGTGTCTGCTAATTCCAATCTCCTAATTTATCCCTTCTCCCCTTCTCCTTTGGTAACCATAAGTTTGTTTTCTGTCTCTGTGAGTCTGTTTCTGTTTTGTAAATAAGTTCATTTGTCTCATATTTTTTTCACTTTTTAATTGGAGTGTAATGGATTTACAATGTTTCAGGTGTACAGCAAAGTGATTCAGTTATACACACACACATATATAAACCTATTCTTTTTTAGATTCTTTTCCATTAAGAGTTATTATGAGATAATGACTACAGTTCCCTATGCTTGTTGTTTAATCTGTTAAAATTTTTTTTGAGGGAGGAGGTATTAGGTTTATTCATTTATTTATTTTTAGAGGAGGTACTGGAGATTGAACCTAGAACCTCCTGCATGCGAAGCATGTGCTTCACCACTGGGCTGTACCCTCCCCAGTCTATTTTATATATAGTATTGTGTTTATGTTAATCCCAAACGCCTAATTTATCCCCCCTTTCCCCTTTGATAACCATAAGTTTGTTTTCTATGTCTGAGTCTGTTTCTTTGTTGTAAGTAGTTCATTTGTGTCATTTTTTTTTTGGATTCCACATATAAGTGACATCATGTGATATTTATCTTTCTCTTTCTGACTTACTTCACTTAGCATGACAATCTCCAGGTCCACCCATGTTGCTGTATATGGCATTATTTTATTCTTTTTTATGGCTAAGTAGTATTCCATTGTATAAATATACCATAACTTCTTTATCCAGTCATTTGTCAGTGGGCATTTAGGTTGTTTCCATGTCTTGGCTGTTGTAAATAGTGCTGCTATGAACATTGGGGTGCATGTATTTTTTCAAATTAGAGTTTCCTCTGGATATATGTCTAGGAGTAGGATTGCTGGATCATATGGTAACTCTATTTTTAGTTTTTGAAGGAATCTCCATACTGTTTTTTTATAGTGGCTGCACCAAACTACATTCCCACCGACAGTGTAGGAGGTTCCTTTTTCTCTGCATTCTCTCCAGCATCAATTATTTGTAGACTTCTTAATGATGGCCATTCTGACTGGTGTGAGGTGATATCTCATTATAGTTTTGATTTGCATTTCTCTGATAATTAGTGATACTGAGCATCTCTTCATGTGCCTGGTATGTACACATGCACACATCTGTATGTTGGGAGACAGGCCTATAATCACAAAAACTGACGAGGTGATAATCAGAAACAATCGGGAAAATACCCAAAGAATTCTTTTAAAATGGAGAAAAAGATACAATTCAAGATCATGGCCTATTTTTTAAACCAAAGGTTTTAAAAAACAAATGTTATATTTATGAATTGCAGGCTTGTTCTTGCTTTCCTAGTTTACTTTCAGAGTAAAATTCAGCATGGCACCATGTATTTTTGGAACTGACGTAAAAAGTGTTGAACCAAATACCTGTAGCATTTTTCTGTTTATTTTCACTTTGATGAAGCTTTCAAAAATATGAGGATGGGGGGAGGGGTTGGGTAGAGGTAATTATGTTTTTATTTATTTAATGGAGGGACTAGGGATTGAACCGAGGACATTGTGCACGCTAGGCACACGCAGTCTACCACTGGGCTATCCCCTCCCCAGCCTGAGGACTTTTTAAAGCAAAAAAAGTCTTGTGGATAAAATAGGCTGATTTTCATTTCTCACTACTTTCATTTCTTCCAAAGTTGATTGTTTTTGTAAAGAACAAAAAGAAAATTCGTTTGTGAGATCTGTTTGTAAGTATGAAATAGATACCAACTGAACTTTAAAAACGTTATTCTCTGCAAGGCAGTCAACAGCACACGCAGAAGGAGATCATTAACTACCTGTGGGAATAACTGAAAAGATTTTTTTGGTGTTTCAAATGCTATTAAAACAAAACAAGAACAACAAAGGATTGTGTTAACAAAAGGAAAAGACCTGCATGGAGTACAGAAGGGAGCCCCCCAAATTGTAACTGTGTTTCCAACAACCTCGGAGGAAAAAGACTGACACCCCGACCTGGAACAGCTCCGCCTCCTAAGAGAAATGAGTGCGTCCGCAAAAGGTAAGTAAGGTACCTACCGTCTCCCTCTTGCATCCCGTGAAGCTTCTTGGAGAGGGAGGGTCACTGCGTTTGTAGCACACATCACACTGCTTTGGGAACAGCTGGTGGTGTAACCACACGGGACCCTGTTCGGTAACAGCAGCCTGTTGTGAAGCCAGGAAGACGGATGGTTACCTGGGGCCGGGAGTGGGGTGGGCAGCACAGCCAAGGAGCGAGAGGGAACTTTTGGGGACGATGGAAACTCTGTCTTGAATGGGGACATGATACCTACTTACTCTTTGGTTAAAACTCATCGAATCTCTAAGCTGAAGTGTATAATTCATTCTGAAGATTGTGTCTCACCGGGATTAGGGTTTTTGTTTTTGTTTTTGTTTTGTTTTTGTTTTTGTTTTGTTTTGTTTTGTTTTTTAATGCAGTGCGTAGCCTCCAGGAATTAAAAGTGGAGCGACAGGGTGGTCCCAAGCCCCAGGATGGTGGTACCCAGCATTTCCCGCACGGCTGGCCCTGCAACCAGCAGCTCATTCCAGCAAATTCTCAACCTGCTCCATTTTTTAAGGGGGGTGGGGGTGGGGGTAACAAGCTCAGAGAGCTGAGAACTCGCTGGAGTTCACAGAGCCCAAAGGCGCTGGCGCGGGTGCACGAGCCCGGGCTGTGATGTGACTTCACGGCTCACGGTTTGAACCACCGCGATGCCGTCCGTACCCAATAAAAGCTGGGTAGGTGCATGTTGAATGAGTGACTTTGGCTACAGATCCTTAAAACCTCCAAAAAAAAAAAAAAAAAAAGAGGAAGAGGAAGGAGAAATTTTAAAAAAGGAAAAATAACAAAAGCAAGAAAAAATCCACCAGAAAACCCCGAAAGCAAAAACAACCCAACATTAAAAAAAAAAAAAGAAGAAGAAGAAGAAGAAGAAGAAGAAGAAGAAGAAGAAGAAGAAGAAGAAGAAGGAGAAGGAGAAGGAGAAGGAGAAGGAGAAGGAGAAGAAGAAGAAGAAGAAGAAGAAGAAGAAGAAGAAGAAGAAGAAGAAAAAGAAGCAAATTCCAGCCACAAGCCGGGAACAGACGATCAGTACCAGCGGAGTAGGAACCCCGACCCCGAGCCTGAGGCCCGGCTCTGCGCGGGGGCGGGGCTTCGCCTCCGGGAGGCGGAGTCGTCGTTTCGCGTTTCCGGCAAGCTTGTACCTCTTCTCTTGCCGTAGTGTCTCAAACCGGAAGCTCACCCGGTTGCGTGCACCAGACTTCCGGGCGAGAGTGGGGCTAGTTGGTAGCATGTGGGAGCCGCTGTGGAGAGTCGCTGGCGTCTGAGTCCTGTCCGAAGTCGAGCTCCGGGTGAGCAGGAGCCGTGGGTCGGGCGGCATACGCGGGAGGGTAGGGTGTCCGCGGGCTCTCGAGTCTCCGCGGAGTCGGCGCTGGCGCGTAGGCTCCTCCGGGGCCGCCGGCGGCGTGTGCGCGGCCGCGCTGAGCGCTGGGGACACTTGCTCCGACCGGAGGCCTTTGCCGCTTGCGGTCAGACCGGCTTCTCGTCCTGTAGCGGCTTCTCACGGTGGCTGCGTTTCTTCGCCCGTGTTTTTAGAAATCCGCCGGCCTGGAGGATGACGTCCTTAGCCCAGCAGCTGCAACGGCTCGCCCTCCCCCAGAGTGATCCCAGCCTCTTGTCTCGGGATGAAGTTGCCTCTTTGTTGTTCGACCCCAAGGAAGCGGCCACCATCGACAGGGACACCGCCTTTGCCATTGGTGAGCTGCCCTTGAACTTAGGAAAACTGCGAAGCGTGCGTTTCCTGGGTGTTGCCGTATGTTCTTTTTCTTCTCTGACTGCCCTCCTCAGCGGTTTCTAATTCTCTGATTTGACTTACCTTGTTAAGACAGAGAATGACAATCAAGGACGTGCTACAAGCTTGAAATGTATGTAGGTAGCAGTATCTGAATTTCACAGACGAAGAAACAAGGTTAGGGAGGTCACCTAAGACGGAGAGGAAAAGCAGCCGAAGAGGGCTGGGGAGGTAGGGCTGGCGGGGTAGGAGAGGGGTCTTCCCAGGGCTGGCCTAGTTATGTATTGAAATTGTGTTGTATTGGGGGGAGGGTGGGGGAAGGCCTTCTGCTAGGAAGTACTTTCCATTCTCCTAGTTGGTGAGATGAGATTTATTCTCTATGCGGGAAACTAGAAAACTGTGTTTGAGATTATTACCAATTACATATGCTAAAAAAATTCAGGATTTTTAGGGGTAAGTAAAGCTGTAAGAGAGGGGTGAGATAGATGAGTTTGCTTGCAAAGAATTGTGAGTAATCTGCTGGCCTTTTCCTAGGATGCACTGGCCTGGAAGAGCTGCTTGGAATCGATCCTTCCTTTGAGCAGTTTGAGGCACCACTGTTCAGTCAGCTAGCAAAAACCTTGGAGCGCAGCGTTCAGACCAAAGCAGTGAACAAACAGCTGGACGAAAACATTTCATTATTTCTTATTCACTTGTCGCCTTACTTCCTGCTGAAGCCAGCACAGAAGTGTCTGGAGTGGTTGATTCACAGGTAGCAAATGGAATTACGGAAATAATTATGGGGTCACAACATTCATCTTTTTCTTTAAAAAGTAATGAGAACATTTGTCGATTTAAAGTTGAAGAATTAGGTATAGTAAGAGGCTAACGTCATTTCTGTTGGGTGAGATCAGCCCTTTTCATATTGAACTCATTTATATTGATGGTGAAAAACAGGGCTACTGAAGGCCCTGAGTAAATAGTCTAACCTCAGTCCTCAGGAGCTCACGTCACTTTGCCGTTACAAATGGCTGCTGCGTATTTGGGGCAGAGGGTAGTATTAAACGTCTTCCCTGCCGAAAGAATGACAGCAGTGATTTGGGAAGAGGCTGATGGTGTTCTCTAAAATACCTTAACTTAAGAAAACCAGTAACAGCTAACGCGTGTTGAACGTCTGTACACCAGGCCTTTGTGTGTATTATTTCAGTGCTCACAGCATGCCTGTGGGGAGATGCTTCTCCCATCCCCGTTTTACAGTTGAGAAAACAGAGGTGTGAAGGGGTTAAGTTGCCTGAGTCACACGACTAGTAAGCGGAGGTACAAGATTGTTTCCAAGGATGTGATCTTTCATCCACCTTGGAAACTGTCTCAGTGAAGTTTACTCAGTTTATTTTCTCGTTTATTTGAGTCACATCAGTATATCGCAGTTTACACATTTTTGTCTTTTCTTCCTTACGTATGTTTTAAAAGTAGGAAGGTTTCACTTCATTAATTGGAGGCCTGGGGGTATGGGAAGCAAGCGAGTCATTGAGAAAACAGACATTTAACTTGGGTCGTCTGATCATCCGAGTATTAGACTCATCAGACGAAAAACATCTAATATCGTCCCCCCGTCTTCTAGCATCTAGTTTCCCCCAAATAGATCATGAATGTGTAAGGAGTACTTTTTACGTTGGGTTTTGTGCTTCTTCACTCATGAAGCTTATTTAGCAAACATTTTAAGTTCAATACAAGGATGAATAGGCTGCCCTTTCTCACTGTTTTGAAATAAATGCCACAGTAAAGGTGTATACAAAGTTTTGGGTACCTAGTGCTGCCTGAAGTAATTGAAGGGAGAGAGCTTGATGGAGAAAGTGACATCTGGGCTGGCACCAAAGCTGTATATAGAACCACACTAAAGGCACAGGTGAGAGGATAGGAGAGTTCAGGCAGACATGAGAGATCTCTTGGCTGGGAGAATTAAAAGCATCTTGAGAAAGGAGGCATTTGCACTAGATCCTAAAAGCTAGAAGGAATTTGATGGATCTGACAGAATCAACAAATCTGTGTTATTAGAGAGGAGGGAGCCTTACAAAGTTTTGTGAAGTTCACAAATTACATGTGGCTGTATTCAAAGAAAGTAATATGATTTTCTGTTTCACTCAGTCTTAAGGTTTTGGGTTGTAGCAATTAGATAAACTGAGGAAGTTCCACCGTGGCAGGTGGACTCTAGGGCAGGGGGAGAAGCCAACATTGCTACCCCGCTGACTCGTTACTTCTCTGTCCATTTGGCTGCTGTGATCCCACAGTTATGTTGATGTAATGAGAGGTTTTTTAAGAAGTTGAGAGGAAGTGAATGGGTGTCAGTTTTGATACTGAATGTTTAAACACACTGCTGCGTGAGAATTGGCAGCAGCCTGTTGAAGAGTGCTGGGATGGCTGCTGTTTAAGTTTTGTGGTGGTTTTGGGCGTGTAAGGAAATAAATGGTTGGGAGTTTTGTGTCAGTTCGAATTTTTTCTTTTTCCCCCAGGTTCCATATCCACCTTTACAATCAAGACAGCCTCATTGGTTGTGTCCTGCCATACCACGAGACAAGAATATTTGTGCGGGTTATACAGCTTCTAAAGATCACTAACTCAAAGCACAAATGGTTCTGGTTGTTGCCAGTTAAGGTATGGTTGTTGAATGACATGTATCTGTAGTCATTACAAATCTTAATTATGAGTATAATTTGGAGAAAGTAAAATCATTCATACTCCTGAGAGTGGTCAAGTATTACCTCCATCACTTTTACTTCTTGACTTCCAGGTGAAACTTTAGAATGATAGCTGGCTTTTATTTAGTACCTGATACAGGCTAGGCAGTTTATATTGTATTATCTTGGATTCTCACAAAACCATTTTTACAAATGAAGACAGACTCAGAATTAGTAAGTTACTTGCCAAAGTTCATGTAACTCTAGAGTGAAAATCCAGATCTGATTCTAAAGCTTGTCTTTACCATGCTGTCTGGCATTTTACATTTTGGAACTGAAAAGCTTAAAAAAAAAGTTGGAGGTGAAGAAAAGCATAAAATACTTACAGAAATTAAAAGGATGAGGACAACTTGAAGGACTTCAGGAAATTACTAAAGTTGTAAAGAAAATGCTAGGAATTAATTTACAGGTGAGGAACAGGATGGTTGCCTTACAGGAAGGGCCTGGCTGGGATGGGATAGTGTGATTTTCTGTAAGACAGCAGACTCGCCAGTATCACTTTGCAGCCGTGGTAGAGGAAAGCAGGTGTACCTTGTGGGCAGGAATTGTACTGAACGTTGAGCATGGAGTTCAGGCTAGCGGACTGGGACTGTGAAGGAGTTACCTTTATGGGTGATGGCAGTGAGTTCCATGATCGGAATGAGAAGAAAGAGAGGAATGGAAGTTTTTAATTAGATGAAGAGTTTAAGAGTTTGGATGTAAAGCACTTGAGCCGAAGAATGTTGAGGAAGAGAAGCCAGCCTGTGATAAAGCTTCTTATCAAAGTACTCAGCGTTCCCTCTGCTCACAACACGCAAATTAATTTTTCCCAAGTCTACACACAGACCCTGCCGTTCTAGTCACAGTAGTTTCAGGTTTCCAAACCCCACCTAATCTAAGTTCACCTTAGATTAGCCTTTCCCTGGCCGATTCAGAATGTATCGTGTGCTGACACCTGCCATGCACACTGCTGGGCAGCGGGAATAGCGGTATAAATTGGCCAGGTTCCTCGTCTGGTTCTGTTAGTAATGCTGTAAAGCAGTGACAGAGCCGTGGCACGTTGGCTCAGACACCACGTCTAACCAGTGGAGTTACTAAGAGTCTAGAGAACCCAGATACATCTAAATACACACCTAAGGCAGCACACAAGCACTTTCCCCTGGGAACCTCCACACTCGCTGTGGGGCCTTCTCGTCTGAATTTCTAAAGTTTGCACATTTTTATGTGTTAATCTCATCTCTGCCACCAGTTATAAGGGGGGACTCTTTTGTATTTATGACCTGCAGTGTGAAGCTGCTACTTTGGCCAGTACTTGAAAAATAGTGCTGACTTGATGAATGTGCTGAGTAATCGTCGGTTCTTTTTGTCTCACAGCAAGCTGGAGTGCCCTTAGCTAAGGGAACTTTGGCCACCCACTGCTACAGGGATCTTGGGTTCATGGATTTCATTTGTAGTCTGGTGACAAAATCTGTGAAGGTGAGTAGTGTATTCTTTCACGATTGTATAATTCCGTTAGAAGGTTGCTTCGTCTGAATGAAAAAACATACAAAGGTCTTTTCTAATATTGGTAGTACCTCGAACACGTCCTTTTTGTTGAGTGATCTGCTGTCTTGGATCATGAACAGTTTAATCAGTCTTCCATGACCAAAGCTGTTTTTCTACAAAAATTATTCTCCTTGCCAAATTGTGTTTCCACTGACTGTTTAAACAAAGAGACAGCCTAAGAACATCAGGAAGGTGGTTCATTCTTGTCACATCTAATTGAACCATTACATTTGTTTATTTAATGTTGCATGTGGTCAGAATGAAGCTGTCAGCCTGCAGCAGGTGAGGAGAGCTGTGAATGAGTGTGTGCTTTCGTCTGATCGGCCTTTCCCTCTTCAGTGCGTCTTGTGCTCTGTGTTCCAGGTTTTTGCCACGTACCCTGGGGGCTCAGCTCAGCTGAGGGTTCTCTTGACTTTCTATGCGTCTACCCTGGTGTCATCTCTGGTGGCGGCCGAGGACATATCAGACAACATAGTTGCCAAGCTGTTTCCATACATTCAAAAGGTTGGCCTGGCTTATGTGTAAAGTAGATTATTTTGTACCTGAAGGGATTTTCCTGCATTTGAAAATTTCACTTCGACATAAATGTTTTTACCTTGACAGTTTATTTCAGGTGGCTGATGAGATTTAATTTTTAGGTAAAAATATAACTTCTTTTGTCTTAAAAACTTAAGAGTGGGATCTTAATTAGGGCCCCTTAAGAATAAGCGTTTGGCCCTGCCAGCTCCTCCCGGACTCATTTTCTTAGCAGTCGTTTTACATCACCGGAGAGAGGAGGAGGAGAGAATCTCTTCAGGGCAGAGGCTCTTTCATCATTCTTTTTGCTTTGACTCCTGCTGCTCCATGGTTCTCCCCAAGTGCCTCATCCCCGCCCAGCTTCCCAGGTTCCCCTCGGAGGCACTGCTTTAACTTCCCACCAGTGTCCCCGAATTACTGTCTCTAGTCAGACGCTGGTTCTTTTCTGGTTCAAGTCTCCCGTACGCAGGCGGTGTTCGCATGGAGAGGAGGACTCCCTGGCTCCCGCTAGGGTGTGTGGTGGGTGTTGGACTCGGGAGACCCTCTGTCATCCTTCTGTTACCCAGGACTCTTTTCTGGTTTCCGTGTCTGCTCAGAAGGGGGCAGCACCTTGACTTTTCATTTCCGAGGGGTGTTGACTCTCAGTGTCTGTTAGGCTGTGTTAATCTCTAATTAATGACATTTCCAGTTTGTTAAAATAAAATAACATTTAAAGTAGAATAAAATAACATAGTTTATCATTTTTCCTTGCATTTTAAAAAATGTTTAGGGATTGAAATCATCTTTACCAGATTACAGAGCTGCGACGTACATGATAATATGTCAGATTTCTGTGAAAGTGACCATGGAAGACACCTTCGTCAACTCACTGGCTTCACAGATCATCAGAACTTTGACCAAAATTCCCTCTTTGGTCAGGGATGGACTGGGTTGCTTGATAGTGGTCCTGCAGAGACAGAAGCCAGAGAGCCTTGGGAAGAAGTACGTACAGCTGAATTGAGAAATGATAGTAATTAGAGGAAGATGAAGTTATTTTTAATGATTTTTTCATAGGACAAATTTTATGCTATTTTTAGAAATTGCCATTTGTTGTCTCACGTGTAAAGCCAACACCTTATGTTGCTGCCACTTCACAGGCCATTTCCACACTTGTGCAGCATTCCTGACCTCGTCACGCTGCTCCAGGGGATCTCTGAGACGCACGACGTCAGCCCTCTCCTGCGCTACATGCTTCCCCACCTGGTCGCTTCCATCATTCGTCACGTCACAGGTGTGTGGGTGTACTGTTCTTGTCCAGAGACTTACTCTCATGTGATTCTCTTAAAATAGGAACCACATCTTTGTTAGTATCTTTAAGATACTTAGAGCTTCTGTTTCCAGTTGTTTTTGTGTAATTAATTACACAAAATTTATTTAAATTAAAAAATTAATTTAACTATTTGTCTCGTGTAAGAAACAGTTGGAGTGGAGAGCAGGTTGGTCAAAGGGAGATCCTTGTTAATTCAGTGATATGCTCAGTATTTTTTTTAAATGTGTGTTTTCAGTCTCGAATAAGACCGGAATTATTTTTAAAACAATTAAAATATGTTTCTGAGTAAAATCTGACCTTCTCGTATAGATATTTAATGAGCTATAGTGATTCATTTACAGTGAATATCCAGTTGCCAAAAAAAGTTTTTATCCCTTGAGTCATTGAGAATTTAAGACCAAGAAAATCTCATGCACAAAAAGCCATAAAGTTAATTAGAGTGATTATTTGCATTATGTTTTTTATCCTTCGGTAAATACAGAAAGATAAGAAGTTCTTGGTCCTGTTACTGCTGGGCTAAGAAAGACACACGTCATCTCTAAAGTTACGTTAGTCTGTTGGGAAATGAGGTGTGTGTAACCACACCTCAGTTTAAATGTGAGTTTCAGAAACATGGCTGATGCAAATGAAAGTGTATCTCTCTTGTTCTGTTGGTGATGAGTGGTGCAGCCAGGGCTTACATTCATTCAGTTGTAAATCTGGGCCAGGAGGTGCCAGCTCGGCTCAGGGAGGAGGCAGTGAGGTGGAGGTGTGGCCTGTTTTCACAGGGGGTTTGCTGAGACGTAGAATCAGGTCCCAGCTTCACCACTTGCAGTGTGACCTGGGGGACACTGTAGTTTTTGGATTTCTGTTTCATTAATGAGAGAGGCGTGATAGTATTTGTTTTTTAGAATATAGAGAGTTTCAGATAAAGGATAAATGAGAGAACTGTATACAGAATTGGTGTGAAAAATGTGAATGACTAAGTGGGTGAAGTGCATTTTTGAAAACAGGTAAAAAGCTGGAGGTCAGAATGTATGTTTTTAAAGCTATTTCTGTGGTTAATGACGTAACAACACCTAATAACATAGGCATGCAAAAATTCACCCAGTGGATTTTAATTTGTTATGTGCTAAGGAGAAGAAGCTGAAGAGCTGGATGGTCAAACCTGCAGGCGACTCTTGGAAGCCATACTCTCCAGTGTACCGCTGAAGAGCGGCTTGGACCACTTGTTGGCCAGGTGCGCTGTTTTGACGTTTATGATTTGTATTTCTGGGGCTAAGTGTACTTTTCAGGGTTGGCTAACAGATTTCCAGTATCCCTTTGTAATATACTTTGTCCATGTCATTTCGTTTAATCCTAAGTACTTAGCCCAATAATTGTGGCAGAAGAAGAAGAAGTAATTTCTCTCATCTGTCTTTTGTGCCTGTACATGATCATGGAAAGTTAGTAGTGAAGCTACATTTGGGTTATTCTACATGTAATTTGTGATTGTTTAAAATTTCCTGTTGATAAATGGACCAAAATGCCTGAGACAGCACATCACAGTGAGTAGCAGTAAATATCAAATAGAAACTTACCATTGAGTGTTGGCATGAAGTAAAGCCAGCACCGTCTCCGTTTTCTTACTTGCTTGATACGGGGGCAGGAAGGTAGGCAGTGCAGTCTCACGTCGGTCTGCCTGCCCTCTGTCACCCCCGGGATACGAGGGGGTGGTTCTGAAGGTCAGGCTGCGTGGGTCTGGCTTTGCCGGGGTGTGTCGTGGGGCAGGCACCTGTCTGCTGGTGTGTGTCATTCGTGCCCTGGCTCCCACGGGTGGCGTGTGGGTTACACGAGCTTAAGTAGGTGAAGGACTGTGGAGAGCTTGGGCTCGGGTCCGCCCGGGGCTGCAGACCTGGCTGTACTTCCTGGGGTGGAGCCGGGCGCGCCCGGCGTGGGCTCTTGTCGCCCTTCCCTTCGACCTCGGGCTCCGTCGGGCTTCTTAGCTGGGGCTTTGTGTATCTGTGAATTAGGTCTGCTCTCTGCCGCGTGGAGGTCTGGCAGAGGTGATGTTTTCCAGAGTCCTTAGAACATAGTAAGTGTTCAGTGAGTAGTAACTCTCGTGTCTGCTGGCATTTGCTTTGTTTTGCAGCCTCCTTTTTGAAGAGTATATTTCGTACAGCTCACAGGAAGAAATCCATCCTGATAAAGTCTCTCTGCTTAACGAACAGTTTCTTCCACTTATCAGACTTCTAGAAAGCAGGTGGGTTGCGTGTGTGGCTTCTTGTTTGTGAAGAGGTGGTCCTCAGGCCGCAGCTTAATACAGGGACTGGACTGTACGAAGCCTGCTCTTTGCTTCCTTTCGGGGGGGCAGTTTCAGGGTCTCACCGTGCCTGAAATGCGAGAGGAAATACGGGTGGTGTGGGGACTATGAGCGTATGATTTTTTACAGAGAGACTTTCCGGTGTTGAAGCAGTGATGATAATTGATTGGGATCAGTTTGCATACTCCGTTTGTCCAAATTTAAGTTTCAGTCTCAGTAGTTTTAAAAGTTTCATTTCTCCTTTATGCAGATACAGCGTGTGTGGTTAATGCTTTTATTGGAAATAACAAACTAACCCTTCGATTTCATCCCAGGTACCCCAGAACATTAGATGCTGTGTTAGAGGAGCACCTGAAGGAGGTCACAGACGTGAAGAAGCAGGAGCTTTTCCACCAGTTTATCTCCCTTTCTACAAGCGGAGGAAAGTACCAGGTAGCTTTGCCTTGGGGGTTGATGACACTTGTGGGTGCCGCACGGATGTGGTCGCGTGAAGAGCCCGGGAAGGAAGTTTGCTACCTCACTCCTCTCTTTGGAAAGTTTCATGGAGAGAGAAGGTTTTATGCAGGTTTGCCTCGTCACCTGAAGTAAGACTCTGAGACAGGAATTAGATAACTGGAGAAGGGTGCAATTAATTTTTTAATAACTGTGCATGTCATACTTAGGGAAAGTGTTATGTTAGAACTTCAGGGATTTTCTGGTAATTCACCCTAAGTCTTTATACTAAAAGTTAGACGTTTAAGTAGTTCTTATAATTAGCCTAGAAAATAAATATTATGAATAAAAGTATAATTATTTTGGTTGTTCTCATCCGTAATTAGGCTTTGATCTTTATTGGTATTTTATTCCCAAATTGTAGGTTGATGGACTTCCTTCTTAGTCGAAATACGTAAATAACCTAAGTTGTCACTAATCTGAATGTCACTGTTGTATCATTCAGATAAATTGCATTCTCTCTTCAGTGATCAATTTTTAAAAATTTTATCAAATGTCCTTCGATTTCATAGACAACAATGTGATACGTATTGTATAAGAAGCACACAGGAGTTTTGCGGGACAATTTCAGAGTATGTACAGATTGGAACACAGAGGTTTAAACCCGGGTGTACTGACCAGCGGTTTTGAACTCTGGGTAAACTGCATACAAAACCTACAGTTCAAATACCAGCCAATCTGGAAACTTCTCATAATACAAAAATGATGCTCTGAGGTGCAGAATACTTCTTTTAACTAACAACCTATATAAACCTTTAAAATAATAATTAAAAACAACTTCAGAATTTATAAAGATTAGCTATAAAAATATCTTGACAGTCACTTTCCTTACATAGGTACCATTTGGTACATTACAAAACAGTCTCTAACATAAAATTGCCTTAATAACGCTACTGTTTTAGAATCTGATAAACCTTGCATTAAATTGATTATAAAATCTTCTTGGAAAACCTTGGTCTGCATCTTCAGAAAGATTTTTAAATCCTCTAATATCATCTCAAGGGCCTGTAAGCATTCCATTCTGGTAAAGCACAACAAAATAAGTAGTGTATGTTCAACTGCAGTTGGAGTAGAGAATCAAAAAACAATTTATTAAATATTTGTAGGAAATCCCCATTCCCAGAGTAACCAAAAAAACGAACTAAAAGCATCAGACTTTTAAACAATTCTCTTTGCATTCTGATAAAAACTGTTACAGAGTCACCACACTCCATTCATGCACCTTAGATGCCTTTTAGGACAAGGCCTCAAACATGATTAACCCCATCTCAGAACCCTTTCAAGTCCAATAAACAAGCTTTTAAACACCCATTTAAGATCCGACAGTAGAACAAGCGCATGTAATCAGAGCACATAATTTATATATATAGTTATGTGTCAGCTTTTCTGCTTGTAGTTTAGAATCTATTGGTGGTAGCTGGTGAACGTTCATTTCTTCTTGAGTAGGTTTAATTTTTACAGAGCTTCCAGTTGTGCCAGTAACTTCCTTGAGGTCATTTTCTGCTTTATCCTCTGTCACCAGATCTCTTGCATAAGATATTTTTGAGTTGCAAAAGCCTAAATAAAAAGCTTCATTTTTGACCTTTTAATTTATAAAGCTCCATCAAAAAGAAAAGAACCCCATCTACTTTTTAGGCAAGTCTGCAGAAGTATTTTCTTTAAGAATCAAGCACTTTTATTAGAATAAAGATCCTTCAGAGTTTTTAACTTTTCTGTTAGATTTTTACTTTGATTTTCCAGGACTGTAGCTCGGTTTTCCAGTATTTCACACACTCTTTCTTCTCTCTGTGGCGTTCTTGAGCAGCTGCTGTGTTTTTCATCAGTCTTATTTCTCCTTTCCTTGGGGGCCCTCTGTCGGAGTTGTCTGAGATGTAAGGGCACAGGAGATGCCATCACCGCAGTTTGTGGTAGCAAGTGGCTGAAGGTGTGTCTGTGTAGCTCCCGGCGTGGTTTATGCAGCTGCCTGGTTGCTGCGCACAAGTATTACCACCCAGCAGAGGCTTGTGCCTGCTGGAGCGTTGTGCCTTGCTGGGGACCCTCTGAGTTTGTCGTGGGAGGCATGTGAAGCCCCTGGACCCTATCTGCCTGGGCTGGCCAGCTATAAGGCTCCACTAGGGGCAGTGGCAGTGTGCCGTCCGGTGCTAGTCTGATCAGACTGGAAGTGACAGCAGAAACTCCAGGGTTTTCTCCTTCTCCTTTCCTGCCCCAGGTATTTTCAGAAGCTCGATCTTTGAAAAGATCTCTGCAGATGGGCGCCGTGCTAGGATCCCATGGGCTTTCTGTGCGGAGCCCGTGTGTTGAATGAGTCCGGAGACTCGTCACTTGCTGATGAGGTTGTTGAGTAATACAAGGAATAGGGGGTCCCTGAACTGTTGAGTTAGATTGAGGTGCTGTTTCTGAAGCGTTACTCTTGTGAGAGCCTTCCATAATCAGCTGTGATTCCTCGTGGCAGCGGGACCTCCACCCCCACTCCCCTCCACACCTGTCTGCTGAGGCCAGCACCTGCTCGGGGCCAGGAGGCCACTCGGTGGGGTGGTTTCCTTGGCTTAGTGGCGTGGCGCTCCTCTCAGCTGCTGCTTGCTCTGGCGCAGGGCTGTCGGCCCGGCCTTGACTCACGCCCGACCTACCTGCCTCTTGTAGACTGCACTCAGCGATCAATTTTTTTAATTCATATTTTCATTTAGGTGCTAATACAGTGATTTGTCTTTGGTGTTTTTCACCTTGGAATCAGATGTACATAAAGAATACAGAATTACTTCACTGCTTTCAACCTAAGGGCACAGATATACACGAAATCACAACGTTGTAATTCACACTGTGTTCTGGAGGCAGAGATTTTGCTTAACTTT
The DNA here is from genome assembly GCF_048564905.1 of Vicugna pacos. NCBI lineage: Eukaryota > Metazoa > Chordata > Mammalia > Artiodactyla > Camelidae > Vicugna > Vicugna pacos. The sequence goes on along the minus strand of NC_132997.1, from coordinate 30,679,259 downwards.
TTACCTTTGGTTTGCTTTGCTTTTTGGTCTCTGGAATCAGACAGTTGTTACTGAACATGTTGGGCAGCTTGGGGTGGTTTCCTCTGGTTTTCCTTTTGGATAGCACGCTGCTCAGATTTAATGGCAAAATCATTTGGTAATTGTGATGAATCCTCTAGTTTTTAGCAGATTCTGATACCTCCTTGATGCTCAGTCTGAATCATCCGCTTGCTCCTGTGAGACTTCTGGCCGTTAATCATCTGAGAAACATCATGGAAACGTCGCAGGTTGGTGTCCGCGTTCGTTTCTAACGTCCTTATCCTTACGATGAACAGTGTAATTCTAGAATAAGAAGCTGAAGTCACCACCGAGAGTCAGTGTTAATGACAGAGATAAGCCCAATAAAGCGGCTGAGAGTGCACGGGACGGAGAGTCAGGCCTTGCACACCAGGAGCCACCGCTGTAACCCGTGTGCCCGGGTGGCAGCTGTTCTCCTGTGTTTCCCTGTCATAGGTGGTTAGTTAAGCTGTAGGTGAGTTTTTCCGGCTAGAATTTATAGATTAATTCACAGAGGTTCACACGTTACCAGAATTTTCTAGTTTTGACGCTTGAATTTGATAGTCTTAAATTTAACATGAGCCTGTTTGGGGACATCAGAGCGATCGCTTTTGGAGCCCTGCTTATGATTTCAGTCCCTGCCAGTCACAGTTTAAAATTTTGGTGGCTCCAAGTAGTAAGTACAGAAGCTAACTTAATTTGTAGACAAAGCTTTTATACCAAAATGATGTTTTACAGAGACTTCACAGTGATTCACACAGAGCGGTGTTTTCCCAACGTCAGCCATTCAAGCAGACTTTTTGCCGCGTTCGCTCACCGCTGACGCTGCTTCCTTAAAGCTTTTCTTCAGCGTCCTTCACGTGGACTCGTTTTTTACATAGGCTTTTTAAAATTAAGTGATGGTCGACTTGTTAGTTTCAAGTGTACAGCTTAGTAATTGGGCACTTTTGTAGATTATACTCCATGCAAGGTGGTTCTAAAACACTGACTGTATTTCCTGTGCTGCACATTGTATCCTCGTAGCTCATCTAATTCATCTACTTTACATAGCCCTTCGTATCATGAGTTTGAAGTTCTAGTTGTATATACATTTTACTGTTCTTAATAAAATTAAAATAGGACTGTTCATCTGTGTAGTTTCTAAGATCACTTCATGTACTGCCTTTTGCATATCTGGAAAATTTCTGGGCAAGAGAAACACGGTAGCAGAGCTTAGTTTCCTCACAGCACACAGTGGTGTGCACGCACCGAACCCCAGACTTGTGTCCTGGCAGTTAAAACCATATGCATGTTATATGTAGGATTTAATTTCAGCTAATTGTAATTAGCACGTTAAATTCATCTCAGTTTGAATTTTACTGTCCTTAATATTTGACTTGTAATGTAAAAAAGATTTTTTTGTTCTTTTGTATTTTTAAGTTATACCTAATTTTAAAAGTGGTTGATAAGTTTGTCTTATTGATTTGTTTGATAATTAAACTCAGTGAATACTGTTCTTTCTTGTAATAGGGAGATTGTAGTGTCTAGAATTAAAAGGTTATCCTGGAATCTCTGAGTCTGGAAGCCCCTCTCAGCCTTCCTTTTTTTGATCCTGGCCTCCCCTGGCCTCCGGATGTGTTAGTTTTTCAACAAAGCGCAATGCAGACATTCATCTTCACAGGCTGCGTGCTGTGGCTGCAGTCGGCGTCTGTCTTTGCTTCGACTTCCTTCCCCTTCTGCGTCAGTGGCAGGCAGTAGGCTCTCTTCTCTTCTAGAACCCAGACTGGGCTGTTTTTGTTGGCTTTTGGGGAAATTCTGGCATTTGATACATGAAGCTTTGACTTCAGTTTTGTGAATTCTAGGGGTTTTACTTCTTGTCTCCCAACCTTCTGATGCACATTTTTTTTTGTAGGGTTTCTTTTTTTTCTCTCTCCCCATCTGTGGGTAGAGAGAGATTCGGTTTGGTTAGTCTTATTTTCCTGTCATGGTGCACGATCGTATGCTTTATTGTCTTTTGTTACTTAAAAATAGGATTTATTTTTTTTTTTGGCAGACTGGCTTCTCAGTGCGTGTCTCTGTCCTTGTAAAAATCTTGAAAGTTCGCAGCTAGCTTCTAACAGTGTTTAAGGCACGGGCTTGTATCGTTTAATCCTGTAACGGCCCTTTGACGTGGGCGCTCTCAGTAGCCTTGTTTCATAGATGAGGACGGGGAGGCCTGGAAAGGGCAAGCAGCTTGCTCGAGGTCACACGGCCCGGCGGTGGTGGAGCGGGGTTGAGACCTGGGCAGTCTGGTTCTTTAGTCAGTGCACTCCCAGTACCTAGGCTCTTGCTTCAGCACGATGGCATTTCCATCATATCTTACTATATCTTCAGTGGAAACTGGGGAGAGTTTGTACCAACTACTCATCTACAAGGAGCTTCTGAGATTGCCTGGTTCACTCAGGTGTGCTTAGCTCTGCGTTTGCACCTGGGGCCGCGAGCCTGTGTCCCCCTGATGGGTGTTCTGGGGTGTTCCTGCTTCCTTTCTAGGGTCATGTCTCAAGAGGTTTCAGCAACAACTGAACACTTTTTTTCTGTTGCTCAGGAGAGTATCGACGAGTCTTTCATAAAAGAAGCTGTTTTAACCCGATTAGGCGATGATAGTATAGATGTTGTTTTGTCAGCTGTGAACGCTTTTGAGGTGAGTGACTTCGTTTTGAAATGCACGTTTTGTTTGTAAGTATTTTTTACCCTTTCTCACGTGATGCTCTGCTATTGGCAGGAATATATGGGGAAATTATTCTCCCGTGGGAAATTTGTTCTCCTGAGGGCACAGACTTAAGCGTGGTTGGGGAGAGCTCATGGGAGTAATTGGACTGCACTGTTTTATGCATTTGGAAATTCTTTCAAGAAGGAAAAGTACACTGAATTTTTATTAAGAGTGAATTCCTGGGGGTTGTGGAAAATTGGCCCATGAACGCCACTTTTGAGAAGTCACTCTCAAACTTAGATGATACTAGGGTTCTTGGGAGATACATTCTTCATAATTCGTAACTTCTTAAGTTTTGTTTAACAAGCACTGTATGTATTTGAAGCAAGTAAAAATTATTTATGGTTTTTTTTTCCTCTAGGTTTTCAAACAACACTTCAGTTCAGAAGTGACAGTTTCAAATCTTCTGAATCTTTTTCAAAGGGCAGAACTTTCAAAAAATAGGGGATGGTACGTATTCACTTACACAGATAAATGGGTGAAATTCTTATATCAAGCTCACTTGTATTTGGGTTTGCTTGGGTTCATGTGCTGTTCTCTGTGTTTGAGACTTTCCTTAATGCAGTGGAAAGAGAAGTATAATGTGTGATGTGTTGCTGAGATCTGGGGAGGAGGGTGGGAAGGAGCTTTAGTTTTGTACTTTGCATAGTTCTGTGTGTTTGATTTTTTATGAGTGTAGTGTGTTACTTTATAATTAACAACAAATAGGAATATATTAAACAAACACAAAATGAGCTTAGAGGCACATGGTTCCCCCTGTAGTATTTGCTGGGCTTCTGTCATTTCATTTTGACACCAGGGCTTTTGCATGGAAAAACAACTGAGCTTCTCGGAAGCTGAGGGCGTGTCGTAGGTTTTTGTAGCCTGTTTAGTTCTTAGCGCACGGTGTGTGCTCGGACAGTATTTTTTGACTTGTAAGTGAATCTCTGATTTCTAGTGGACTTGAGACATATAGTGTAATAGTATGTTTAACGTTGTGGTTAACCTAATGATTTCTTTAAAAAAAAGATTTGACAGAGGTCATTTAAGATTACTGTCCCAGACTTGCAGACGTAGTAAACAATCTTATGGTTACTGGGGAAAGGGGGTGGGAAGGGATTAAATTTTGGAGTTTGAGATTTGCAAATGTTAGCCACTATATATAAAAATAGATTTTTAAAAAAAGTTCTGCTGTATCGCACAGGGAACTATGTTCAATATCTTGTGATAACCTTTAATGGAAAATAATGTGAAAACAAATATATGCCATGTATGACTAGGACACTGTGCTGCACACCAGAAATTGACACATCGTAACTGACTGTACTCCAATTAAAAAAAAAAGATTATTGCCCCAAATAATTCCTTTATGCATGGATTTGGGCGGGGGGGGGGGGATTAGGTTGGTTGGTTTAATGGAGATACTGGGGACTGAACCCAGGACCTCATGCGTGCCAAGCACACGCTCTATCACTGAGCTATTTCCTTTCCCCTTAGCATGGATTTTAAGTGATGTCTTGATATTTGTGAGTAATGGGTTTGGTAAAGAGACCAGGATGATTCTTTGCTGAACTCAAGTCTCTAATGTGTCTCTCAACTGAATTGTGCTTCCGTATCTTTTAGGTACAAGGTACTCGAGATAGCAGCAGGCATACTGACTAGAGAAGAGGTCCTGAGAGGGAATGGTCAGCTGTCAGACCAGGTGGTGGTGCATCTGCTGCCGTTTATGGTCATCGACAGTGACGATGTGGAATCCCCTGAGATGAAAATGGCTGTCTATTTGTCAAAATCAGGAATTTGCTCTTTGCACCCTGTATTAAGAGGTTGGAAAGAAGGTAAGAAATTCAGTTGTTTTTTAGAAAAGGTGAACAGGTGACCAAAAAAAAAAAAAAAAGATAAGTACAGGTAAAACTTGGCTGTAATTGTTACATGCTAGCAAGACTGTTTAAAATTTTTGCTAAGATGAAAAGTATATAGTGAAAAGGAAGCTGACCCACTGAACTGGATGAAAGGAAAAACAGACAGCAAACCTTCATAGGAAATTGTAAACCTTTTGCCTGAATTCCTTGCTCTGTGTGATCTTTAGGTGAGTGTTGGTGATGTAAGTGCCCTCTGGTGTTCAAGTCTTTTTTTTTTTAACAGCTCTTGAAAATGTGATTAAAAGCACAAAGCCAGGAGAACTAATCGGTGCAGCAAATCAGAAGATGATTGAGTTGCTGGCTGACAACATCAAGTCAGAGGACCCCTCTTCAATGTTAAAGATGGTGGGTGTGCAGCCAAGTCCACGCCACCCCCTGGACTTCCTTCTCCCCGTCTCCCTGGATTCTCAGTGTCTGCTTTACTAAAGCCTTTTTTAAAATAACTGTTCCATTCTTGAGTACTTTGTTTTGTTTTAAAAATATATAATGTTATTTAGTATATTTTGCAGATCATTTAAAATTCATAACATTTAGTATCATTTATTTCATTGTGGTTGTATATTGGAGAAGGACTCCAATATCATGCACTTTTTAACCTTTTTTTTCTCGTTTAAAATGGTAAAGTCACTTTTTTTGTTAAAATAACAATAATCTAAAAGAGGTGAAATTTTCTTTTCCTTTAGTAAATAAACCTTTCAGAGGTATTAGATGTAAAAACATCTAGTTGGCAAGTACAGTGACGTTCAGTGTTAATTTCTGAAATTATTTATTTTTATAATTACTCAGAAATCAAGGCTTACTACTTTTTTAAGACTTTATATTTATCATCTCACTCTAAATACGAGATACAGGATACCTAGATAAGCAGAAGTAGAGAAAATTGTTTATGTGCAAACCAAGAGCTACCAATAACGGAGTATGTTCGTTTCCCGAGGTGGAGGATTTAATAAGCATTGGAGAAAAGGAGCCCTGTAGCCCGAAGCAGAAAGTGACCTTCCACGTGGTCCTGGCTGTGCTTGTTTCTTGCTGTTCATCCTTAAAAGAAACTCACTTTCCATTTGCGACAAGAGTCTTCAGTTTGTTACAGAAGAAAATAAAGCAGCTGGAAGGTGTCATTACCACAGTGGTAAGGAGCTGCAGAGTCTGGGAGGTTGAGCGTGGAGCAGAGTGACAGCCTGGCCTGTGGGTCAGAGCAGAACTGAAAATCGGAGGCCCAGGTGCTGCGTCTTAGGATCCTAGGGGTGAGGTGTGAGGCAGCTTGGGCGGCAGCAGACAGAGAGTCAGTGCTCTCTCCCTTTTGCAGAAAGTGTCACCGAACCACGGATTTTCAGGGTTGCGGTGTTCTGTGTCTGACGGCTGACTCTCCCCTGAACCATCCTCACTGGGTGATGATCCGAGCCGTACTCAGCTGCCTCTGGCGTGAGGCACTCACTGGTTGTGTTTGTACTGAACAAAGTACTGTTCCATTCTTTTGTTTACGAGGACAGATCTTTTGTGTTACTTCAGTATTACACAGACTTGGGCTTCGCCAGCCTGCTGTTGTCTCTGACAGTACTGCCAAGGCACGTGTGTCGTGTGTTGGTGCTTTTATCTAATACCACACCTTGAGGTTGTAGATGGTTTCTTCTAGTATCTGCCATATAGTAGTGTTTTGTTTTTGTACGCCCTCCAGAATTCAGAGGGGTCCTTGGTTTGGGGGCTGCTAAACGGATCACATCTTGTTCACATTCACATGTGCCCTCAGGATTTTGTAAGTTCTGGTCATAGCCACTGTCAGCTAAATTGATGTGAATCTTCATATTTAAAAAGTAGCCCAGATGGGCCCCTCTGAACTTCTCTGTATCTCTGTGACAGCGTGAGCCGGGCTGTCTTTGGTCTCGCATTGCAGTGCGGACACGTTGGGGGTTGTGTGTGTGCGCGGACAGCGGGTCGCTTTACGTCTGACAGGCTTCCTGAGAGGCTCGAGCATCTTCCCGGCTGTTGCAGCGCACGAGCCAGGAAACCCCTCACCAGAGACTGTCTCAGGGGTCTGGCTTTGGATTGTTTCACTTCCAGGTCACTGCTCTGCGCTCACCTGTGCGGAGCTGGTCTGTCATTTTCCTGCCCCGTTTCCCGTGCTTCCTCCTGGCGTTTGTAGTACGATTTCTAAACACCTGAACGTCTTGCTTCTTGTTTGGAATCATCTGCAGGGATGGGGCTCTCACCCTGGGCCCTCTTCAGATTAGCAGTGCGAGTGTGCAGTGAGAACAGTCCTGTTAACGATCTCCTGGAAACCCCACCCTTCATCTTTCTGTTTAGAAACATGCCTGTTTATTTCCACCTTTTACTTGATCAGCATAATTTATATGAATAAGGTTTGTCTTCAGGGGTGGTGTTTTAAGAAAACAGGAAAAATCAAGCCACAGTTAACTTGTTTGTGTCTTTTCTCGAGAACAGTGATGATTAGACCTCGTTAAGAATCTGATTAAAACTGTTAATCCTCTCCCCACCTCAGTGCGCGTGTGGACAGAATTTTGCCGGTGACCCGGTGGTACATCCGCTGGTCTGTCTGTATGACCACGTTCAGGGCCCCGTTAAACGTGCACTGGTTTTGCTCCTTTTAACATTTCAGGAGATACCCTCGGAGTGGCATCCGGAGCTGATGACGGACAGAGGGATACCCCTGGAGCTGTGGGCACATTACGTGGAACAGCTCAGAGCTGCCCAGAGCATGGCCATGGAGGACGCAGTTTTACTCGTGTTTTCGCTGAAAAATTTTATTCACGCTCTCAAGCGTCCTAAGTCTTTTCCTGAAGGTAGGTGAGCTGGGGGTCCTCCATGGTGGTGCTCTGAGAACTGACTGCTGACTTCACTGCTGTCTTGTCTTGAGTGCAAGGCTCCCGGCCGTGTGTCCCCACGGCTCACACACCGTGTCTCCTTTCCTCCCCGTCCGGTAGGCGGCGCCTGGTGGAACCCCGAGCGGCTGCAGGAGGACGGCCGAGGCTACCTGCGCCTGCTGCTCGGGCTCTTCGAGGTGGTGCTCGGTGCTGCCGACGCCGCGCACTTCCGCGTCCTGATGAAGCTTTTCATAAAGGTACCGGCGCGTCTTCTTCAGGCGTGCTCTTCCCTTTAAGAAGGTGTCGTGGATCAGTTTAGGAAGTCCTTAATGACAGTGAAAGTACTCTCAGCAGTGGAGAGCGTGAAGATAAACGCAGGCCCTGTGAGGCGGTGCTGAATCCCGACGCCGGTCGGGCCTGGTCAGCAGTTTGCTCGTCACAGCAGGCCCGTCCGTTGGGTTAACTCCTGCCCTCACCGGCAGGACACTGATGGTCAGAGAGGCAGTTTAGGACACGCGGAGTCACTCGGCTAAGAGCTTTGGTCGCAGCGCCGCGCCCTCCATCGGCCAGGACTGGGGTCGGTTCTCTGTCCTGGTCCTACCTGCCCTCTGCGGCATTTACCCTGACGTCGCTCGTGCTGTCCCTCGAGGACTTTCTTAGTGGGGCTTCCCCCACGCCACTCCTGTCTTGCTTTTCTGCTTAGTGACCTCGCTTTTCCTGCTGTCGTCCGGTGTGTTCAGGTGCAGACTCCTAGTGAGTCCCCTGGACGCCAGTCTCTGCCTTGTGTTGTGTCCTTCCCAGTTCACACACCGAGTGTGGAGGAACTGAGTGACTCAGCAAAGGAAAGCGTTGCAAAGAATGGCTGTTTCCTGTGGTTAACACAGTAGTGAAAGAGGATTTGGAACCAACTTAATTTGAGTAAGAATTAAACTTCACTGTCTCTTTTTTGTTTTAATGTAGGTGCATCTGGAAGACATTTCCCAGTTCTTCAGGTTCCTTTCTGTTTTATGGACCTATGGCTCCAGCCTTGCAGACCCGCTGAGCTGCAAGGTGACGGCCGCACTGCAGACCCAAGCCCTGTACGTCGGCCGCGTGCTGCTGTCCTCTCAGGAGGCACCGTGCCGCCACCAGCTGGCGTCCGCGTCGTCGCCAGGTACTGCGCGTGGCGCCGTCACCTTCTGTCACCGCCGTGTAGCGTGTGACGGTTGTAGTTTAGAGAATTTCTTTTTTTTTATTAATGCTGAATGTGCCCTCTGCCTCTGTGTGAGTGTGTGTATGCATGTATGTGTGCATATGTAGGTGGTTTCTGGTTACTTCTAAGTTTGCTTTTGGGTTTTGAATGTCAGTTATGGAAACCCACCGAGAGACACATAATAAAAAAGGCAGGTGGCTGGTCACAGGCTTTCAGTATCCAGCTGTTCGTGTCTTCGGCTTCAGCAGGAGCGGGACCGTCTAGGGAAGCCAGACCACACAATACAACTCAGTCTTCAGCTGACTGCTTGTAAAGTGGGTCTCCATTCAGACCGCCCTCCTGGGTTTGTCTGTCACCACGTGTAAGACATTTTCAGGCTAGGCACTCACTAATGAAACTCCCCAAAATAAAATTTCTGTTTTCTATAAAGTGAAACTGTGCCTTTTGCAAGAAATGCAGAATTTCACGAAGTTGATGACTGTGACACTGCAGAGTGGCTTGACTTAGAAAGCGGGTGACAGATGAGAGGGCCTGGCAGAATTGCACCTGTGGGGGTTGAAGGTGACGGCCTTGCTGAGGATGACGGGTCGTTTAGGTTCCGGTGGAGTAAGTGGCCCATGGGAAACCTGGAGGTGTTCTTGCTTGATTTTTTAAATTCCAAAATCACGCTTTCTAAATGGTCTGTGAATGGTTATACATTTTTCCCAGAATAATTTCTCAATGTTTATCATTTATTACCTCCTTGAAAGAACATGTTATCACAGTTGTAACCAAAATTTTGTTATATATGAGGTAAAACACACACAGTTTCAAGTTTTACTTACAAAATAAAATCCCACGAGTGTAGCTCTTCCCCCACTACTTACTATAAAATTGCAGCCTCTACTTCAGGTGGATTTACTTTTACGGTTTTTTCAAGCGTTTTGGATGAGAACTTCCTGGGCATTTTTAAACTTTTTCAGTTAATACCCTGGAAACGTCTGTCTGTATTAACAAATGTAGACTTTTGTCTCTCTTTTATATGTCTGAAGAGTATTCCATTGTATGGAGATAGCATAATTTATTAATAGTTATCTGCTGGTAAACTTGTGAGTTTTCAGAAGGGTCGTAACTGTTTCGATTTCTAACTGGGTGTGTGACGTCTGCTGTGCTTTGGCGTCCAAGGCGGTGGCTCCTGAGGAGGCTGTGTCCCGCGGTCTGCGAACAGCAGGGCCGGGGGCCTGGCTCCCCTGGGGTTGCCGCAGCCTGGGCCCCCCCCCCGCCCCCGCTGCCTGCCTTTCGTCACCTGCCCCTTCCCGAAGCGCTCCGGCGTTTATGCTGCGCAGCCCTGGCACAGTCCTCCGCTGAGCGCAGGGGAGGCACCGTGCTCTCCTCGAAGCTCAGGTCCCCCAGGGCCTCCGCTGAGTCCGCAGTGAGGAGCCGCGGGAGTGCTGGCTGCTGTGTGTGTTCATAGATTAACCAAAGACAGTGTGCTAGTCAGAAGGGGTGGGGGGGCGTTGGAATATTACAATTATACGAGTTAAGTTCTGTCAGTGGCTTGGGAATCTAACCATCATTTCTTGTTTCTGTGCAAATACGTACCCCAGCTCAGGCTGGCATACGGCGCATCCTCGCTAAATGAATGAGCGTCTGACACAAGCTGGGGCTCGCGTTGGTTTGCTGTGCCTTATCGATGTAGTGAGTTTATTTGCATGTTCAAGAGCAGAACTCAAGTATGGTTTCCAGCTTTTATATAAAATACGCTGTTTTAAATCAAAGTAAATTTGTTTGTAGAATGAAGTCACACAGAAGATTTTTAAATGGAAGGACATTCCTAAAACCTGATTACTTATATAACGTAGCTTTGACTTGTCTTGAGTTCTAGTACTGTACGTGAACATGGTAACCATTGTAGTTAGTACTTTGAATTTGTTTCTGAATTTGTATTTTTCTGGAAGCTCTGCCCCACCTTACTGGGAATTTTAGCAAATAGATATCCTGATCTGAAACTCCCCTTTGTCTGAATTCAACTCTCCAGCTGTTTATTTCTGGCTTTATTTTATAAATTAATGTGATGGAGACCAGGAAGGACTTTCCAGCTTTCCCATGACCGTGAATGTGTATGAAAGCTTGTCACACTCTGTCTTAGCATTCCAGAAGTAGTATGTGTGGAGCAAATCGTTTCTAGTAAGGGGAAAATCACCAGAACGTGCCCCAGTAAGTGGTATGGAATAGAGCTTAAATAACTAATTACCATAAAGGAGTTTGGGTGCCTCTTTATCCCAGAGATTTCTTTTAAAAAACCTCTGAATCAGTTGATTACACAGATGCATTCTACCAGATCCCTGAAGCAGGTAATCTCAGTGCTGTTGAACGGGCAGGGCATAGAACGGAGGAACGTAACTCATAGGACCAGCGTAACTCTGAAAACTGACACTGCTTACAGACAGAAAGCCATGATTGCTTTGAATAATAATGCAAAAATTCTAAATAGAATATTTGCTGGGTCCATTAGCATTATTTCATTATTTTAGAAAACAAACATTTTCCCAGTTAGAGTTCATTCCAACAATACAAAATTATTTCAGAATAAGGAACTCTGTTAATGTAATTGACCCTGTCACTGTTAAAGGAGGAAACTTTACAATCACGTCCAGAGGTCTGAAAGGTCATTAGCGAAAGATCAGTAATAAATCGTAATCAAGTGACAGCAAAACTGGAGTAACGCGGTGGCCATACTTCTCAAGTCAAAAGGTAGCAGTTTCTGTGCGTTTGCGTGAACAAGCATTCCTGTTAATTCATCACCGTTACTGAACTTGGTTCTGGAAGCACTGGTTGACAGAAATAGCTGCGTTTCAGGTGCTGATGGGACGTGTGAAATGAGAAAGCTGACGTCCCGGACCTGTGCGGTTCTTGGGTGGATTGTTAAACAGGACACCTGGCTAGCCTTTTGGAAACATTTTAAAAGTTTGACTCCAACATTATTTCTTAGACAGAAATTCCACCTGAAGTAAAGCCTTCACATTAAGAAGGTGCGCTCTAGTGTTAGAAAAAAACATGGAGTACACACGGTCTCTGACTACAGAGGCAGGTGCTTGAAACGTTCACTTAGAGTGGGGAGGGCCTTTCTAAGCAAATACGGAACTAGAAGACAAATTTTTCTATAAAGCTATAAAGTTTGCACAGCGAAAGGTAAAGTGAAAATATACATCAGTTCAGGACAAAATATTTGCAAAACAAAATGCACAAATGGGTCATTTCTTTTGCACACTTGTGCGAGGATGTATGTACAATGGTGTTTGTGGCAGCATTTGTAACGTGAAAAGAGTAGGAACAATCTAAACTTTTACCAGTCAGGTACTGGTCTAAAAAAGCTTGGAAAATACACATGGAAATCTGTGTACAATTTTACAAGGATACTGTAGGTATGTGTGTACTTTCACGGAAAACACTTGCAGCAGACATTGAGCTGTGGCGCCAGGTGGTACAGAACAGGGTGTGAATACTGTACGTCATCTGTGTATTTTCAGGAGAATGTGCCAGTGGATGCCTGACGTTTCTCTAGAACAGCAGACAAAATTAAACAGTGACCGGTCTTTAGAGAGGGAGTTTGGGTTGGGAGGAAGGCTGTCCATCGTGTCCCCTTTGGTACTATTTAAATTTTGTAGTCGTTCAGTTTTTAAGTTGTTACATACATGTTTTTCCCTTTGGTTTAGTGGTGCCGTCTCTACTCGTCAGTCTGGGGAGCCCCGTGAAAGAAGTCCGGAGGGCTGCCGCGCTCTGCCTGCAGGCCCTCGGCGGAGTGGCCTCCCACTTCCACCTGCTGATAGAGCACTTGGTTCCGAAAGCGGAGGAGATCACCTCAGACGCCACCTACGTTGTTCAGGTAAACTCATTAGCAGAGAAGATTGAGCGTGTGCGTGCCCGTGTGGACAGTGAGCCTCTTTCTCCTTTCTTGGCATTCTGCTTTGTAGGGATTTTGGTGACTAAGTCATCAAGTTTAGAAACTGGTGTGTCAGCATCTGCACATCTTTCTCCCCGTTTTCTTTCCTTTTTAATTTTTTTAAATTAAAAAGAATTTTTAAGCGACAGTTACCTTTTATGTATTTACTTATTGGGGGATTAAGTTTGCTTGTTTAACGGAGGGACTGAGGATTGACCCTGGGCCCTGCGCGCTAAGCACACGCCCCACCGCTGGGCTGTGCCCTCCCCCCAGCCCCTGTGTTAGAAAGACAGTACCGCGTTTCATTTCTGCTCCTTGTCCACCGGCTGAGAGGGCAGCGTGGAGCTTTTGATAGTAAGCTGGCCGGTGGGTGGCGCTCCTCTTTCTGCTAAGGCTTCAGGGGAGGTGAAAAGTCACGAGTGGCGCCGCATCGCGTGGGAGAGAACCCTCAGTCAGTAGTACCCGTGGCCTCGGTGGCTCCTTGGCTTTTTTGTTTGTTTTTTTTAAATCCAGTTTCCTTTTCTGTATCCTAGGATTTGGCTACTTTATTTGAGGAGCTACAGAGAGAAAAGAAAGCGAAATCTCACCAGAAGTTGTCTGAAACTTTGAAAAACCTACTTAATTGCATATATAGTTGCCCATCGTACGTTGGAAAAGAGTTGATGAAGGTGCTTCGGGAAGTCGACAGTGAGGTATGCCCGTTGCGCGTGGCGTCACTGAGGGCTTGCTGCCACTCACGTAAGCAGGACGCAGTGGGAGCTCCGTGTCCACACGGGAGCGTTTTCTTACTGATTGGGGGCGGGGGAGAAAAATACACAGGACACAAGAGGCAAGAATCAGTGAGTTTCTTTCCATTTTGAAATCGTGTGTCATCCCATCTAATCGTGGGCTTGATTTTAAATGAATTTAAAAGTCGCACGGGGAAGAACACTGATGATGCGCTGCTGAAAACCCGTCAGGGTGTGTTTGTGCTCCGGGTGAAAACCCTCCACGAGGTGATAGATTTGGACGTAAAGGCTTGTGTACATCCCAGGATCATTCACTTTATTTTAAAACGTATGTCAGACGTTTTTCTGGGGGGAGCGTCTGTAGCTTTCATTAAGTTGTCGAGGAAGCCTGTGACACAGAGGAAACTTGGTGGTGTGACAGCGTGTGCTCATAAGCAGAGAAAAAATGCTCTTCGTCTCGTGTTCCAAAAATGCCTGTGTACTTTGCCATCCTTGGATGGACGGCAGCTTGGGGCACAAAAGGGGGTAAAACGGAGTAAAAGCCATTTGCCTCCACTGCCGTGGTGCGCTTGAACAGATAGCCTTTGTCAGTTCCGGTCGTCCCTGCTAGGGTTGAAACCGGGAGTTGACCATCTTGTTCTGCAAAGGACCAGACGGTGACTGTTTTAGGTTCTGTGGGCTGCGGTCTGCAGGGCACTCAGGTCTGCCATGGTGTTGGGAAAGCAGCCCCCGACAGTAGGTAGACAGTGAGCGTGCCTGTGTTTGAGGAAACAAAATTGCCAAGCCCAGGCGGCCCTCGGGATTTGGTCTGCAAGCCGTAATTTGCTGCTCCTGGTTTCGTTGTTTAAAGATTTCACAGACATAATTTGAATTAGTATTAATCATGCCAAGTTGGAAACACTGTTTGAGGAAGTGTGCAGCATTTTAGAAAAGCTAAAATGTATTTCTTTTGTGTGAAACTTGAAGTTTGTATTTCCTGTTTTCACAAAGTCAGGATGCTCGCAGATTGTTTCTCCTGTCATTTCGGAAGAGTTTAGAGCTTTTGCCCGTTGCAGACTGAGCTGTCAGAGGGGACCTGGGTGCCCGGCTTGGATGAACAGCCGTCCTGGTGTCTGGGAGGTCGTCATTTTGGGCTCCTTCCTCAGGCTGGGCTCCCAGTCTTGCAGCGTGGTATCTTTGGGTGTCCTTGTACAGCACGACAAGCTTTCATCAGTATAGACAACTGTTTACTAATGAGTTTTCCAAACTTCAGACGGTGCTTTCTCAGCTGTTGCCTATGATCGAACAACTACTAGACAAGATCCAGAAGGAGCCCACAGCCGTCCTGAAAGACGAGGCCATTGCTCTGCACCTCTCTCTGGGAAAATACAACGAATACTCAGCTTCCCTTTTACACAAGGACCCGAAGAGTCTCGATATATTTATAAAAGCTGTGCACACAACAAAGGAGCTTTACACAGGAATGCCCGCCGTTCAGATTACAGCTCTTGAAAAGGTCAGTGACTTCTTTCAGAAACTAAAGCATGTTCAGGCTTTTAAAAACTTGTACTGATTTACTTGGAGAAGATCATGGACTGGGTATGTTTTAAAGGAATAATATGGTATATCTGACCCATTTCGCAGAACCGAATGATGTACGTGAGTCACTGAAACTGACAGACTAACGAACGGTTCACGTCGTGAGAGAGACAGACTGGAATTCACGTTTATTCCCTGAGCTCAGCTGCCTTTTTCTGCCTCTAGATTACGAAGCCGTTCTTTGCAGCTGTGTCAGATGAAAGGGTTCAGCAGAAGCTGTTGTGCACGCTGTTCGACTTGCTGGTGAACTGCAGAGACGCGCGCTGTGCTCAGACTGTCAGCAGTGTTTTCAAAGGGGTAAGTTGTGAGTGTTCCGTCGCTTGTTTACTCACGTTGGTCCTCTTCCAGGTGACGCTGTGTGCAGGCGCCCTCCATTCACTGTGCTTTTAGGAAGTCAGACGTCCCCAGTGGCCAGAGTCGTGGAAGCGCAGGTCGCAGAGAAGTGCAGGATGGGAGTTACAGGTCTTCACCGTTACCTTTATTGTAGGAAGCATCTGTCGTTCCGAACAGGCAGGGTGTGTGGGAGGGTCTGCCTCTCGCGCAGGGATTAGGACTGCGTGGTGCCTGCCGTCCAGCTGGGCAACAGACTCGGCTTAATCTGAGCCATCGTGGAGCGACATAACCGGGCAGAACGGAGGTGCCGCTCGTGGGTCTGCGTGCGTGGCGAACCTGGCTGTAGACCAGGCTGACCGCCTCGTCACTGCTTTGTTCTGTGACGTTTTTAGGAAAACGCTTCCACAGAAACAGATCATTGTGTGGTGAAGTTCTGGTATTCAGGTTCCGCAGGTCTCAGAATTTTAGCGTCTTTACTTAGCTTTCTGAGATAAGTGACACAAACCAGGGTGCAGAGCAGCAGGGTGTGTGACACGCTTCTGCCCGCACGTGTGTGAGCTTCATCTTTCTTACCCTGCCCCCACCTGACCTGCACGTGCCAGCTTCACCCCCTGTTGGACGCACAGCACCTGTCTGTTACTGCTGTTTTGAACACCTTCCCTCGTGTATTTACTAACTTAGTTTTCTTGTGAAGCACATTTTTTATTGTTTTTCTTACCAAGAAGAGCCTTTTACAGAATAAAGATGCTAAAATTATATAATACTTGCAGTGTTTCCCAATCCTTATTTCTGTTTTACTGTTTTTATATATGTAAACGTTAAAATTTGGAATATTCATGTCTGCAGACTGCTCTCCTCCCTTCTGTCTCCTTTTATTCCAGAGATGAGACATCCACTCTGCGAGTCTGGCAAGGACTCAGTTCCACTTTGTTCTGACTTTCCTTTAATTTGAATTATTGTAGGTAGCCTTTAATTCCTCGGAAACTTACCTTGGTGTCACGTAGTAAGTGGGCGTCTAGGTTACTGACGCTTCCATTCTTAAGCTCTCCACACTCAGGTTTAAGACCATCCTCTTTCGTTTCTCGTGCCCCCTGGCGCCTGAAGTGCACCCCAGATCCGTTACTGCCGTATTTGGTTTCAGTTACTGTAGTTTTTCTTACCGCTTTCTCTCTGACTTTTCAGATTTTTAACTTCGTGCTTGTGACTTTTTCTCCCTGATAAACTTTGGAAAAACACTGTCAGGGTAGAAAGATTACCAATAAAACTTTGAATGGAAAATAGTTCAATTTGGGAAGTAAAATCATACATTATCAAGAGTCTTCCTTTTTCAGGAAGATGTAATACATTTATTTCAGTCTTTTTCTTAAATATTTCACAAAAATTTTAAATTTTACTTATATTTGGATTCATTTATTTCTCAAGATAAGAATCAATAAATACCTTTGATCTTTCTCCTGACGGAAATATGTATATTTAGGCACTGTTCGTTTCCGTGTCCCTCTCGTGGCACCAGAAGATCTCTCACACTGTCAGTGGACGCCTCGCTCGCACTGCTTCTGTAGCTCCTCTATGGGCTCGCTCTGCGGTTTCACCCTCGGGAGTGTTCATACCATCCAGGGGTGTCTGAATTCCGTTACACGTTTCGTCTTGATAGAGCTGTTGGTATGTGGGAAATTTCCAGAAGAACATGTGAGCAATTGTCGCTGGTGTTTGCCTTTGGGGATCAGTCTGGCCCTCGAGTCGCAGGGAGGCAGAATATGTTTTCACTGCATCTCTTCAAGTGACTGCTCTAATTGTACCCCGTGGAATTCTGTCATCCGCCTTCTTCCTGTTTCAGATTTCCGTTAATGCTGAACAAGTCAGAATAGAACTGGAGCCACCAGATAAAACGAAGCCCTTGGGCACAATCCAGCAAGCAAGGAGGCAGAAGATGCAGCAGAAGTAAGAGCCCCGAGCGCAGGGAGAGCCTGCGGCTCCCCCGTCCCCGAGCGTCATGGAACTGCTGTGACTTTCCGATGCCCGTCAGCTTGGCGTAATCGGGTGCGATGATTTTTCCTCAGCATCGATAGTGTTTGCTTTTCTAACTGTTTGTCGTGTGTGTTCCCCAGAAAATCACAGGATCTGGAATCTGGTCAGGACGTTGGAGGTTCTTACTGGCAAAGAGTAACCCTCATCCTAGAATTACTGCAGCACAAGAAGAAGCTCAGGAGCCCTCAGCTGCTGGTCCCGACTCTCTTCAGCCTGCTGTCGAGGTAACGCCCGGCCTTCAGCCTGGCAGGGAGTGAGGCTCTGATTCTTGCCCGTCTTGCTTATTCAATGTTCTTTTCTTGTGTAGCTGGTCTGCAAGGTAAAGCACGTGAAGGCTGTAGTTGAAAGATGTAAAGAAAGGTTATGGGGACGCATTGCCAGTGCCTGAACCTGACCTTCACCCCCTGGCCCACAGCCCCGAGCCCCTGCTTTCCTTCTTAACTTCCAGCCCCACGTCCCTGGGACGTCATTGCTTGTATTTATTAAACGGGACACTGGCTGCGTTTTTCGGGTGCGTGTGGTTAGGTCGCTGTAGTGTCTGTGCTGAATTGTGGGTGTGAGCTCTCGACCAGAAGGAAAGAGGTTGTCCCGGCTGTCCTAGGAGGTTCAGAACAAGGCGATGAGCGTGCAGGTGGGGGGTGGTTGTCGTAAGCGTCCGCCTGCGGGAGGAATCTAGACTCTCATCATGTTTGTAGACTCGATGGTTAATGTTTGTAGTGTAGTTTCCCTCTCTGAATGTGTGCTCTGGACAGTTGGGCATCAGTGCAGCGCTGACCTTGTGCGTCTCTCTCACCACCCATCCCTCCTCCTCCCCGGGCGTCCTGAAGGAGCTTGGAGCCTTTGCCGCTGGAGCAGGGCAGCATGGAGTACACCAAACAGCTAATTCTGAGTTGCTTGCTCAACATCTGCCAGAAACTCTCTCCAGATGGCGGCGGGATACCCACAGGTGTGTGCTGTGTGGGAAGGAGAGCGGGGAGGGTTGTCTGCTTGAGGGAGTCCGTGCCACCCCCTTGGGGTTTTTATTTCTCACCCTGCAGATGTTCTTGACGAGGAGAAGTTCAACGTGGAGCTGATAGTTCAGTGCATCCGCCTCTCCGAGATGCCTCAGACCCACCACCAGGCCCTCTTACTTCTGGGCGCTGTCGCTGGGATATTTCCTGTGAGTGCCGGTCGCTCTGAGTCCTCGGGCAGGGGTTCCGGCGTCTCTCTGTGGGGACCCACCGGTGTGCACTGCTTTGAATTCAGTGGTGTTTGGGATCTTCCAGCGCTGGGATCTGTCAGCCCTGCCTCTTCAGTGGCCGAGACTGTGAGCTGGTTGGTCTTGCTAAGCTTTGGTGCCCCTTTTTGTAAAGTGCAGAATAACAGCGACCTTCATAGGGCTGCAGTGAGGGTTCCTGGCTAGCTCCTAGCACAGTGCCTGGGTCAGGGTCGCTCCCACACGTGGGGCTGTGCTGTGCTGTGCTGTCTGGAAAGACTCCCGTGACTCCTCAGGTAATCCTCACACGGCTTTCAACCAGTGATTTAAGAAAATTAATTTGGTGATAAACTACCGCTGTTAAAGAAGAGAAGCCGTGTTCCTTATAGAAGTATGTCATTTGAAGATGTTTTGAAGAGGTTGGAATTACTTTCACGTTGGGGAATCAGCCACCCCCATGAGCGTAAAGGGCTTGTCTTCTGATCCGCTGCAGCCACGTGTGGAAGGTCTTATCTGGGTGGGGCTTTTCCCTTGGGATACAGTCAGTGGCTCTCACAGGGTTGGTAATCCAGTAACAGTTAAGAATAGCTGATATTTTTTTGTTTAGCGAACTGTACGTAGTTCATATGCCGTAAACCCCGCCCCTTCAGAGTGCAGGGTTCAGCCGTCTTGGTACCTGCACCGGGTCACACGGCCATCACTCCGGGAGCAGCCGCGTGTCCCCGGCTCCGCCTCCGCCCTGCCCGCCTTCTCTGCTCTGGACGGTCCCTGTAGATGGAACCGTACAGTGTGTGGCCTTCCTTGTGTCTGACTTCGTGCACTTTGCACAGTGTTTTCAAGAGTCATCTGTTTTGAAGCTTGAACCAGTGTTCCTCTTACGGCTGTGTGATACAGCGTTGTGCGCGTGCACCGCGACTTACCTGTTCATTAGTTGATGGACATTTCAGTTGTTTGCACTTTTTGGCGATTCTCAGTTACGCTGCTGCGAACACTCGTATGGGAGGTTTTGTGTGAGTGTGTTTCCAGCAGGAGTGGGGCTGCAGGGCCACATGCTGGCTCTGACTTTCTAAGGACCTGTCAGACTGTTTCCCAGAGCGTCCGTGCGTCTCGTGCCCACCACGCAGTGTCTGCGGGTGTGGTTTCTCCTCTCCTCACAGCTGTTACCGGCTTTTTCTTTATATTACAGTCACCCTCGTGGGTGTGAAGCAGTGTCTTAAGATTGGGATTTTGAGTTTCCCTGATACTGAAGTGGATCAGCTATTCATGTGCTTAATGACCATTATTTGTTTTTGGAGAAATGTCTCGGCAAATCCTTTGCCCATGTTTAAATTGGGTCTTTTCTTTTTATTGCTGACCTCTAATGACTTATTGATATTTGATGTGCTTAAAATAGAAAACGCTGAGAGACGTGTTTCCTTTCAGGATAAGGTTCTGCACAACATCATGTCTATTTTTACGTTCATGGGAGCCAATGTCATGCGCCTGGACGACACCTACAGCTTCCAGGTCATTAGCAAGACGGTGAAGATGGTCATCCCGGCGCTCATTCAGGTACGCGGGCTCCCTGCCGTCGTTAGTGTGGTTTAACTTTTACGGTTTTTACATAGTGTGAGATTGAGGTGGTGGTGAATGACACTAAAAGCCTTTCTGAAACGCTCAGGGCTTTGTGCCTCTCAGAGCAGCGAAGCCAAGACACACTCTAGGAGGTAACATCTTTTCCAGAAGTCTCTGTGAACTCGCACTTCCTGTGCGTTGCGGGCGTGGGCTGAGTGTGAGGGGGCCCTTACGCAGGGCGGGGGCGGGGGGACAGGAGGTTTTGAAGCAGACTTGCTGATGCACATGGCTCAGCAGACGTGCACCGCACGCTCGGAGCCCGGGCTCCCAGAGCTGAGGGAGGCCTGGTCTCCACCAGGCGGGTCTCCAGAGGGAGTGAAGGACTTGAAGGTGCGAAGCGGCCGCGAGGCTGAGTGAGCGTGCTTCTGCCTGGGGGGCTTCTCCCTGCCCCACTCTGGTGCTGTCGCTGCTCGTGTCACTGGCCGTGACCACTCCAGGAGCGCCCGTCTGCAGCACCTTGTCCTCTGCGTCTTGGTGTGAGGCTGGTGTTCTGTGTGCAGCATGTTAGCCCGGGCAGCTCCCATGTGTAAGGACAGGAACATACGCCGGCAGAGAAGAGACATGCAGAGGGGCTCAGGAGGCGGGTGTCCGCCGGGTGGGGACTGCTGGGCTTCGGGAAGCAGCCCTGGAACCTGGTGGGGTGTGCGGGGTGCAAGGGGCCAAGAGCCCAGGCTGGGCCCAGGCATCGGGGCAGCCACTCGGGCGAGCGTCTATGGTGGGTGTCCGTGTCTTCCGTCTGCCGTTTGTCCGGGAACTGTTTCTCGAGCACGGAAACAGGAGTGAGACCAGGTGGAGTTCGTTATGAAGGCAGCAGGTGGGGCAGCCGTCGCCCCTCTGGCGCTGGGCTCCCCAAGGGGCACCGCCCTCCCCAGGCAGTGCAGGCCCGGCGGGCCCTGCAGGGGCCTCTGCCGGCTGCGCCCCCAACGTCGCCTCTTTACGTGTCGCAGCTCGGCCCAGGGGCAGTCTGCGCTCCTGGGATACTTGCTGACTGGGTTTATTAAAATTCCTTCCATCACTCTGGGGCACATCTGAAGGCCTCTCCTGTCTGCGGAGAGCCCATCTCGCGGTGGGTGGTTTGCTTCTGCTCAGCATCCTGCTTGCTGTCCCACAGTCTGACACTGGAGGCTCCGCAGAAGCCACGAGGAGCGTGGAGGAGATCGTGGTGAAGATCGTCGGCGTGTTTGTGGACGCGCTGCCCCACGTCCCGGAGCACAGGCGGCTGCCGGTCCTCGCACAGCTGACTGACACCCTGGGGGCAGAGCGATTCCTCTGGGTTCTCCTCGTCCTGCTCTTTGAGCAGTATGTCACCAAAACAGCACAGGTGGTGGCCGGCGGAGAGAAGGTCAGAACAGGGTGGGCTGATGGGGAGGGAAGTGGGAAGTGGCGCTGTTTCAGGTTTCGGGTCACTCTCCGCTGTAAACAGGGTGGAGGGGGTGCTTGATCAGAACTGCTTTCAGACAAGTTTGTGGCCTCCCTTGATGTTGCTGTCAGAGCCCGAGGCCCTCTGAGCACCCTTGGGCCGCAGGACTTCTCCTGGGCTGACCTGACGTTTCTAGAAACAGGGCCGGTGCCATGCTGGGCATTCTGGTTCAGGCTGTGCAGTGATTAAACTGCGTCCCTTGAACGTGGTTTTGAAGGCATTTCAGGGGGAAGGGGAGGAGGGTGGGTGTCACTCAGCTCAGTGAAGACACAGATGACTGTCTGAAGAGCGCTGCTGAGAGGCGGGGTAGAGCTGCTCAGTCCAGGGCTGTTTTTAAGTGAATCCTTGGACGTGGCTCTGCGAAGAGACCTAGAACCCACTGCCAGTGAAGTGGCGCTCCGTTCTCCGGAAGTCATGAAGCGCTTTATCCTGGAACCGGGCCCCATGGTTCTCCCCAGTTGGTTTTTTTATGTCAGGAGCTCGTTCACTGATTCCTAAGGCCACACACACAACCGCAGGGACAGTGTAGAGCAGCTCTGTGTGCTAAGAACTGTTAAAGCGTCTCCCTTCTCTGTCCTATTGAGTAACACGAGCCTGAGTGGTGCAGCTTCTTACCTGCCCTCTTCTCTGCGCAGGACGCGGTTCTGGAGGCCGACACTGAGTTTTGGATTTCAGTCTGTTGTGAATTTAGTGTCCAGCATCAGATACAGAGCGTGATGAATGTCCTCCAGTACTTGGTGCAGCTGCCAGAGGACCAGGAAGGTGGGCAACGATCAGACGGTGGGTACCGTGTAGCCTGGGGCTCCCGCGACGGGCGCAGAGGGCAGTGGGCTCGTGCTCCGGACCTGCAGTGCGTCTTCCGAAGGACTGTGTAGACTGAGTGTCTGGTCTGTAACGAGTCTGGTGCAAACCTTCTCAAGTCCTCATGGAAATTAGTAGTGCTTCTGGCCGTTCTCTCTCCGGCTTTCACACCTTGGTGCCTCGTGCTGGCGTGTCGCTGTGGAGGAGCAGGTGTCTGGGTGAATTAGGGAAATGACAGCAGGTTAGCAGGACCTGCTGGCTGTGTCACAGCTTCCTGTTAAACTTATGCAAAGATGGGAGGCTGTGGCTCAGGGGCAGAGCTGAGGTTCAGTCCCCAGTGCCTCCACTAAAAAATAAAATAAAAAATTAATTTAAAAATACAGAAACCTAATTACCTCCCACCACCCCCCCCCCCCGCCAAAAATGTGTAAAGATAATTACAAGCAGGAAAAAACAAGTACCACAGCAGTGGCAACTTTACTACAATTTTATCAAGTGGGGGTCTTGAAGAAAACACCGCGGCTCACCCCACCAGTGAAATGCTTAAGAGCAGGTGGACCTGTTAGGAGTTTTCTTTGCTCTGTGCCGTCTGGCGCAGAGCGGTGAGGTGCGTCAGGGAGAAGGCTCTAAAGGCGCCATGTCGGTGCTCCAGGCAGCAGCCCCTTGCCCCGTGGCCCCTCGCCCCATCCTCCCGACGCCCGGGTGTAGGGGGGACCCAGGCGGTGCCTGCGGTGGGTGCTAGTGTCGCTCCCTAGGAAGTGGAGTCCACGTGCCTACCACAGACCCCCCCGCCGGGGCACTGCACCCCCTTTTATGTTAGGTCCCCTCAACCGTGGGAGGACGCACGTCCCCAGCTTTGAGAATTAAACGTTGACGCCGAGGGAGGCCCTCCAGTCAGTGGGGCCACGAAAGGGGGTGCCTGGCGGCCTCAGAAGCTGGCTGTGGAGCCGGTACCTGGAGGCCCCCTTTCCCTTGCGTGTCTCGGTCACCCCGCCTTTGGTTTGGTTTGTCTTGCGTGCTCTGTTCCCTGGACTGTTGGGTACTTCCCTGGTACGTGTCCTCCCCTCTGTCACTGATGTCAAAGGGGAGAAACTGCGTGTGACAGGTGAACAGGCCTCCCCGGAACAACCCATTCACCGCGCTCGTTGTCTCTGTGGAGCCGGGGTTGCGGCTGAGTGAGGCCTCCTGCTCTGCTGCCCTTTTCAGAAGCCGCGCCCGCGCCGGGCCCCAGCAGGAGTGAGTCCCAGGAGGAGCCGCTACGCGTTCTGGCCGTGGGCGCGCACACCGCCAAGCAGCTGCGACACATCACCTTCCTGTCCGTGTCCTTCATGGCTCAGCTCCTGGCCTCCAGCAGCTTCCTCAGAAAGGTGAGGTGTTCTTCATGTGTGTTGGTGGTACAGTTTTGGTTTTTCTAAGGGAACTGTGCTTTAAGTGGTGAAAGTAGCTTGGCGGGTATCTCATGGAAACCTGAGGCGTGCCTTTAAGAGTAATAGAGGACTGACAGGAGAGACGGCTTGGCATGGCCTCCTGTCGTGCCGAGCCCCCAAACCCCGTGGCTCAGTAATTCTGTCACCGAGCGGCGGCTGCCCACGGGAGTGCACGGCTGTTCTCGACAGCAGTACTCACGGTGGCCTGGGGCTGGCAGCACCCGGTGTCCCTCAGCCGTGGCGCGGGCAGTGTCCGTCATCGTAAATGGACATGGGGACACTCAGCCATCTGCAGACTCCCGTCAACGTGACATCAAAGGAAAGAAGCCAGTCCCAAAAGAATGCATCCGGTGACTCCAGTCCTGCGATGTTCAGAAACAGGCAGGCAGACCTGCGGTTCTGGGGGTAACGGTGGTGTCCGTCTTTGGGCAGGAGGGGGAGGGCCGGGTGTCGAGTGGAGGAGGGAGCCTGCGGTGCTGAGAGCTTTGCTGCTTCTTGACCCGAGTGCGGTGGGCTCTGCGCAGATGCACTGCGCACCTGCTGTGCATGCAGCACTGGGAAGCGGCAGAAAGAGGGGTCTGGACGGCGACCAGGATTCCAGGAAGGCCGTGACGTTCACCTGTACCGCACCTCGCTCGGTGCGTGAGCTGCTGGGAGGGAAATGCTGACAGAGAAGTGACTCTGTGAGCTCAGGACTCTCGGTGGAAGGGCAGCAGCGCTCAGCACGTGGGGGCAGAACTCGGCCTGGGAAGGTGGCTCCTTGGAAGCCTTTGGTTTACGGCAGCCTCGGGATGAGCCCGTTACAGCCGGGAGCCAGGCGCCCTCTGTCACTGTCCCATTTGGCCAAAGAAATGAAAAGGAAAGAACTAACAAACACGCAGCCCTGATGCCGGCCCCGCGAGCTCACGGGCGGTCAGTGTGGCTCCCACGCCGCGTCGGGCAGGCGCTCCGGGGCCCAGGGGGCGCGGGCTGCACGGCAGTGGGCGCCCACGCGGTGCAGGGGACATGGTGCTGCGGGCGGGCACCACTGAGCAGCGGGGAGGCAGCTGTGCAGGGTGGAGCTTGGACGGCTTTGTTCACGTGTAAACGAGAGCTCAGGTGGATGAAACCGCCTGTGTGAGAAGCAGTGCTTCTCTGAGAAGAAACTCTAGGGAAGCATACCTGGGGGATGGAGGAGAATTTCTTCAAAACAACAACAAAAAGTCTCCGTAAACATGAAAGGAAAGCTGCAGGCTAAAAAGCTGCTGCCGTGGGTAAATGAGAAAGCCTCAGTTTCTGTGAGAACAAACGGCAAAGAAATGGATTCACTCGAGGACTCACAGGTGGCCAGTGTGACGAATCAGCCACCCTGGTAGGAAGGGAAATGCAGGTGAAATGAGGTGCCACTGTGGTGTTCATCCAACTGGCAGGAATCCTAAGTGCTCAGGGGTGGCAGGACCGGGGGACAGGTGTTTGTGGGCGGCGATGGGCAGCGGGAGTCAGGACAGCGCCTTCAGACAGCACCGGGCACTGGGCGGCGTCCAGGCGTGTTGAAGACGCCCACCTGCTGTGGTCTCATGGTTCCCCTTTTTCTACAAAACTTGCCAGATGCTCAGGGAGAAACGTGCTTTCTTAGCGCTGTTATTAGAAGAACAAAAGTGGCCATAAACTAAATGTCTACGAACAGAAGTGAACAAAGATGTAAGTTGTGTTGTGTACAGAGGGCGCTGTGTGCGGTTAAACCAGTGGCCCAGAACAACTCAAGTCCAGAGACAGGTCTCAAACCCAGTGTGATCAGGAAGGCGTGTTGTTGGCTGGCGTGTGGTCTCTGACAGCCTTGAATGGCTGGGTCCGGTGTGGGGCCTGGGGTCAGAGGTGGGGGCCTGGGGGGAGCAGCTAGAGTCAGACACCGCTAAGGAAAGATGGGCTCTCCGTAAAGCTGGTGGGTAAAGGAAAGTCATTCATTTGCTGTATTTTTCTCAGTCTTTGTAGTACTTTGCAGGTATTCTGAGTATCTTAGGATGGGATCAGAATCAGCGGGAAGCGTGTGAATGAGGGAAGTGGCATTGTCACGTGTGGTGGGCTGGTCTGAGCCTGGTTACGCTGCGACGTTGGGAGGCACTGGGAGGTGTCCCTGCGCTTCTTCCAGTGAGTCTTTATTACCGGCTTCCGGGCTGTTCTGACGATTCCGTCTCTAAACCCAGGTGGTGGAGAGTGGTGGCCCCCAGGCGCTGGCCGGCCTCGAACAGAGGTACGTTGCTTTCCCTTCTCTAATGTTCACTTGGAGGTGGTTTCACACTGTCAGAGAGCCGGGGCCCGGCGCAGGCCTCTGAGCGCCCCGTGTCCTAGGTTGCTGGAGGCCGTCCTGGGCTACATAGACGCGGTGGCGCAGTCCCTGGAGAGGAACACGGACAAGCTGACGGGCAAGTTCTGGCGAGCCCTCCTCAGCAAGGCCTACGACCTGCTGGACAAGGTGCGCCCCCGCTTCCTGCCTGCTCGGTGCCTTTGCTGCTCTCTGCCATTGCAACATCATCTAGCAGAAGTTTTAGCTTAAGAGTAAACTTAGCAGTAGCTTTTCTTAATATAATGCAGCTCAAGATTTTTCTTGGAAGAGAATCTCTTGATGACTAGAAGCCATTTTCTCTGAAAACATTTGATTCCATATCAACTGAGAACATGTGCCTCAGTGAATACGACGCTTCACGTGTTAAGCCGTGTCTGGCTAGACAGCGTCCCGCTGCCTTCAGGTGGGGCGAGAGAGAAAGCCCCGTGGGGCCTGTGACGTTGGGGTCGCTGGCTCAGGTCTGGCTGAAGGCGCCACGTGGTGCCGAGCGGCTCACTTGCTGTCAGCACGCTTTATTACTGTCTGTGTAGCAAATGTGGTCAGCACTGCCTACCTGAAAGGCCAGCGTAAGAACCAGATAAGGGAAGGCGTGAAAACGCCTGGTGCCTGGAAGGCGTGCAGCGGGTGGAGGGCTGCCAGCCGTGAGCGTCCCTCTGCTGTGACTTTCCCCGTTGGTTAAACGTAACACTGCCGCGTAGGTCAACGCCCTGCTGCCCACTGAAGCCTTCGTCCCTGTGATCCGGGGACTGCTGGAGAGCCCACTGCCGTCCGTCCGCCGGAAAGCTCTGGACCTTCTGAACAGCAAGCTGCAGCACGGCGCCTCCTGGAAGCGGCAGACCGTGAGTGCTGCCCGCGCGGCGGCGGCCCCAGCCGCCCAGGACTCCCTCGGGTTTCCCCAGGGCTGCAGGCCAGATGAGCGCCCGGCCCTCCGAGTGCGGTGCGGGGCCCCGCGTGTGTTCAGTGTGGGGTGTGAATTCCGACAGGAGAGCCCTTAGGCTGCAAGTCCAGCCCGGTGGGGGTCTTGCTTGGTGTGGGCCGCACGTTGCCTAAACTTGAGCACAATTCGAACCCCCTCCCACTCCGGACGAGGCAGGGCGCGTTCTGTAAACACAGGCTCGGCCGCAAGTGCGCGCAGTCGCTCACCGGCTATAGAGCAGATGGAGGAGCAGCGGCTTCTGCATGATCGCGAGGCTTAGAGCGTCTCGGTCCGACTTCCGTCAAGACCGAGCAGCAGAGGCGGGGTGGGGGTGGGGGGCTCGTGCTCCGCTGGCAGCTGCACTCACTCGGGGTCGTGGCCCCTCCCCAGGTTTGCCACTTCCTCGAGCTGGTCCCCGTCCTCCTGGCCTTCGTGAAGCGCAGAAGAAAGACGCTGGAGGAGCCGCCAGTGAACAGACAGACAGCCCTGTTCTCCCTGAAGCTCCTGTGCAGGAACTTCGGTGCTGAGGACCCGCAGCCTTTTGTCTCTGTGTTGAGCGCTGCCGCGAGGCTGTTGGCTCCTGAAGCCAAGGAGGAGCGGCACGTCCTGGGCGGCGCGCTGCTGTGTGCGGCGGAGGCCGTGTCCACACTGCGGGCGCTGGCCGTCCCCCAGCTGCCCAGGTAGGCCGGGCCGGGCGGCGCGGGCGTCCCCGCCTCTCGGCAGGAGCTTAGGAGCTGATTGCTTAAGGGGCGACCCTCCCCCCGGGAGCACAGCGAGCCGGGCCCTCTGGCCACAGCGCTGGCCGCTGTGCGGCCGCGGGCAGGCTGCTGGGCCGGCTGCTGGGCCTCTCACACCTTGGCCGTCCACACGGTTGGAAGACACTGTTTTTCTTTTTCTTTTACTTTTTTTTATTGAAGTGTAGTTGGTTTACAGTGTTGTGTTAGTTCCAGGGGTTCAGCGAAGTGACTCGCTTTTTATATACGTAAGTCTGTGATTGGTCATAGTCTTCTAGGTGATCACAAGACACTGAACGCAGCTCGCTGTGCTGTAGGACGCTGTCACTTTTCAAGGTGACGGCTGGGCCAGTGCTGTCGGCCCTGGGAGACTCTGGCTTGTGGTCGTGTCCAAGGTGTGGACGTGTGAGGCTGTGGCACCAGAGGTGTCCCGGGCACAGCTGTGTGGCCGTGGTCGTGATGGCCTCTGCCCCTCCTCCGTTTTCCGTGTCTGTTCGAAGTCCCCTGAAGCCTGGTCCTTCCTTCCAGCCTGATGCCATCGCTGCTGACAGCCATGAAGAACGCCTGCGAGCTGGCGGCGGGCGAGCCCTACCTGCTCAGCGCCCTGGCAGCCCTGCAGAAGGTGGCGGAGACCCTGCCGCATTTCCTCAGCCCCTACCTGGAAGGCATCCTGCTGCAGGTGAGCCGGGCCGGGCCGGGGCGGGGGGCAGGGGCCGAGCACGGCAGGAGGGTTTACTTCTGTAGAGGTGCGCTTGTTTCTCCCAAGCGTGGGCCTTTTTTCTCACATCCCTTGTCCCTCCCGCTCGGCCAGGCCGTCCGCGCGGGTGTCGCTGTGTGAGGCTCCTCCCTCTCCATGCTGCAGAATGTGTCTCCCCGCATTTGTCCCCCTGTGAGCTCTGCACTTTGCTTCCTCTGCAAGCCAGTGCCCTGCTTGTGTCCAGCATGGAGCGTCTCAGCCCTGCGGTGTCTGCCGAGCGGGATGCCTGCGGATAGCCAGCAGGCCGGTGGCATTTGTAGCAGAAGGAAAGTTCCCAAGAATGGCCCCCCGTTGATCCCTGTCCTGTTGACCATTGGCCATTTGAGGTCAGGAGCCTTAACTGTCACGACGCGAGTGACTGAGCGGGGTCAGGCCTCGGAAGTGGGCTTGTCAGAGAAGGAGACCGCTCCCCCGGGGAGCCTTCTGGGTTTCAGCCAAGAAGAACCCGACTCTCCTCGCAGCCCCTGGGCCCCGTCCTCCGAGACCATTGTCCTGAGTGCTCTGTGTCCCTCTGGCCACCGTGTGCCACGGCCCTGACCCCCGTGGGACCAGGCGCCTGTCCGCTTTTATCTGCAGACGTTCAGGCTTGGCTGCAGGAGTGCCGTGTGTGGCCCCGCTGCCCCGGGCTTGCCCGGTCGTGCCGTTCGGATCGGCCTCACCTGGTCACCGCGGCCTGTGAGTCCGTGGACAGCCATCTGCGGCGGGTTCCCGCGGCGGCCCTGATAGTCGTTTTCCTGTTCCTGCAGGTGATTCATGTGGAGAAAATCACCAGCAAGCTGGGCGCTGCCTCCCAGGCTAATGTCCGTCTCGTGTCCCTTAAAAAGACACTGGCTGGCACTCTGTCACCCCGAGTCTTCCTGCCAGCCGCCAGCAAAACATACAGGCAGATTGAGAAGACCTGGAAGGTTAGATTATCCAGGCGTCTGGCTTTGGGGGAGGCGGGTACAGCACCGACATTTTTCAGTTGTCACTTAAAGAAGAATGTGGTTATTTAATCCCATTAGAAATGCATTAATGAACTAAAAGGGGGCTCCTCTCTCGACTGTGTGTTAGAGTCACTTGGGCCCGTGCATGAGCATCCTGCGTGAGCATCTCGGAGTCATGAAGAAGGAGGAGCTGGCCTCCCACCAGCCGCAGCTCACCGCCTTCTTCCTGGAGGCCCTGGACTTCCGAGCCCAGCACGCCGAGGTAGGCTGGCTGCCGCTGCCCTGGGCCCCAGAGCTGGGGGCCAGAGAGCAGCCTGGCTGTCTGCACGGCTTGCAGATGTCAGGACTCTACTGAATCAACACTCCTGTTTTTAGAGTGACCTGGAGGAAGTTGGGAAGACAGAGAACCATATCGTTGACTGTCTGGTCGCCATGGTGGTGAAACT
Source organism: Vicugna pacos (assembly GCF_048564905.1). NCBI lineage: Eukaryota > Metazoa > Chordata > Mammalia > Artiodactyla > Camelidae > Vicugna > Vicugna pacos. The sequence continues at coordinate 30,649,441 of NC_132997.1, read as the reverse complement.
CTCCGAGGTTACGTTCAGACCCCTGTTCTTCAAGGTGAGCCTTCTCCCCCGCGCCGCCTCGGTGCTCGTGTGGCGGCAGCCCAGTCTGAGGGGAGCTGACGCCACTGCGTCCTCGCAGCTGTCTGACTGGGCCAGAGCGGAGGACGCCCCGAAGGACAGGCTGCTGACGTTCTGCAACCTGGCGGACCGCATCGCTGGCACGCTCAAAGGGCTCTTCACCCTGTTTGCCGGCCACCTAGTGAAGCCCTTTGCTGACACCTTGAACCAGGTGAACATCTCCAAAACAGGTTGGTAGCTGACTCCAGGTCAGTTGGCGCCCTTGCCCTGTGCACCCCACACAGCGTACAGTGAGTACCGGGCTGGGTTCTTCTGAGTCAGGTGTCAGACGCTGAGGTGTCTCCGCATGCTGTGAATTAACTGACTTACTGAGGAGAAAGGATAAACAGATGTTCAAATGTTATTGGGAGTTAACTGTGAAACCTTAAAGCTCAGGTTGATTTGTTCTTTAATGCTAACGCGCAGCGCACTTGACAGCTGTGATGTGACCGGCCAGACTCAGCTGTCTTCACACACTCCCACCAGGTCTGGAGGAGGGGCCCCTCCCTGAGAGGCTGCTGTTCGTTGTGTTCTGCCTCATCCTGATGGATTTCCAGATCATCTTAGAAATACCTTCTGATCACAGCTCTTTTCATTGTGATTTGAAATTACACACCAGAGATTAAATTGTGAAATTCAGTTTTTTGTTTCCATTTTTACTCTCTTATCTACAGACGAAGCGTTTTTTGACTCTGAAAATGACCCTGAAAAGTGCTGCCTGCTACTGCAGTTTATTTTGAACTGCTTGTATAAAATCTTCCTTTTTGACACCCAGCATTTCATAAGTAAAGAGAGAGCAGAGGCCTTGATGACGCCGCTGGTGGATCAGGTGAGCAGCTGCTGCCGTCTTGTTAAAGGTGCGGAAGCCGCGGCTGGAACGCGTCTGTGGGTGTTCCGTCTGCCAGGGTGACGGCTCGCTGGGCTGTTTTTCTTCCTTTTTATGAGCTTATTTCAAAACTGGTTTCTCATTTCTCATGAATGAAACCTATCTTCATGGTGGCATCTACTAGGTTTTACTTTTGAATTTTTCAGGTAAGAGGCATGAGATAAGGTCTATGAGTTAAATGTTTAATTCTTAAAACCCGGCTCCACTGGGACTGTCGGGGTGCGGCTGCCTCTGGAAGAACTCCTCTCGGACGTCCCGCAGAGGGAGGGGTGGTGCCAGGGGCTGAGATTCTGTTTGAGGTCAGCGGAGGTGGTAAGTTAGAATAAATGGCCCTGGCTCCGAGCCTGCTGACCTCAGGAAGGATGGCGGAGCGCCGTTCATACGTTGGGCGTTTTCTCAGACAGCAGTGATGCCCTCTGCTCAGAGCCTGTCTCTCCATTCACAGCTGGAAAACAGGCTCGGGGGAGAGGAGAGGTTCCAGGAGCGGGTGACGCGGCACCTGGTCCCGTGCATCGCACAGTTCTCCGTGGCTGTGGCCGACGACTCCCTCTGGAAGCCACTCAACTACCAGATTCTGCTCAAGACCAGAGACTCCTCGCCCAAGGTGCGCGGCGGCGGGCGGCACCGAGGCCGGGCGTGGTCCGGTGCTGGTCGTCCGGCCGGGAGCGTCTGCTTGTCACTCACAGGCCGTTTACAAGTAGCAGTGGCCTTGTCACCCCCACGGTGTTAGACACGGGTCCGAAAGTGCCCAAAGGACTTCAATGCCTCGTGTTTTTTAAGCACCATTTAAATGTAGTGCTTCCAGAGACAGATGCTCCCAGTCTATCTAGAGCGCTCCTTGGACTGGCGGCGTCCTGTCCGGTTGTGTCTGGGGGGCGGGGAGGGCGAACCGGAGCTCAGACTCCAAGCGTCTGCTGTTTCAGACTAACGGTGACCACAGTCAAAGCCCAGTGGGTGAGACAACCAAAGCAGCATTTAAGTAATGGATTTATTACTCGAAATTCATAACATTGGGAAGTAAGGAAAAGAATGAGACCATTTCGACGGACCCCCGAATTTTAAACTGTGGGTTCTTGGAAAGTTGCAGTATTAAATTAAATTTCTTTTACAGTACAACACCAAGAAAATCCTGGTTGACCACACGCAGTTACAAATACGTTTTTAAACAGCTCACTTTACTGCATCCAAATATCCTTTAAACTGCCCCAAACCAGAAGGAGGGCGACCAGCTTTTTTTTTTTAAGGAAAATGTTATAAAAAGACATCCACATGGAAGGCCTGCAGCACGAGGACACAGTTGGAAAACACTGATCTGTAAGGTTGCCCACAGCATCCGCGGGTCCCACCTGTCACGTGGGGACCTGAGGTGCTGGCTGAATGGACACAGTGAAACACATGTGAAATAACACTGAGTTTAAAATTCACTTTGTCTCAGGTTAGGTCATAAAGTAATAAATGCAGAAATACTAGCTTTTTAAACATTCTTCACCTTTTTATCCCTTTCAGGTTCGATTTGCTGCTCTGATTACTGTGTTAGCAGTGGCTGAAAAACTGAAAGAGAACTATATCGTCTTGCTGCCAGAATCCATTCCTTTCTTAGCTGAGTTGATGGAAGGTAATTCTCAAACTATTCAGAAGTGATGACCGTACAGTCCTGTGGAAATGTGCTCGCTGAGGATGCAGACTGGGGTGTGATGTGGCTGGGTCTCGGGCCAGCCCCCTGCCCCGCTGCAGGGCTGAGGCCCGTTCCTGGTGTGTGTGGGGGGGGGCTGGGTGAGAGCCACGCCTCAGCCCTCGGGGATGGTTCCCGGTGTGACACCGTCACTCATCCTCGCTCCCGGGCTGCGCCGACAGTGCCCATGGGGTGCTGCTCTCCTGTGACCTCGTCCACCTCTGTGGCTGACTGCCCGGGTCCCTGGGCGTGGGGCTGACCACAGGGAAACGTCCAGCGCTGCCTAGGATGCAGCAGGGAGCCTCCCTGTCACTGAGCAGCATCTCCCCGGCGCTCTCCGCCAGTGACCCCGTCAGGCCTCATGACGAGGCACGTGCCCCTGCCTCACACAGAAAGTAGGGGCTTGAAAGGGTTAGGCGACCTGATGAACTGAGTGTGGGCCTGGGATCTCAGCCCAGATTTGTGCAGTTCCTGACATGGCCCTGCAAGCACAGTGCCACTGCGCAGCCCAGGAGTGAGTGCGGCCTGTTGAGCGGGGGGGCAGGGGACCCAGTCAGCAAGTCACCGCCAGCCTGGAGCCCGGCGCGGGCACCTCTGTCCCCTCCCTCCTGGAGGAGGCACCGCTGTTCGGGGTCAGGTTCAGGCTGAGAGGAGGGGGCGGGGAGGGGCGGCGGGGCGGCCGGGCTGACACGATGTCTCGATCTTGCAGATGAGTGCGAGGAGGTGGAACGCCAGTGCCAGAGGACCGTCCAGCGGCTGGAAGCTGTGCTGGGAGAGCCCCTCCAGAGCTACTTCTAGGACGCGGCTCTTGGTATCTCAGACTCTGTTCCGCGTTGAGATCGTCCAGTTTACTCTGGAGCGTTGAGGACCATGTTACTTTTGGTGCCTTAACACCTCCTCGGACTTCCTTACAAAACTCCCCCCTGGTTTGTGCCCCGCGCAGGCCCCTCCCGCTGGTTGTGGAGATGTCACCGAGTAAAGGACAGTGCTGTCCCCGTGCGGGCTGCCGTATGGTCTGAGCGCTGGCTGTGGTCGTCCCTCGCGATCGCTAACGTTTCCTGCGTCTCCTTTCAGACCCGGAGCTGGCAGTGGGGTCGTGCGGGCTGGAGGCCCTGATTTCTCTGGTGGAGGAAGGTCTTCTGTACGCAGTATCCATGTCCGACTTCTCTCCTTACCTTGAGGTGATGGTTACTCAGCAGAAGTGCTCTCGGCTAGAAAGCCGTTTGGATTTTACTTGCGTTATGGGTGGGTGACACCTTCCTGTGTGCGCGTTGCCCCAGATGGCGGAGGCCTCCTTTCCCTTTCAGTCTCTGGGGGGCGGGGGAGGTGGGGCTTGTTCACAAACGCCGCCCCACCGCCCCCGGCCGCCTGACCCACAACTGGGGAGGGCCCAGACACGCTCGGGGACGCCAAGCGGGCCTCCCGGGACCGGCCGTGACCGCGCTTCCACTGCAGCCTAACCGGGAGTGCCTTGTATGAGACAGAAGGTTTTTTTCAGAGCTTTGAAGTTCTCTGATCTCTGTGCTGTGTCACGGTGAGGCTGGAAAGTGAGGGCTCAAAATGAAACCAGTGTGCCTTTATTTTGTTTAAGGCATTTTATTTTTTAATTCATGCCTTTTTAAAATTTACAGCATCTTAGAACTCTCCCATAGGTGTTCAAACTGAGTTTGAAAGCCCCTGATCTAATCTGAGGGTTTGGTGCAGAATTAGGACCGAGCAGCAGAGGCTGGTTTGCAGTTTGGAGTTAGAGCTTGCTGTGGGTGAGTGCATTTTTCTCTTTAAGAAATGTTTCTTTTCAAAAAACATCTTAAGATTTTGTATTTACTCTATCAGAGAATCAGTCTGAGGTCTTAGTGATGCAGCCATGTAAAATGAAGCTGCACTGTTCAAACGGAGAAAACAATGTAAGTGGGCTTCCCTTTTCTCCTAACTGGCCTTCAGTTTCTGCCATGCCCTCTGGTGGTTTTTTTTTTTTTTTTTTTTTTGCAAAGAGCTCAGCTTTTATCAGATGTGTTTTTAAAGAGGTTTGGTCCAAAAGACCAAAACCTATGTCATCAGATGTTATTTTCTGAAGGGAAAAATAACCCTGGGGGATTCTACCCCCTCCTTGCCTTTCACAACTTTCCCAACGTTCCCCCTCCATTTTTTTTTTAAGCTTGCACAACTTAGCACAATAAATTAACAGGAAAAGGTGGGAAAGCATTAGTGCTGGAAGACTGGTAATAGACATTATTACTACAAATCACGCCTAACCAAAAACTGTTACGATAGTGTTCCCAAATCCTGGCCAGTTCAGCCCAGCAATTTACCATAAGATGATCTGACTGAGCTGTTTACCTCCCCGTCCCAAGCCTCTGAAGTTTCCTGCAACGAGACCTGACCTGTAAGAATTCTACAAAGACCTGCCAGCTCTCTTCAAAGAGCAACAAAACATCCCAGCAGCGCAGCACTGACTTGCTGGCACAGGCCTGATTTAATCAAAGCGGGACGCTGTTTTGATCTCAGGCGCTAACGGTGACAGGGCCGCGCTCGGAAGCGCAGGGCTGAGCTGGTTTGCACGGGGCGGGCTCGCGCTGCCTCTCGCCGGGCGAGGTCACCTGGCGGGGCCTGCCTCGTCACTCAGTCTAATCCTGACGTTGCCCTGTTTCCCGTAAAACTGTACACGTTGAATTCGTCTTGCTCCCACCTTGAACTTTGTGTATAGTGCGTGCAGGCGTCTGACTCACCCTCAGTGCCAGCATCTAAAATGAGCAGTTACTGATGCGGAAAGCAGAGGCCTTGAGATTGACATCAGGCAAATCTCAACGCCATTTGGTTTGTTTGCCAAACAGCTTTTTTTCGCCTTCTCGTGCTGTGTGGTGTTCGTCGTGTTAATGACTTGGTAATGCCTGCAGCTAGTAGAGCTAAGTACGGTGCTAAAGGAAACCGCCAGGTGCAAGTCCTTCAGGTTACGGGACGTGGCTGAGCCTGGGTGTGAGCGGTCACCCTGTAAGCTAGTGTCTTTAGGTGATTTAAGAGTGATTCTCTCAAGTCCCTGGTGAGTTTATGTAGTGCCTGAAGAGGAAACAATGGTGCGATGGCAAAGGAGGGTCTGAGCTCAGCAGAGCAGGGAGCCCGGGGGCTGCCAGCACACAGCTGGCAGGGGAGCGCTCAGTGAAGGGGGTCTAAGCAGGGGAGGCCAGGGGAGGGGAGAGGCCTCGGTAACGGCGAGAAGGTGCTACTCAGACTCTGCAACACGAGGCCGCCCTGCCCGGCATGGCCGAGTGCGGGGACCGAACTCTGCAAGCTCACTAGTTAACAGTGTACGTGAACCGTGCCGTGCCGGGAAGACGCACGCCAGCCAGGCCAGTGTTACGGAAGCCACTCTGTATTTCAGCTTCTGCAGCGGGCAGGCGGGCGGCTACCAGCTCCTCACTTCCAGCAAGCGGATGTCGCCGTCAACCTCCAGCGTGTCGACGTCACCGAGCTCCTTGAACCTGTGCTTGTACTCCAGGCTGTGCGCGCCGTTCACTGCCACCTTGAAGTCTCTCACGTCACAATAAATTATCATCTGGAAGGGAAGCACACAGCGTTAGTGGTTCCTCTGGGAACAGAGTGTCAGCAAGTAAACCGCTTGGAGACGTTCTCCCAGCCTGCTTCTGGGACCTTCCCCGCCGTCATCCCCAAGACCCAGATCGGGCTGAAGCGTGTCTGCCGGGGGCACCTCCTGCCTCGTCCCGCTCAGGGATACACTCCGGGAAGCCCAGGGCCTGCTGGCCTCCATCCTCAGCACACGCCCCTCCACCCCTTGTCCCTGGAGGTGGGTGTCACCCTCCTCACCAATGGCTGGCCACACTAAAGACCGCCAAGAGGAACCGTTCAGGGACGGGAACCACAGCACGTGGGTCCTGACTTTTCGCTTCAAGTCCTAGGGTCTTGGACCGCTCAGCGTGAGCTTCTGCAAGTTTCGGGCACTGGCTAGGGACTGGCTGCACAGCTGCCTGGCGGCCCTGCGTCCCCTCCCAGCTCAGAACATCTCGTCTGTCTCTCCAAAGCTAGGGAGCTCGGCAGCCCGTGACACTAGAGGGTGATGAGCGTGCTGGCAGATTCGGTTCTGATGCATCACTGGCATCAGCCCCTCAGAGGTCTTTGCCTAAACTCATAGTAGTGATAAAAACAAAAGAAACCGCTACCCGTTTAATCACTTTTACATCTAAGCCTTGTGCTTCTGATACCACGGATCCTCTGCCTGTTTCCAGCCCACATGGAGGCCGCCGGGGCGGGTGTCCCCACGGCGGGCTCCCAGGCTCCAGCCCTGGCACCAGACTGAGGCGGAGTCTGCATCTGCAAAGCAGCAAGCCGAGTCCTTTCTCTTTTGCTGGGGAGCTCATGGAGACAGCTGCGGGGAGCTTGGGGGGGTGGTGTCCCAGGGACAGTGGAGGAACTGGCAGAAGTCAGGGCCACATGGAGAAACAGGGGACACCCAGGCCCAGGTTACCTGCCTGCGGCAATGGTGGGCAGCCAGCGACCACCGGGTGGAAGGGGCCGCAGGGGCCGCACCCTTCACCGCATCTCACGAGGACACAACACAGCCTCCCCCGGAAGGGAAGACGAGCAGCAGGTGGACGCAGCGGAACAGGAGTCAGTCCCCTTCACGGCCTCGGACCAGGCAGGGCCAGCGCGTTACCAGCGGGAAAGGAAGAGGACCCCGGACCCAAGGGAAACCACAGAATCCCTCACACCACCTGAACAGCCAAACCATCTGAACAGAAGAACGTGAATCTGATAAAAAGCTCACAGATGAGATCACAGCTGAGAGAGGACTAATGAGGAGCAGAGACACCACGTAGAATCGAAGCAATGCCGGAGGGGAGGCCCGAGAATCCCCTCCCGAGGCGGGAGGTCGAGGCTACTGGAAAAGGTCTGTCACGACAAAACACTGACACGTGGCCCAACAGGAGAGTAACTACCGTTCCCGGAGTGGGAAGCTAACAGGGAAAGATGATCACCCATTACTGTCCTTTTAAATTTTAATACCGCAGTTCCAGACTCGGGCTCAGGTCAGAAGACAAGCTGCTGGTTTCCTGTCACCAACCACAAGAGCCACTTCCTTCTGGAGCAGCCCCTCCTCCCCTCCAGGGACCCCGAGGCACCCGTCACGCCCAACTCCTGCCGGGTCAGCAGACCCTCACCTGGGCCCTGCTCAAGTCACCCCCACATCCTCTCAACTCCAAACCAACACCCACGACTTCCAGGGAGCCTGGGGTTAGCTCGCGTCTGACACCACATCCAGGGCGCTGTGTTCAAATGTGAATAAATATTGGCGTCAAACCGCCATCTTCTATTCAGCCTTGGTATTGCCTCTCTTGACAATTTAAAACGCTGTCGAAGCAGGACCTGAGTAAATGACCCACGGTGACCCTGTGAGGCAAAGAGTCACCAAAGCCAGTGAGCGAGCCCTGCTGAGCACCCAGCACCCACATGCTAGGCTGATCGCGCTCGGCAGCCCAGGCACCTACTGGGGACCCAGGACCAGGTGCCTTCAAGTCCCAACGGTCTAAACGTATCCCTCGCTGACAACACACAAATAGGACTACTCGGAACAGAGTCCTGCCCCGGGGGCCACGCCGGCCCGTGCAGCCAGGCCTGTGGCTCCTGTGTCCTCGTGTTCACTTGGGTTAGACACGTTCCTCCAGCCCCGAGACCAGGTCCCTGTCAAAATTCCTACTAGAACAAATGCCACTGATCCCTGTGCAGACGCCACCTGCCGCGGCCACTGAAGCTGATGGTCCCCAGGGCGAGAGAGCTTCCAGGAATATGTCTCTGAGTAAACAGACCGCAGTCTCCACCCGCGAAGCTGGACCCGACTTAACGGACCACTGCCACCCCCAGGCTTCTCTTTCCTGCCTCATTTCCAACAAAGATGCTCTCACCTCAAAGTACATCCCAGGACTAAATGGAAAGCAGGTAATATTTCTCTCTTCTTCTCCCCAGGACTCCTGAAGAAACGAATTCCTCACGAACGCTTTACTGTTGAGGCGTGGGTTCAGGTGGAGAGCAATTGCCCTGGATTTTGCTGAGCGTAGATTAACATTAAAGCTTTTGAGAGAATTAAAAAAAAAACTCTAATTAACCAAGTAGAAGACAGTAGTGCAATTTCTTAGTTTTAACAATGAGAAACTCTGATTCTGACTACAAGGAAGTATGCATGAGGACCCTGGAATGCTGCTCAAAGAGAAACTTAAAATTCTGAGTTGGCGTTTCATTGATATGTTTTATACGAAATAAAAATATGGAAAACTTTAAAATCAACATTAAGGCTACAGAACTGGTTGGGAGAAACTGAAGGATTTCATCAGCCGCAGGAAGAGGGTCCCTCCAAGCACACCCGGCCTCGGCACGATGTGCCCCCTGCTCCTCACAGTGGGCTGCCTGCCAGGCAGCCCCTCCTTGCCACCCCCCTCCCCCGACCTCGAAACTTAAGGGAGTGCGGCCCGAGTGCCACCCGGGGAGAGCCTTCCCGATGCGGCGGCTACTCTCATACCCTTTGGCGCATGTGTTCACTTCTCCTTTAATGACGACCGTCCGTCCAGGGCCCATGGAGGAGTTCAACTTCGCCACATAGGGCAGGGTCTGCGAAGAAACCGCCGTCAGCACCAGGAAGCCTGCGGAATGGGGTCTCGCGGGGAGTCTGTCCAAACACACCAGGCAACGCTTAAAGGCCAAGACCCCCTAAACCCCAGGGCAGGTCCCCCGCAGCCAGCCTGTGTCTGGCTCTCAGCAGACGCCAGGGTGTGTTCAGACAAGCGTGGATGGGTGTGGGGGGACCGGACATCCTTCGGAGGAGGGAAGCTCCCTCGGAGGAGGCCCTCAGCGTCAGGGCTCAGCCGGGCTCAGGTGGCCGAGGGGACACGCACTGACGGCTCAGGACGTGATGCCAGGCTGGCTGACATCGTCCTGGATGCCCAGACAAACGCAGGGAGGCTGCCGTGGGCGTCTGCGAGGGCAGGTTACACATACAGCTAACTAAAACTTAACTCATTACACAGAATTAAGAAACGTGTGGCTCTTCAAACCTTTGACAGACAGTTGGTAGGCAGAATTTTGGCGCAAGTCAAAGTGTGACTGGCTGTCGAACCTTTGCTCTTGGTGTAGACAGTTCTGGGCACGACTTTAGAAGTGCCTCCTCCTCTATTACTAGGCTGCAGGGAGACAGGCCTGCAGTAAGGGATGGGACCAACGAAGCTGTCTTCCAAGGTTTAAACTATTCCTTTCCTGGGCAATTCGGTAACACATTCCATGGGTTAGCGCGAAAATACTTACAAACTGCGGCATGTCAGACTTTGGTACCTATTGGAAAACAAAGACAAAATGAGGACATTTGACAGGGAAGAGAGAACATTTTGTAACAAAAGCAGTCAGACCACACGCTCGCACTGACCTGGGGGTGCCGGACGGGCGGCCGGAGCTTTCCGACAGCGGCCACGCAGTGGTGAAGTGCCACGCGGGCTGGGACAGCCTGGCAGTCCCGGCTGTCTTAGGCCCACATCCTCCACCGTAAGCTAACCACTTCCACGGATTTCCCCGCACGTGGGTTGCTGGCTCCGTGCAGGGTGCTCCCAACATGCGAGGCTCTACTCTGCGCTGAGGTCTGTGAGACCTCTTTGTCCCCACTAACAGCAGCAAAGAACTGTTTAAACTGCACTCGTTTCGACGGGGGGAAAAGACAAAACACCCACCGACAGTGCTACCCGGCAGTTAAGAGTCAGCGAGGTCTCCGTACACAAGCCTGGGTTGTGGTCAGACCTCTGACCATCTGAGCATTGGCAGAACCTACGGCACCTGGTGCCCGCAAGACTGAGCCTCAGGTTTCAAGTGACTGCTTCCAGCCTAGTAGTTATTAAAGACATAATTTTTCACATTAAGAACATAATTTCAGAAACCTCAGCCCGCCACCTGACTTACATGGCAACTAAAACATTTTTAAACCAGGAGTTCGTGGAGAGACTTAATGTCTACGTGGTCTTGACCCACCTCCGTCCAGAGCAGCTGCCTGGGCACTTCTCACGCCCTGACGGAAACTTAATTATTTTTTAGGATTTAACATCCATCAGGATTCTAAATGTAATCTACTTAATACATCAAAGACAGTAACACAAATGGCACTAAACAAGAAAATGCTAGGAAATTATGACCCCTAAATGCAGGTGACGCTAGGGCCCTCCCACTCCCGGAACAAGCAGGAATGAGCGTCAGGAACAGGAGGAAGCGGCGCAGGCGGCGAGGCTGTCGCCCGCTTTTCTTCCCTGGAGGGCAGGTTAGCGGTCTCAGCCGTGACGGAACGTGCAGGCGCCCTCTGATGCGGCCCTTCCGCTCCCGGGAGCCACCCTGGAGCTCCTGCGTCGAGGACACGCCCCTGTCCAGCCAGAGCGCTGTCTGCCTGCCTGTCTGCCCGCCCCGCTGTGACTGGTTTGGGTTTCTGTTGGAACCGGGCCAGATCTGCCATCCACGGCCAGGAAGGCCCTGGTCGATCTGGGTGCTCTTACTAGTCTGGAAGACTGACTTCTGAAACTTTATACGGAAATGAGGCAGCTGTTCACGTTTTCTCATCTCAACAGAAGACATCAAAGATGCTTCCTGCCGCTTTGTCAGACGACGGGCGTGGCACTCACCGGGCTGAAACAAAAGCCGACGGAGCGAATGGTCACCTGGCCGCGGATGCCCAGCGTGTCTACCTTGTCCAGGGGGATGCGGTGCGCGTACAGCAGGACGTGTCTGCCATTGACGGCCACCTGCACAGAAAGAAGGCAGCCCCCCAGGGGACCGCGCATGAGTTCATTTTACTAACTTCCCCAAATTAAACCTGCTGACACGGATTTAACCTCACAGCTCTCCCCACAGGCTTCCACACGCCTGTCTGACAGGCTGTGATGAGGGTGTCTCCAGCCTGAGTCCACCTGGTGAGACGAACGCTGCACTCACGACACGTGTCCGCATGCACGAGGCACGCAGGTCAGACCGCAGGGTGCAGTGAGCCCCCTGCTGTCCCAGGGGCCCACACTCTTAGGGGACCAGCCCGCATGTGGCAGGTGCTCTCTGAACCCTTGCTGCACCTGCTGAACAAGCGCCCAGGGCGGACCACTCGGCTTCCCCAGGCTCCCGTCTGAGCAGGAGATGGCTCTCCTGCCAAGGGCCCCTGGTCACTCGACGAGGCCCCAGCCAAGGCCTGAGGCACAGCAGACACCCGCGCCCTCCGCAGACGCCTGGCACCACGTTCAGGGAGACATGCGGAACACAGCCCCAGCTCCGACCTCGAGGAGCTGAGAACCCACCAGCAGGCAGGAGAGTAAACGCCGGGAAACACAAAGCACAACAGCACAGGAACGAGAGTTACACTGCGTGACGCAGACGCTCCCCAGGCCAGGGGAGGGGGCGTGCTGGGGGCGGGAGGGGGAGGGCTGCGCCAGGGCTGCGGGGGCTTCCTCTGAGCCTCAGATCTCTGTGCCGGGAGGCTAGACAGGCTTTGGGGGCTGGCGGGGTCGGGCCTCTAGGACCAGACTCCACCTACACAAGCTATGCCGGATGGCGCCAGGGGACAGTACTTGCTACACAGACTAACTTCTCAGATCTCTGGGTCTAAAATCTCACACTCCTGCAGAACCATCCCAGAGCAGGACTTAACTCTACAAAATCTTCCGACTTCCACTGCAGGATCCCGTGTCTGTAGCCTGGACCCCCCACCCTGGGGCATGGGGTGACAGCTTACTGTCCCTTCCCAAGCACAGCGCTGTGCCGCACGGGGAGGACACAGCCTGGTAGAAGCCTGGCCACCCTGGGCCTGCTCCCACCGCCCGGCAGTGTCCACAGGGGATGCTGGGGGCCCGCCCCCGCCCCCCCGAGACAGGAGAAAGAGCAAGCTCTCTGGGCATCAGCAGCACAGGGGGAGCCCCCCCACAGGAGACCCCCTGCACGCTCCTCGTCACCCAGGGCCCACCACTCTCCACGACCCACCTGGAATTTCTCTTTCAGGACCATGATCACGATTTCAAAAGACTCTTCCTTTTTGAAAGGCATGTCGTAGGTGATCTCTTCCCACCCCCACTTTTCATTTCTCAGAGTGTTGCACACAATGCAGTTGGCCCTTTTGAACCGTGGGTTGAAGTGAAAGGCCACGTCCGCCCGGGGCTTCACGCTGCTGCCACACTGCAGGTCCACCTGGAATCTGCATGGAGAGGAACACGGGCCACACAGGCTCAGAGAGGAGGCCGGGGACACGTGACGGGTCCCCTGGTTCCTCACCCGCGTGGCCTGACTACCTGGCTGCCTCACCCCCTCCCCTCTTCCTTCATAACAGACCCTGAGCTGTAGCTGGGCTGACCCATCTGGGTAAGTGCCCAGGTTTCCAGCCTTCGCTTCAAGTTTGGGGGTGCGGGGGAGTGTTGAGGGAAAACCACTAGAATCAGCCTCAAAAACCAGCTGGCAGCTGCCTCTGTCCACCCAGGCCCTTCCCCTCCGGCGGCCCAAAACACGGTGTGAAGACTAGTCTTGGCTTCCAAGAATCTGTAGAAAGAGGAGCCGGCCCCGGGGCTGCAGGGCGAGGGCCCGAGCGCCCTGGGACGCCCGGGCAGCTCCTCCAACTGAGCGCTCACGTCTCATCTGAATCGTCACTACCTGGGCATCGGCCACAGAAAGGCAAGTCCAATTCAGACTGATCCAGCCTAGTCCAGGGTTTGCCCCCAAAGTAAGCATGTCTGAGGTAAAACCACCCAACACAGATCTTAACAAACACTGTGGGGTGGTTGTCCTGCAGCTAGACTCTCCCTGTCATCTGACTGCGGTTCCCTTCATCACGTATCTAATTCTTTGTACTAAAAATCACAGTATAAATAAAAACCCCAGATGACCCGGATTTCAGTCATTCACCCGTCTCCCCAGCACCTTGGCCGGGGCCACTGCTGAAAGCACGGTCAGGCCTCGGGGCATCGGGACGGCCGCGGCCGCACTGCGCGTTGCTGCCATCCCGCAGTCACAAGGAGATAGTCTGCCCCGTCCCTTCCCTTCTCACACGAGGACTTACCTGTCTGAGTCACCAGGGACGTGCCCACGTAGCACAATTGAAGTTCCAGGCTCCAGCGGCTCAGAAATGGTCCCGACGTAGGGGATTCCCTAGGAGAAACGTAACAAATGTTCATTTACATAAAGAAAATCAAAAGACAGCATTTTTGAAGGTTGTGTATAAAGGTGCTCAGACCGTAGCATTTTCCAAGTCATCTCCACTATTTAAACAGCCACACAAAACAGCAGGGCTAGGAAACTCACCGCATCTGCAGACCGCTCCGTGTTCTTTACGAAAAGGTACATAAGTGTCATTCACAGTACTGTTTATTTGGCTGGAGGGCGTGTGAAGTAAAACTTCAATAGGGTAATTCAGATAACAGACGAAACAGCTTGTGCTGCCAGGCCCCCACCCCTCCCTCCTTCCTGAAGTTCCACTGAGGGTCCCGCCAGCAGGATCCTGGCCCGCGCAGCCAAAGGCCAGTGTGGACAGAGACAATGACAAACACTCACGGCCTGCAGAGGGCGCTCCAGGTGAAGCCACTTGGCCACACCTGGGACTTGGGGGATCACCTGCACCCCACAGGGCACCAGAGGACCGCACCACCTGAAGGATGAGCTCTGGGCGCCCGTGGACCTCTCATGACACAGCATCCACCTGCCCACCCGGTGCAGGGCACAGGCTTGTGCTCCAAGGGTCTCCGGGTCTCCACTGACCCCCTCCTCACGTGGAACCCAGCCTTTCCGTCTGGGGCCGACACGCTATCAGATCTTGTCACTCCCCTCCCCCAGAGGAGGCTCCGCCACCACCCCTCCCCCGGTCAGGCCACCGGCTAGACCTGCCTCCCCTGCGTCACCACCACCTCCTCGGCCACCGAGCACTGGAGCGGGTGATCAGGCCACACACCACAAGCCGCCTGCAGGCTCAGCCGGCTTACGACAGCGACGTTGTCCATCCCAGGTAGCTCGGACTGTCGGCAAGTGAGAAGTAAATGACAGAGGACATAAAACAGCGGTAATCATTGGAGGCTCATGAGCTGAAACCCTCAGCTCAGGCACATTCTCCGCTGGAGCCTCTTTCAGACTCGGGGCCAACTGAGCCAGCCTCCTCCGAGGGGCTGCCCGGCTGTCCAGACTCCGCTCACTTGCACACACACACCTAGACTGTAAGCTGCACAGGGCAGGACATGGCCGTCACCTTTACATCCAGGACAGAGGTCGAGAGAGGGCCAGTAATCACCAGGGATGAAGGTGCTCTCACCAGCCCGCAAACTGGGCTGTGGGAGGCCAGGCACCTGCAGGTAAGTAACGAGATGAGCGGCTGCCGAGGGCAGGCTGGGTGGGCGAGCAGAGCAAGGCTCCAGCTGCACACCAGAGCGGACGGTTCTGTGTGCAGGGAACACAGGAGACACTACTCCTCCACCCCGATCTTCGGGGCCTCGGCCCGAGGACAAGAAGAGCAGGACCCTCCACGCTCTAAATCTCTCAATAAAATGAGAACAGTTTTTGTAACTTTGAATGTTTGTATACGTTCAACTCATACTTATGCAGACTATTTAGTAACACAAAAACACTGGTGATACAAACATCAGTGAGCAAGTGGCCTGCAAAACTAGACAGTGTGGTCTCCAGTAACGGTAAACGCTGAACAGGAAGGAGCAAACACTGTAAGGAAATCAGCCACAAGTGCTGCAGTAGTTTTCCTGAAGGATGAGATTCTAATTTTCTTCACATATTTTCCAGATGTCTTTTCTTTAAGTATCTTACTATTTTATTCAGGCATCCATTTCTGTGAGCGTCACGAAGCCCAGGCCGAAGTACCAGCGATGAGCGCTGGAGGTAACCGCACCCCTCTCTGGACTTGCTTTTCCCGATTTCTGTAATAAGCACTTACGATGTTTTTAACCACAGACATTTTATTACGTATTTAGTTTCAAGGCTGGGAAGAGCTTTCTGAGGCCGTCGTCGACTCTGTCACTGCTAACAGACCGCTGCAGCTGTCAATACGTTGTTCCTGAGCAGCAGCCGTGTTGCAGAGTTCGGCCACTTGCCGTTTCAGTTGTCTGGGTGACCGCTCTCTGCCTCGGGAAGCACCCCGAGTCCCGGCAGCAGTCCTCGGCACTTCCGGACCACGGAAGCAGGCAGACGCCCCGCGGCCCGCTCGCCCGCTCACAACCACTGTTCCTGTGGCAAGGGAGGGGGCGGGCGGCCAGCGGGCGGCCCGCCGGGCCCAGCGGCGCCCACGCGTGGGCTCCCCGATGCCCGCCTGCCAGCCCTCAGCAGGTGAAGGACACTCTTCACTGGCGCGTCTGCCCTAACAACCCAACAGCCGGGTCACGCCCAACCTCACGCCAGCTCAGGCGGGCTGCTTTCAGCACCCCCCCCCCCCGGGTCAGTCACAAACCCCACTGCCCTTCCCGGGCCCTAAGCCTCTCACCTCACCTGCAGCCGCCCAGAGCCCCGTGCCCGAGCCAGTCAGGCCCCTGTGACGTGACCAGTGGCGGCAGCCGGTGTGACAGGAGCGTGGGCGGGGCTGCTGCCTGTGGCTGTCTGGCTGCCGAGCCTGGCTCTTCAGTCCTGCCCACCAAAGACCCGAGACTCCTCAGTGCCACCCGGCACATCCCTTTTCTACGTCAGTTGGAGACTGGCCTCTGTGCTTGCAACTACAAACCCTGACTGTTCCACCACAAAAAAGTGGGGCAGTAGGTGTCAAATAAATGCTTCAGAAAACTGTATAAAGAATTCTAACTGAGGCGGCCGAAGACAGTTTAGGAAGGAGGCACGGCGTGAGCGGGGAAGAAGTTAGGCAGAGAGGAAGCCAGTTCAGGCAGAGATGTCACCTCACAAAAGCAGAGGCAGGAGAAGACAAAACGCACCTGGGAGACAGTGACTAGGAAGGAAGCAGTTAAACACGGAGCCAGGGCCAGGTTTTAGAGTGAAATTCTGACAGTGGGTTTGGGAACAGCAATCCAGTGGGGGTAAAATTAGCTGGAGGGCAGGGGGTTTTTGGGGACAACTTCCAGCAAGCCTGGGGATGAGGACATAATCTGGGCTGATGGCAGGAGACACTAAGGGGGTGGGAGGACGCAGATACAAGAAATACTTCAAAGGAAACTGTCCACGTGGGGCCACTACCTACAGCAGTACAACTGGGGAGGAAAGCGATCTCAGAAGGAAGATGGCGAGTTCACGCTGAACACTGTCGGCGTGAAGGGCTGGCAGGACAGCCTACCACCCTGAGGGGGAGACTCAGGGCTAACACTGAGTGAGTGACCAGAACTCATACTTCACAGTCAGAGGAGAGACAGTCACTCACGACATCACGGGAGATACACTGAGAGCACGGTCAGGAGCAAAGCCTCAGCGGCCTGTCGGATTAGGGGGTGCACAGGGGTTCACCAAGCAGACCTGGCCGCGGTCTCCAAGAGGCCTCCTTCCAAGGTGGGCCCTCGGCTGGTGTCTGGAACTGGATTTGGAGATGGCGCCCACCCCCTACCTGAGAAGGGTGGGTTACTTACCAAAACGGCTTGTGCGAACAGTATGGTTTACGCTAAACCCCTGCCCTCCTGCCGGGAGTCTGGAATTTTGGTCCGTGCCGGGCAGGGGCTGTCCACGCGCGGCCAGCCCTCAATAAAAACCCTGGGCAGTGAGTCTGAGGCGCTTCCCTGGGGAGTAGCGCTTCACACGTGCCGTCCAGCTAGCTGCTGGGAGACTGAGGTGCACCTGTGGGACTCCACTGGGCTCTGGTTCCCCTGGGCTTCGCCCCCTGTGCCTTTCCCTTTGTGACTTCACTCTGCAAAGACGTAGCCGGCGGGGTGCCCGCCTGCTGAGTCATGAGAAGTGAGGCCGTGCTGGAGGCCTCACCAGGGAAGGGGGAGGAGGGCCGGCAGCCTGCAGGGCCGCTGTGTCAAGGAAGTCAGTTCCAGCACAGGGAGGACTGTCAATGTCTTTAACGTGCAAAATAAGAAAGGTCCAAAAAAAAAAAAAAAAGACAATGAATGGATATCACACCCTCTGGGCCAGTGACACCGCTTTCATGGATTTATCTTACAAAACCTGGGTCAGTGACTGTCCATGCACAAGTGACTCCAAAAGAAGTCAAATAAAACAGCCACTAGCACATGTGCACAGAGACGCATACACAGGCACTGGACATGACCATCAGAGTGAACAGCCCTTTACAGGGGGCTGGTTAAGTAAGCCACCGTACGTCCATGTAACAGAGTAATTATGCAGCCATGAGAACAGTGAGGAAGCTCTAAAGACACCAGTATCTCTAAACCGTGTTTAGTGGAAAAAAGCAGGGTGCAGGACAGTTCATGTGGCCTGACACATGCACGTAAGTAAACAGGACACGTAAGAGGCAATGCAATGGCCCACGCACTCTCAACACAGCCGCACGACACACGTGCTGAGTGTCTGAGCGTGCTCGTGCATGTTCTCAGGAAGGGGACACACAAAGCTGGTAGGAAGTGACGGCCTTTCCGGGGGAAACCAGGCACTAAGGGAGCAGGGAAATTTGTGTTTTATGAAACCCTGAAATACTGCTTGAATTTTAAAAAATGATTTGCACATATTTTCTTTATATTTTTAAAATAATTTTTCAAAAAAGGAAAAGCCACTGGGTTTGACATAAATGAATTTTAAATTCTGAACACAGATTGTCTTCAAACTACTGGGGCTCGGTAGTATGGACGGACAGAGAGAAACGGAAAACTGAAAAAGGGAAGCTGGTTCGGGAAGGAAGATGGGAGTTTAGTTTTGAACTCACAGCCCTCTGAGGGGATGGCCGGTCGTCTGAGAGAGTGAGAGATTCACCGCGGGTTACACATGGTCAAGAGGTGATGGGCAGAGATGCTGACAGAAGCAGAGACGCTGAAGACAAGACTGGTAAAGAAAAGAAAGAAGTTAAGGGAGTAAGAAAATCAGAGGGCAAAGCCATGGGGAGGAAATGCAGGCAGCAGAAATGGACTCTCTCAGGAAGGCGGTCAGCAAAGGAAGAACAAGAGCACAAAGGCTGGAAGGGCCCTCGGAGCTTAAAAAGATTTTACTGTTCTGCGTTTTCAGATTAACTCGCAAGGTAGAAAAGGAGGTACTCAGAAAGCTAAGGAGAAAGGACAGATGTGGAGGTAAGGCTTCTAACGAGAGTGGAAGCAAGAGCTTTAAGGGAACAGTGGGATTAATGTTCACACGTGGTTTGTTAACTTGGAGCGACCACCAGTCTGCTTAGTCTCTAAATAACTTCTCAGCCAGCCAGCACTCCACCCCTCCTTAAGAACTCTATGTATAAACAGTGAGTTACTCAGGTTGATACTGAGTTGCCAAACAGCAGATTTCACGGAGGCCACTTCTGGTATTATTCATTCAATGTGAGTGGGAAGAAAAGCGAGCCTGACTTTTTAAGTCCTGGGATCTATCAGTTGAACTAGTCATGGAAACAGACTAAATATGGGAAATTGACAGAGGCCAGTCACACAAGTTACTCTGTTTTTTCCAAGAGTTAATTAATATGAACAAAACTTGTCTACCACCAATGTGGACCAGAACTTCAGAAACACTAAGAAATAAAAACTAAACGGTGACAGTGCTGTGTCTGCACAGGGCTTGATAAAGAACACCGCAGAAGCTGAATAAACACATCCCCACTGTTTGAACTAATCACTAACAAGATAAGCGCCAGGCAAAGCCGGCGTTTACTTAGGGCACCCGTCATCGTGAACTGCCTTGGACGAGGCCGCTGGGAGCCCTGAAGGCAGCTGCTGCTCCGAAGCGGGGTCCCTTCCTCAGGGGCTGAAAGGTCGGCGTCTCGCTGTTTCAGCTCCACAGGTGAGGGTGCAAAGTCCAGAATTACAGGAGTCATCATTATGCTAGTGTCAAGGTACGCAGGGATTTTAATCCATAAGTTTATTTTCCAAATAACATTCAAATACAGCATTTCTGTGATGACAGGCAGCACTGAACAGCACAAGCCGACCAGCCGTTCCTCCTGCTTCAAGGACCCGGGCCTACCCTTCAGCCACCCATCTTTGCAGGATGTCAGTCTGCAACTCTGAGATGTTTTTAACTCTAAGACGCACAAATCATTTTAAATGTCCTGCCGACCTCAAAGCCACCACGTCTTCCTTTACACACCTACTGCCATTGAAGGCTGTTTCTGGTAAAACTGAATTCGCTTTATCAGGTGGTGGTACGTCACTCTTGCACAAGGACATTAAAACTGAGGGGGAAAAAGAGCTCTGGATACAAAGTAAATAACGAAACACCTGAACCCACTTACACCAGAAAGACTGGTTTAGGGCCTTACTTCAAGGACTGCCCCACTGTCCCAGATCTCCTCCGGGGTTTCCAAAAAAATGCAGCAGCTCTCTCTCAGACCACAATTCAGGATTCAGCTTCGGACACATGGAAACTAGACACTTCCAAGATTCTCACACCATGTGAAACTAAAACAAGTTGGCACTTCCCAGGACGTACACTGGCATTTCCAGCAACTGCACGCAGGGGTTCCAGGACCAGCCTGAGGCCAGGCCACAGCGGTCACCTTTCCTCCTCCCGCTCAGCACCAGCTGTTGACGTCTCCCTGCTCAAGTACCAAGCAGTATTTGAAGGACAGAGGGAAAAGCTGAGACATGAACTTATCAACCGGTCTAGTTAAAACAGAAGAGTAAAACCTGTAGAGTCAGAAATCCGTTCCTTTGAAAACGGTGTCTTATGATCTGAGCCTTCCCACCAGCAGCGGAGGTGGCGTTTCCTCCATTCATGACACCCCACATGACCTTACACAGCTGACCTTTAAACAACACAGCTCAGAACTGGGCGGTCCACTTACACCTGGATTTTTTTCAGTAAGTGCGTGCTACCCGACAGTGGCTGGCTGGGTCCCCAGATGCGGAACGGCGAGCACAGAGAGGGCCAGCTCGCACCGAGCATCTGCACGGCTCCGGGGCTGTGTCTGCGCGAGCCGGCCCCACCACAGTCCCGATCACAGTGCCTGCTTCCCTGGTGTGCAGTGAATTCCACTCTTGCTCCCACTACCCCGCCTCAGCAGTGGACAATTACTATCCAGCTGGATTTGCTCTCAAACCTGCCACAAGCAAAAGTGATTTTACAGAAATCAGTTACCGGCTCATAGATGACATTCTGCAGACTGTTTAAGGACGTCATTCTTTTCCACCTTATTGTCGACTGGAGTCTTTCTTCTGTGTCTGATCAAAGATTTTAAACCAGTTTCATTTAAAGAATTCCCAGATTGAAACTGAGGCACCTGCCCTGTGTAAAATCCAAATAGAGGGAAAGAAAAATAAGCATGCATCGTTTTTCTTCACAACTATTTTTAAATACGTAAATTATTTTACTGATATTTAACAAATAACCCCATGGTATTATGATCAAAGATCTGACCCCAATTCTTATATGTAACATAAACGTACTTTACTAAATAATTTTGGATTATGACTGCAGGAAATACTGATTTAAAAAAATAGATCAGTAGGAAGTTTCTAACTTGGAAATATTTCAATGCTTATTACCAAAAATACTACAGCAAAATAGCAAGTATTTCTTTCTATACAACTATCAGAGACAGCCATTTAACTTTTCTCATCTGTACAGAGTAAGTTTTCACCTCACAGGTTCTGAGGACTAAATGAGTTAACAAAGCAATGGAAGGGTACGTTCTTCATAACGTTCACCTACTGTTATCAGTAGAGGGACTGCGCTTCCACCTCTGAATTAAACAAGTCTAAAGAAAAAAAAAAACACCAATGCCTCAAGTATTAAAAAGACAGTTTTCCCTGCGGCTAAAAAAAAAAAAAAGCGGGGTGGGGGCCTGAGCCGGTTTTAGAGACAAAAGTGCCCATCAGCACTGCATTTAGCAGCTCCAGGGAAGACATGAAGACTAAGCAGAAATAAAACAAAAACGAAACTGATGCTTCCTACACTTGACTTTCGCAAATCCTGTCATCACACCACAGGGCAGGGCGCGAAGAGAACAGCAGTCTCCAACCCTGGATGGTTGCGTTACATCCATGTTCCACTGCAGAGGAATTCTGCAGGTGTGATCAATGTTGTGAGCCAGCTGACGTCAAGACAGGGAGACTGTCCTGGATCCCCTGCGGGCCCGATGTAATTCCCTGAGCCAGAGAGGCGGCAGCAGGGGAAAGCAGGGGTTTGGAGCCCGAGCAGGAGTTAACGCATCACTGCTGGCATCTGAGATGGCCGGTAGGTGGGCACACAGGGAAACTCTAAGGAGGAAAGGAACCCTGCAGGCGAAAGCTAAAATACCCTGGAAGGCATTCTTCCCCGGGGTCTCTAGAAGAGCCCAAACCGGGTAACTCCTGACTTTCAGCGACGCCTAATGAGAGTACTCTGCCTGGTCCCAGATTTCTGATCTAAGCGCTGTAAGAAAGTAAGTCGGTGTAACCGAAACGGCAAGTTTTATGCCCTAAATATACACAATTTCGATGTGTCACATACGCCGTACAGCGGGGGAGGGGCACCCGCATCTCTCTCGGGATACAGCCGCGGCCCCGATCTCTTCCCTTGCTCGCTGGTCAAAACCTCCAACTGTTGGTTCTGCTGCGTCAGACTCGGGCAGCATCAACAAGAGCAAAAACACACACATGCCGCAGCCACATTCATAATTTACACCGCGACCGCAGAGCCACCCGATTTAAGCCCGACGCTTGCGTGACGCCAGTCGTCCCGAAAGCACACGGGGACGGGACGGGCGCTGGCTCGCTTCACTAGGAGCCTGCGGCGCGCGGACCAGGGCGGTTCGGGTGCAACACTGCGGCGTCTCCCCGGAGCGCGGTCAGCGTCGGGGCAGCGCTGAACCCCCCGAGCCGCCCCTGAACACGCCGGGCGGGAGCCGCGGCCCCACCGCGGGGAGGCGGCGCGAGGGCGGCCGGGGTCTGCAGCCGGGAGGACCGCGACGGCGACGGCGGCTCGGCCCCGGGCGCCACTCGCAGGGCGGCCGCGCCCACCCCGCGCCCCGGGCTCCCCGCGCCCCCCGCAGCCGCCGCCTCCCCGACTCACCCCGGCGGGCGTCGCGGCGCTCTGCGCGTCGTCGGGGTGCGCGTGCGCGTGCGCGGCGGCTACGGGCCGTGGGAGGCGTCAGTCCGCCGCCATTTTCCGGCGCGCGCGCGCCCGCGTCCCCGCCGCCGGCCCAGCGTCTGTGTCGGGGGCGCGCTCGGGGCTCTGCTGGGCTGGGGGCTCGCGGACTTCTGGGCACTCGGACCGCGACCGGCTCGCTGCGGGACGAGCAGAGGGGCGGCGGGCAGGGGGCGTCTGCCGGACTCCGGGGCGGGTCCGGCTGCCTCCGCCCCGCCGTCGGGGGTGAGGGCGGGGCGGGGAAGCGGGGAGGAGAAGCCTTCCCACCTCGGCCCGCGCGCGCCCGCCGCCGCGTCTCGGGGCGGGGCTCAGAGCCGGGCTGGACCCGGCGACGGCCGAGGGGCCCCAGCGCCGTCTCCGCCTTCCCCGGGTCGCCCGCGGGGGGACGGGGCGGGGCCGGCGTCGGGTGCTCCCCACGTCTGCTTCCTTGTCTGCCTGGGTCTGAGTCCAAACAGGACCATCCAAGAGGACCTGACTTGGAGGATGGGGAGTGGGTTCGACCCAGAGCCCCGTCCTCTCGGGCCCACCGGGGCTTCTGGGCCAGTTTGGTGCGCGGCTGGTTTCAGAGTTACCTACTTCCCTGGGGAAACGTGTAAGCAGTTTAGAGCGCAGGTCCGACCACTTCAGATGTTCAGAGATACCGGATGCGTCTCAGTCCGGGGCCCACGCCCCCCCACCCCCCGGCTCCTGCCTCTCCTCCGTAGGACAGCCGGTCTTCCAGGCCTCCCTGAGACGTAAAAGAGCAGGCCTCAGCAAGCAATGATTGTGCCACTGGCGTCCAGACTGATCGTCTGATGCACATTCCTGAGCTGTTTTACAGATAACCAGATCTGGCCACCAGATGTCTTCCCTAGCCTCCCCTTTGAACAAGGAGAAAGCTACCAGTAGAGGGCTGTTCTGGCCCCCGCTTCTGGCTAATCACCCTTCGTAACTAACAAGCCCCTGGGCTACACATTCTTTTCTCCTTAAACATTCTTTTCTTAGAATAGTTTCTCTTTAACCCAGAAGACTTGTTCAAGGAAGGAGATCACAGACGGGGACTGAGAACTTCAGAAAAATGAACAGACCCTCCGGAGTTTCTCCATGATACCAGGTGCATTCATCGCGATTGAGAAATACTGCCCCCTGCACACACCCTGATGACCATTCTCCTGTTCCTATCAAGTTTTTGTAAAAAACCTCGGGACCCTTTCCCCAAGATGGGCTCACGGTCTCTGAGGCAGTCGTCTGCTGTGACTCCCCTTGCCTGGCAAAGCAGTAAAGCTGTTGTTTTCCATCCTCCCCAAACTCTGTCTCCGTTTCTGTCTTGGCTGTGGGCACAGAGGCCGGTTTTTCCGCAACAATTCTGACTGCCCGATTAACCTACTGGCTGTGAAAACACCGGTGAGAAATGTAAATAAAGCTGTGTTCAGTGTTCAGTGTTTTCTGTTAGGGACCACAAAGTGCTCGCCTTTCCTACGTGTCTCTACTTGATTTTTACTCATGTTTCCTTTAAAAGCCATGTTTTGGTGTTCTTCCTCCTCTGTAGCTTTGGTTTGTATTATTTTTTATTTAAATTGAGGACTTCATTACCCATCCCAGACCCTTGAACTCACGTTCTAATTCACTCTTCTCCTATTCATTTGCCAAGTCTGCTTCACCCTCCAGGCTCCAATAGCTGCTTTTAATCTTAACATTCATTACCTGGGGTTGTCCTGATCTTTCTGTGCTTTGTGTCTTATCTACCCAACTCAGTTTTAAACTGAGAAGAGGAACTTACATATTCCCCAATGCCTAGTGTAATGCTTTTCATAAAGTAGACTGTAACTATTAGGTTGAAATGATAGGTTATTGATAAAGTGAGGAGCAACTGAATGTCTTCCCAACCTTGCCTGGGTCTGTTACCTCTCCCTTACAAAGCGAGCTGAAATAACTACACAACAGTGCTCCGTTTCTTTGGAAAGAGGAATTTAGGCATAAATGGGACTGCATAAAAGGGCCAGAAGTCCTGCGTTGGTGCAATAAATCTGGATTAAAAGATCCACAAATCTAGAGGATGTATTCTTAGAAAAACCCCTTCATTACTCCCTGTTTTGTTTTGTGAGCTCGGTGTGTTTTTTATATCATTTAAAATCAACAAATACGTGCTCACTGCCCACCACAACAAGGCACAGGGACACGAGACACAAACATACAAAGGGCTTTGTAGTATTTGCCTCACGGGACCCTTCTAGCTGCAGACAAGAGACTTCAACATACAGGTGTCTGACATCTCGTCCTTGGATTACTGCAACAGCCTCTTGAGGCATCTCCCTGCTTTGGCCCTTGCCCCCCTGCAATCTGTTCTCAACACGACAGCCAGAGAGATCCTGACAAAATGTCATCCAAACACTGCTCCTCCTCTGCTCCTTCCAATAGCTTTGCTCATTCTCTGAGGAAAGAGCCAAGTCCTCACACTTCACGATCTGCCCCCCGCTCCCCATGCCCCACGCTCCCTGACTTCATTTCCCACCACAGTCCTCCTCCCTCATTCTGCACCAGCTGGGTATCAGTTCTCAGAGAGGCCCTTCCTGATCGCTGTGTTTAAAATCGCTGACACTCTCCCAAAACACACACACAAAATCCTTGTTGCTCCTTCTGGCTTCATTTTCCTCTCGCACCTACCAGGTTCTAATACACGATGTAACCTTCCTTTTTATTTTATTTTATGTCGCCCACCGGACTACAAGCTCCCTGAGGACAGGGAGTTTTGACGGTTCTTTCTTCAATGGCCCTTACATTCCAGGGAGGGACACACTGATGCATTTAGGTAGGATTAAGGTAGGATGAGGTCATTGGGATCACTTGGGTGGCTACTCAAGTTGCTGCCCAGGAAAGGCTCTCCAGAAGGGCGATGTTTAAGCTGCGGGTGAATGCAAGAAAGGAGGCAGCCACATGAAGCTCTTGGGGGAGAGCATTCTCAGCTGAAGGAACAGCTAACGCAAAGCCCCTAAGGCTCCTGAGAACATATTTAGTGTGTTCAGAAGCTTACGGCTACAGGTTACAGAGGCCGGGGGTGGGGGCCGGGTGGGGGGAGATGGGGAGTGGGAAGGGATAAAGCAGGAGTTTGGGATTTGCAGATGCACACTACTATATATAAAATAGATAAACAACAAGGACCTACTGTACAGCGCAGGGAACTATATTCACACCTTGTAGTAGCCTATAATGAAAAAGAATATGAAAAGGAATATATATATATACACATATATATGTATATATGTACCCTGAAACTAACACAACATTGTTAACTATCTGCAATTTAAAAAATGAATTAAGAGAAACCAAAACAACAGTTCAGGAACAGAGAGGCCCCCGGCATGACTAAGCACAGTAAATGAGGGGGAAGGACGTAAGACTGAGTCACAGGGGTCGATGAGGTCACCTGAGAGGGCAGACAGACGCTGACCTAGGACACAGCCCCAGGGAGGCACGAAGAGAGAAAGCCATAAAGGAGGCCGGGAAGGGGCAGCCGCGGACACCTGCCGAAAACGGTGTCGGAGCAACCACAGAAGGGAAGGGTCTTAAGAGGGAAGAACCACCATGCGTGCCAAACACTGTGGAGAGGTCAAGGACCCAGAAGCACCCAGCGGATTTAGCAACACCGGGTTAAC
This sequence comes from Vicugna pacos, assembly GCF_048564905.1. Classification (NCBI taxonomy): domain Eukaryota; kingdom Metazoa; phylum Chordata; class Mammalia; order Artiodactyla; family Camelidae; genus Vicugna; species Vicugna pacos. Next base: position 30,623,010 of record NC_132997.1, on the reverse strand, counting down.
CAGTAACCAGCTCTGCAGAGGGCGGAGAAATGGGAGGTCAAGAAGTGGTAGAAACAATGACTGTAACAGTTTCACGAAGTTCTGCCGTGAAGAGGGACAGAGAAGCAGCGCTGAGGCTGAGGAAGCAGTGGGGCAAAGGGGAGTTTTTGATTTTCTTGTTGTTAATTTCTGTTTGTTTCTTCAAAGGAAAGATACGCCAGTGGTGCCTTTTAGACTTTTACCAAGTAAGCCACAACAAATCCATTTAGATTGTGACTTGTAACATACATACTTAAAATCATGGAGACAAAAATTTGACAAAACGGTACGCATTTTGTCTCATTGTCTTGTTATGTGTTGAAGCATTGTCATTTTTTCATTTTGAAGAACGCTGCTTATAACTCACTAAAATGCTCACAAGACTAGATGTTTCAGATTGTTTGCAGACAGTTAATTGCCTTAGACTTCCAAGGATGAAGGGATCATTTCTGGTTGGGTCAATTTCTTTTTCATCTGTCTTTATGGTCCCCTTTCCATACCCAAGAAGCCAAATTTATAAAGCACAAGTTTAGAAATCATGTATGTAGAAGTATTAAAATATGCTATATATATATATATACATGTATTGCCTCAATTTTTTAAAAACTAGTAAAAAAAAAACACATGATTTCAGACTTATGACTTGAAACTATATATGTTCTTGCTACTTCTCAGGACGAACTGATCGAACAGAAATACCTGCCATTTTTTTTGCCACTAAAGTGAACTATGCTGTTTAAAGCTAGGAAACACTTCTCATAGTGATTTTGCTTATTATTGTGTGGCTGTGTCACTTTTGTTATAATAATAATTTTTAACTTACGTATTTATTTTTAACAGAGGCACTGGGGATTGAACCTGGGACCTCGTACATGCTAAGCACGCGCTCTACCTACCACCCCAGCACTGAGCTATGCCCATCCCCCCCCAATTAATTTTTTTTAATGTTGATCCCCCAAACATTCATTCAATGGTGGTGCTAGTGCTGGGGAAACATGCCCCGAAATCAATAATTTTGGAATACAAGTTAGATGTGGTAACACACTGTTAAGAACTTTAAATATTTACTTCGATCTTTTTTTTTTAACTATGAATTTAGGAGCCAGAACTCTAGAAACTCTGGCACTAGTGATGACAAATAAAAGCAACATTAAAGTTAAAACTTGCCACAACAGTTACAGATTCATGAACTCCGAGAACACATACCCTGCCTTCCATCTATTCCCAGGCGAAAATGTCTTGAATTATGCAGTTTTTACATTACACATTATTTAGGAGTGCATTCTTTCCACCTCCCCGTCACAGGGGAGGTAATTGGGTTTATTTACTTACTTATTTTAATTTTTTTTTAAAGGAGGTGCTGGGGATTGAGCCCAGGGCCTCTTACATGCTAAGCACACGCTCTACCACTGAGCTGTGCCCGCCTCCCTGGATCGAATTCTTTACAAAATGACGGCATCGTATTTCTTATAGGCACGTCCGCTTCCCAGGGAAATGCTCATGGTTGGTGCCAACTACCCCTTCCGACTATTATCTCCGCTCTACATGGACTCATTTCTTCTTGAATCCTCTTGCTTTGAACTAATCTCCCCCACGCCCCAGTCCCGGTACCACCCACGAGGACTCAACCTCTTTTTTCACCCTCCAGACCCCCAGGTTCAGACTGATGGGGCTTACCTCTTATGTCCTACAGGATCATGTCCCAGAGCTAGTCTTCTCAGGTGTGAGAAACGAGCTTCTAGAACCAAGGCTTTGTCATAAAATAAAAGAATCTTGGAGATGGGAGAGATCTTCAGAGGACTGTAAATTAAATTAATTTATCCCAGAGGCTCAAAGTATGAGATGCTGTCCCACTTTTAAAATACTTTTCTTGAAATGGCTTGGCAGACTATCATATGTTAACTAGAGAATGCTGTAGTGTTATTTAACATGAGAATATATATCTGAAATGATTGTAAAATAGAAACAAAAAAGAATACTTTAAATATATATATATAAAATCAGACAACATGTTAGGCATTAGAGATATGGTGGGTAAAAAATACAGCTTTCCTGGAGCTTGAACCTAGTGAGAGTCAGACAGTAAGGAATTACATATATGGATTTTTTTTTAAGTACAAGAGTAATACTAGTAAATGTTAATGTTCATTGTCATCTTTGTTCCTACAAAGCTGCTGAAATTCACAAAACCATTAAAGGCCTCCTTCTCTTAATACTTTACCAACCTTTCCTGCCCATCACTAATCTTCTCCCAACTTGTACTTACACAGCTCATTATAAAATAAAGGGACAAAAGCAAAACTTCAAGGGAAGAATTTCTGTGACAGGTTGGAACAAGTAGGAAATTCAGGTGGTTTTTCCAAATAGAAAATGTTATTAAGTCCAAATGCTTTAAAAAAAAAACTTATTTAGAAAATGTCAAAACATACCGAGAAGTAAAGAGACAGTGTGATGAATTCCCATTCACTTGTTGTCCAGATCCAACAGGGACACACCAACACAGTCCACTCCTCACCCGCTCTCTCCCCACCACTGGCTCATTTTGAAGCAAATCTCAGGCTTCGTTTGTTAGATTTGAAGGTTAGTAAGACCCAGGTTCATTTCTTTGTCCAGAAGACTTCACTGGTGGTATGTGTTTCCAACTGCAGGTCAACGGGAGGAAATTTGCTCAGGCCGGGTTGCTTTTCTTTTCTTTCTTTTCCTTTTTTTGTGTTCTTTTTCTAACTGAAGTCTGGTCAGCTTATAATGTGCCAAGGTCTGGTGCACAGCATCATGTTTCAGTCACCCATGTACATACATATATTCCTTTTCATATTCTTTTTCAGCATAGGTTGCTTTTCTCCACACCCTCTCCAGTACTTGCCATTTGTGGACTTTTGAATGATGGCCATTCTGACTGGCGTGAGGTGATTCTTCATTGTAGTTTTGATTGGCATTTCTTTAATGATTAGCAATGCTGAGCATTTCCATGTGCCTGTTGGCCATCTGGGTGTCTTCTTTAGAGAGATGTCTGTTTAGGTTTTCTGCCCATTTTTCGATTGGATTGCTTGGTTTGGGGGTTTTTTTTTTCTATAGTAAGTTGTATGAGCTGTTTGTATATTTTGGAAATCAGTCCCTTGTTAGCTGCATCATTTGCAAATATTTTCTCCCATCCTGTAGGCTGTCTTTTCATTCTGTTGATGGTACCCTTAGCTGTGCAAAAGCTTTTAAGTTTAATTAGGTTCTATTTGTTTATTTTTGCTTTTATTTCCATTACTCTAGGAGCTGGCTCAAAATATACTCTGCTGCAATGTACAGAGTGTTCTGCCTATGTTTTCCTCTAGGTCGGTTGTTTTTCTGTTAGCAATAATGACACCTCCAATAAACCTCGCTGTCTAGGTTACTGCAGCTGGGTAACACTGTGTTTTCCTTTGTTTGATATAAAGATTGGTCAGTGGTTACAAATGTGGTTAGCCCGATCCGCCCAACCATTACAAAGTTCCCCTCAGTTTTTGAGCGAGTGGCTTTCGCAGCAAGCTGCTGATGTTCACTGCCTGGATCCACTGTTTCATTAGAAGTTGGAGAGTGTTGCTGTATTGGCTCCATCACTCCTCCTGCCTTTATGAGCTGGAATTCTTCTATCAGGAAATACTGTTTCCTGTGTGGCGAACCCAAGGTGAAGTTTATGCCAGAAAGGCAGGGTAACTGCTTGATTCTTCCCCTTCACTCAGGAGTTTTCTTAATAATAAGTTGGTTTCTTGGCCTCCACAGAAGGTACCCAATGAGTTGGTTTTTAGAAGTGTGTATATCTGATGTGTTTCTTTTTTCCCCTGATACTTAAGTTATCCCATCTTTAACCAAAGGGCACCCCTTTGAGTTGGCTTCTGTCTTCTTTTGACACAACATAGTAATCTTAGCTAGTTTCCTTGCTTTCTGGTATGACACCAAACTATCATTTTCATTTCCTGCCAACCTTAGACTGAGCAGTTTCTCCATAGAAACTTTTAGTGGGAAATGGTATAGAAAGACTACAATTTAAAAAAGAAAGTGTTTGGAAGGAGGAGGTAATTAGGTTTATTGATTAATTAATTTATTTAATGGAGGTACTGGGGATTGAACCCATGACCTCATGCATGCTAAACACACACTCTACCACTGAGCTATACCTTTCCTTTCTAAAGGCTACAGTTTTGACAAGGGGTGCTCATGGCAACTGGGTTGGTTTCCAGACTTCCTCAGTGGGGAGAGCCAGGGAAAAAGAATTCGTTTACTGTCTGAGTTTATACTGATTTCATTCAATTTAGGGTTACAATGTTTTCATTTAGCTTTTAAATTTTATATTTGTACCTCACTTTTCTCGTGAAAATCTTAGTTTCTAACAAAATTAACATAATTACCTATTTGCTTTATCCTATTATATATAATAGTTTCAGGATAAAGAAATAAATATTATCATAACAATATGATTACACAACCAAACCAAGGTTTACTTGCAATCTTTTTCTGTCCTTAGGCTTTAAGTCATAAGATTCATATAATCAAATTTCTGTGTTTTAAAGTATTTTCACAGTACTACCCAAAGTGATCTACAGATTCAGTGCAATCACTAGCAAAATCCCACAGCACTTTTTGCAGAAAGAGAAAACAAATCCAAAAATTCACATGGAATCTCAAAGGATCCTGATTAATCAAACAATCTTGAAGAAGAACAAAAGAGTTGGAGGTCTCATGATTCCTGATTTCAAAAACATATTACAAAGTTAGTAAGCAAAATAGTGTACAACTGGAAGACTATATCACAAAGCTACAGTAATCAAAACAGCATGGTACTGGCACAAAACAGACACATAGATCAATGGAACAGGATAGAAAGTCCAGAAATAAACCCACATGTTTATGGTCAATTAATCTATGACAAAGGAGGCAAGAATATACAATGGAGAAAAGACAGCCTCTTCAATAAGTGGTGCTGGAAAACAGGACAGCTACATGTAAAAGACTGAAATTAGAACATTCTCATATATAATATACCATATACAAAAATAAACTCAAAATGGATTAAAGACCTAAATGTAAGACCAGAAACTATAAAACTCCTAGAGGAAAATATAGGCAGAACACCCTAGGATATAAATCACAGCAGTATATTTTTTGAACAAGCTCCTGGAGTAATGGAAATAAAAGCAAAACTAAACAAATGGGATCTAATTAAACTTAGAAGCTTTGTTAGGGAAGGTATAGTTCAGTGGTAGAGTGCATGCGTAGCATGCACGAGGTCCTGGGTTCAATCCTCAGTACCTCCTTGAAGAATAAGTAAATAAGTAAACCTAATAACCTCCCCCAGCCAAAAAAAAAAAAAACTTTTGCACCACTAAGGATACCATCAACAAAACGAAAAGACAACCTAAAGAATGAGAGAAAATATTTGCAAATAATGTGACCAACAAGGGACTAATTTCCAAAATATACAAACACCTCATACAGCTTAATATATTAAAAAAAAAAAGCAACCCAATCAAAAAATGGGTAGAAGACCTAAACAGACATTTCTCCAAAGAAGACATCCAGATGGCCAACAGGTACATGAAAAGATGCTCAACATCACTAATGGTTAGAGAAATGCAAATCTAAACCACAATGATATATAATGTCACACCAATCAGAATGGCCATCATTGAAAGTCCACAAATGATAAATGCTGGAGATGGTGCGGAGAAAAAAGAACCCTCCTACACTGTGGGAATGTAAATTGGTGCAGCCACTATAGAGGACAGTATGCAGGTTCCTTAAAAAACTAAAAGTAGTCTTACCACATGATCCAGCAATCCCACTCCTGGGCATGTATCTGGAGGAAACTATAATTCAAAAAGACACGTACACCCCAATGTTCACAGCAGCACTATTTACAACAGCCGAGATATGGGAACAGACTAAATGTCCATCAACAGATGGCTGGGTGAAGAAGTTGTGAGATAGATAGATAGATAGATAGATAGATAGATAGATAGATAGATAGATAGATAGATGTAAATGGAATACTACTCAGCCATAAAAAAGAATAAAATAATGCTACTTGCAGCAACATGGTTGGACCTGGAGATTGTCATTCTAAGTTAAGTAAGTCAGAAAGAGAAATAAAAATACCATATATTGATTATATGTGTAATCTGAAAAAAAAAAGACACAAGTGAACTTACCTACAAAACAGAAACAGACTCATAGACACAGAGAACAAACCTATGGTTGCCAGAGGGTAAAGGGGGTGGGAAGGGATAAATTGGGAATTCAAAATTCGCACCTCTTGGGGAGTGATGGAAATGTTAGCTATCTTGATTGTGGTGGTGGTTTCATGGGTGTATATACATCTATCAAAACTCCTCAAATTGTTCATTTCAAATATGTGTAGTTTTCTGTACAGGAATCATACCACAATAAAGGTGTTGAAGAAAAATAATGTACTACTGGCATAAAGGCAGACATACAGACCAAGTAACAGAATAGAGAACCTTGAAATTAACCCTCCTATAGGAAAACTGGAAATCCAAATGCAAAAGAATGAAGTTGGGCCCTCACCTCCCACCATATTCAAAAACTAACTCAATATGGATTGTAGAACTTAACATAAAACCTAAAACTGTAAAGCTCCTGGAAGAAAATGTACGTGGAAAACTTCATGACATTGGGTTTTGGCAATGATTTCTTAAATATGACACCAGAAGTACAGGTAATAAATTTAAAAATAGACAAAGAGGACAACATTGAACTTAAAAATTCTGGGCATAAAGGACACAACCACTGAATTGAAGGTAAAACTGTTACAGTTTCTGCGTCTGTAAAATCTCACTCCTGATGAACTCGACTCCCTTCTAGCTCTAAATTTCTATTTTTGCATAATTTTATGCATACCGTATGCACACCATGGTGGCCAGTTTTTACTAGACTGCCAGATTTTCACCAGCTCTTTATCACTCAAAGATTGTTTTCATGATGATGTCATGTACAGAAATGCATCAAAAACAGATAAATATTTTCAATTGATTGAAACTTCTGCTTTATCACAAGTTTGCTTCTCTTAGGCTCAGCCCAATTTCTGTAGATTGCCTGTTCTGTGTGTGTCTAGTTTTTTTTCCTAGTTGTAAACACAAAATCTACACAAGAGAAGTTTCTCTAGCCTCCAGTTCACTGGAACTTAACCAAATTAGACAGATTATGAAGAATGTGTGTGTGACAGTGAAAATCTCAAAAAGACACTGACTTCTGAGTAGTACAAGGGCTTCCCAGTAGCAGAAAGGAGACTTGCAAATCTGCATGATCAGGTAGGAAGTCACCCTGGTTTGACAACCACACACAGTCAGGAACCCTGTGCCCCTCATAGTATCTGCATAATATCCTTCCTTTAACTAGCAGGACAAATTCATCGAAAAACTATTAATATGGTCATAGAAAGCTGTTGGTGGCCCAGGTGAGACTGTGGCCTGGCTATTGGGAAAATTTCTGTGGGACCTTTGAGAGTGAGAGTTTTAGGAGAATAAGTCATGAAAAAATTTGCCCAGGTATTTCAGCACAGAGGCTGGAATTTGAGAGCTCCAGCTCTCCTTGCTTCTTATTCTTTCTTATCTATGATTTGCCAGCCAGCCAACATTGTTAACACAGCCATTTTGTAGGCACCGGGGACACAGACATAAAGGAGAGCTCTAATCGTCACTCAGAATCAGAGCCATGCGAGTTGTGCATACTGTCAAAACTCTGCCTGCCACGGGTTTGGTCCTGAGAGTTGCTCCCTAAGGTCGAGAGACTAGACCCTAACACAGCACCTCCAGGGAGCAGAGACCCTGGCCACAGGTGACCGAGAAGTGGGCCTGTTTCTAGGAACAGAGCCTGTTTGCGTAGGACGCCATGTGGAGTTGTAAGAGCAAAGCGACTAGCACTTCGGGGTCGGCGTGTCAGTTCAACCACAGCAGTTACTCTCAGCAGTCAGGACATTCCAGACTATGGAGAAGAGACCCACAGACATAGAGAACAAACTTATGGTCACCAGGAGGGAAAGGGGGCGGGGAGGGGTAAACTGGGAGTTCAGGATTGGCAGGTACTATTACACATAAAATAGATAAACAACAAGGTCCTACTGCACAGCACAGGGAGCTATATTCAATATCTTGTAATAACCTACAATGAGAAAGAGTGTGTAAAAGAATGCGTGTGTGCACATGTATGACTGAAACAGGATGCTGTGCACCAGACACTGACACAACAGTGTCAACCGACTGTACTTCAGTAAAAACTAAAAAAGATTTTCTTAACCCAGAAGAAAAAGATTATGTGTATGAATGAGAAACTGTTAAGAGAGTCAGCCCAGTTCTCCCTGGGAATTCTTCAAGGCTGAACCCCGAAGAGCTGGGACATGAACCACCAAGCACTAGATCAGGCATGGAAAGCTGGATTCATTTAGACACTATTTTGGAAAAGCTGAAGTCAACGAACTTTAGGAGCTAACACACTCCCAAACACCCAGATGCCTTCCTGCTGTAAATTTCCACCCTCCCTCATGACACTGTCCCTCATGACACCACCCCTCGTGACAAGCTGTAGAAAGAAGGGAAATGCAATGATTTTTATCAGGCAACCCTCTGGCGGTGGGGCAGATGGCCTGATAGCCAAGATTTAACCCCTGCCAGCAGGGCAGGGGCAGGTGAAATTGAGAAACTGGGCAAATCAGGGCACCTAGCTGGTATGTTTAAAGAAGGCACTTACGCGGTGTTCTGGGCCTGGGTCCAGGAAGCAGTGTCCTTCGGTGTGCTTTCAGTGCAGTGAGGTGTTCAGGGCTTTTCCTCAGTCAACTGGGTGCCACGTAGAACCTGAGCTCCCCAGCCACCTTCCCAGGCCCCACCCATCCACTCACGCTCTTCCTTCTAGAATGTCACCCTGTGATGAAGCAATACGGTGCTTTAAAAGACAGAAGATTAATCCCAGGTGATACTTCAAACCTGCGAGCATCCCAGCTGCCTTTGGGAATGCGTACCTTTAAAGTTAAAACACATTTGTTTGAGATCTTAGCCCTTGGGGGATGATTTATATTCAAAGGTGTCTAGGTAAAAATTGTAAAATTGGATTTTTTTTTAAAGATTCCTATATACATGGCATCTTAAATATATATATATATACAAATTTTATGTACAAACCAGAAATAGACTCACAGACAGAAAACAAACTGTGGAAACCAGAGACAAAAAGGGGGGAGGGATAAATTAGGAGTTCGGTATTACCAGATACAAACTCCTATATATAAAACAGATAAACAACAAGGACCTACTCTATAGCACAAGGAACTATATTCAATTTCTTCTAATAACATATAATGGAAAAGACTCTGAAAAGAAAAAAAAATGTGTGTATATATATGTATAACTGAATCGCTGTGCTGTACATCTGAAACTACACTTCAATAAAAATAAGAATTAAAGAGAAAGAAAAGAAAAGAAAAAAAGTTTCCTAGTCATCCATCTCTGCTGGGATACAAAGCTGCACAGCTCCCTAAAATAATCAGGAAATGCTTTCTCGGCAGGTCAACTAATTTTCCTCCCAAGCCAGTGCAGTGCGGGGACCTAATCCCTACACCGCCGTCACTCTTGTTGGGCATTGTAAACAAGCTGGCAACATTGTGCAGTAACCGTGCATGCAGAGTCAAACGATCGTTTCCCCAGTCCTAAAACAGCACTGCAGCACTGGGTGGTATTAATTTAATTCTCTACCACAGCAGACATGTATTCTAACCAATCAGTTGGGGGTTATCATGTCCAGATATTTAAGATCATTCCTGGCGGTTGAGTTTGGAATTGTCGGCTTTGCCCGCCGAGCACCCTGCCAAGAAATACAGCAAGCCTAGCGGAAACCACCAGCCCCATCCACACCCTGCATGTGACCGTGGGGCTCAGGGCGAGCCTCGAAAAGGCAGGAGAGGCCTCTTCCACCTCCATGCATCTCTGCCACCCCTGAAATGTAATGTTTTTATTTCATCAAAGGAAAATTCAGTGCCTGGCCTGAGGGTCCTGATTTTTTTTTTCGCATCAATTTGCATCTTGATTTTTGTGTGGTACCTGCCTGCTTCTTCCTTAATTGAACATGGGGAGCCTGCGGCCTCTCTGCCCATCAACGTGCACACCTGCTTAGGGGATGTGGCTGGGCACCACGCATGCAAGGACACTCAATGGAAATTGTACATTTAATTGGATGTACAGTTCCTATTCTGCCCATGAGGCCTGAGTGAGCCTTTAGACGTTGTTAACCTTGGCTAAGTTTCTTGTCTTATTCAAGCTGAAAGTCTAAAGGCTACTTTTCATTGTAAGGGAGTTTTTGTGATTCTTGGTTTGTTTTGAATGAAATTATTTTTACCACGCATTTTTAGTACAAAGTCTGTGCATTCTCATTATAGACACAATGTCTAAATAAAAGAACACTGTAAAGGTACCTACAGTCCCACACACCCGGGCCACCACACCTTCATATGCCAAGAAAGAAACCGCTTTTCCTGCAACGTAACTTTTCATGTGCAGAATTCTGTGAACCCAATTTTGCAGGTTTTTTTTAAGACATTATCTCTCCTAAAAATCTAGGTCTTATAAATATGTAATCTGAACTTTTAAATACATGTAATGTAGGACTAGTCTGGTTTTAGAAAACTCATGCAATCACCCAGCTACAAAACTACTATCCCTAGTTGGTGGAGGCATGTGTGAAAAACATGTGGCTTGTTCTTTGAAATTTCAGTTTCAACTGCTATTTTGTAACACATCGATAATGCAGTTTATATAATTTTTTTCCTTTTTAGAAGCAACTCCTCTCTTCAAAACAACTGTATGAGCTCAAGCAGCTGTTTTAAAACTTCCAGTGTTACTGGCCATGGGCAACTCTAACTGTTGAAGGCCCCCTTCCCTCCAAAAGTCTTCCTTCCCTACACGCTGCCCTAGTCAGAGAGAACCACCCCTTTAACGTGAAGATTCTGTCAGAGAGCAGCGCGGTGAAGAGAGGTCGGGAGGTGGGGAATGAACGTGCGCTGACGGTGCGCGTCTGGGAACCCCGGTGCCTCCTCTCTGGTAAACCAGGGTCCACTGTTCACCTCCTTCTTCTTCCTCCAAGTCCCAAAGGATGGTCCTATTTCCTTTGCCTTTCTGAACCTGCTGCCCCTCCATGGCCGCACACAAGCCCCTGGGGGAGTGGAACAGCCAGGCACTCCCCTCCTTGTCTCTGGCCACCCACACTCCATCACCTCCTGTCTCTTCCTCCCTCTCTCCTTCCCTTCCCTCCCCTCCCCTCACCTTCCCATCCTTACCCTCCCCTCCTCCCCTCCTGGATTTTCCCAAACTCACTCCAGGGAATCCCACATGGCTTTTGGAAAATAACAAGAGGAGTGAAATGACAGACATTCCAAGAATCACGGGACTTCCTCGTGGTGGTCATTTCTGAGCGTGTGCTTCTCCCCATCCTAACCTTACTTGTTGTGAAAGCACAGCCGAGGGCTCAGCACGGAGCCCCTGGGACCAGTCATGGGTTGGAAGCCTGAGTCCACCACCTATGCACTGCATGACCTTATTAGCAAGCGACTGCATCATTCTGTGCCTCAGTTTCCTCATCTATAAAATGGGGACAAGAAGAGTACTTACTTCATTGCGCTGTCAGGACTAAATGATTTGTCATGTGTAACAAAAATAAACATGTAGCAAATGCCATGTAAGTTCATTAGCTATTATTGCTTTTAAAATTCTAGAAATCCCACGTCCTTTCTGGTTTGGATATGCCTTTTGCTCCTGTGGAATCATGTGGAACAAGAGACAGGAATTATTTAAGTGCCACAGTACCGCTGCCTCAGAGATACTCCAGAATATCTCCAACTGCAACAGAAAATAAGACTAGGTTACACCTTGACGTATCATTTATCGTATTTTATCCAGGTCTTTCCTTGCAAAATCACCTAAGAGAACAAGAATTGGGGTAGCCAGAAGTGGACACTTTGTTTCTTTAATTGAAACATAGTCAGTTTACAATGTGTCAATTTCTGGTGTACAACATAATGTTTGAGTCATCCATATGTATACATATATTCCTTTTCATATTCTTTTCCATTATAGGCTACTATAAGATACTGAATGTAGTTCCCAGTGCTCTACAGAAGAAACTTGCTGTTTATCTATTTTATATATAGTAGCTAATATTTGCAAATCTCAAACTCCCAGATTTATCCCTCTCCACCCTCTCTCCCCACAGTAACCATAAGGTTGTTTACTATGTCTGTGAGTCTGTTTCTGTTTTGCAAATAAATTCATTTGTGTCTTCTTTCTTTTTTTAGATTCCACATATGAGTGATATCATATGGTATTCTTCTTTCTCTTTCTGGCTTACTTGACTTGGAATGACGATCTCCAGGTCCATCCATGTTGCTGCAAATGGCATTACTTTATTCTTTTTTATGGCTGAGTAATATTCCATTGTCTATATGTACCACACCTTCTTTATCCACTCATCTGTCGATGGACATTTAAGTTGCTTCTGACAAGTTTTCTGACTCAGATCACACAATGTTGGGAGCTGCAAACCAGCCAGGTACTGGGAATTAGCAGGGTGGTTAGGACAGCTCTGGGAATGGACACTAGATCCCCCAGGAAAAAGGGGGTCTTAACACTTTAAATACTCTGGGCATTTAACCTCTCTTGATATTCTGAATAGGTATTTCTTCATGTTTGTGCCAGTCATTCTAGTTTATGCTATGGAGAATGAAGAAAAATTTCCATGAGTTGGCCTTAGAATTAGTTTGTAATCTAACTGACAATTTGATCAGTAGCACACTCTCAAAAGCATTATTGAAACAGCTTCAGGGATGTTCCTGGACTTGGGCAGAGCCAACAATATTCCTGCTTTCGTTTCACATTGCGAAGTCCTCTTTTTTCTGATCTTCATTATAGACACCTGCAGGTGGAGCTTTGATGATTCCCTGAGTGATTCTCTACCCTGAGGCCTGGATAATTTTTTTTTAATGTACTAAAGGGTTGATATTTCCTAAAAGTATTCTGGGTTCAGTCAAACATGCTTTGCTGGTTTATGTGTCAACTTGCTAGGACCATAGGGGGCTCAGACATTTGGTCAAACACGATTCTGGGTGCATCTGTAAAATTGTTTTGGGACGAGATTAACGTAGACCAAGTAAGCCGAGCACGCTCCCTGATGTGGGTGGGTGTCATCTAATCAGTTGAAGGCCTGAGAGAACAGAACTCATGCTGCCTGGTGGCCTTAAGCTGGGACCTTGGTCTTTCCCTGCCTTCAGACTTACACGGGAACACTGGACTGTAGCTGAACACCATGGGCTCTCCTGGGTCTACAGCGTGAAGGTCTTGGGACAGGTCAGCCTCCGCAATTGCATGAATCAGTTCCTTCTACTAAATCTCTTTTTGCATGTGTGTATTACCTCCGAATGATTCTGTTTCTCTGAAGAAATACCTAATACACATGCATTTTGGAAACTGCCTCTTTGTTAGGTGAATACCTCCCCCCATGAGAAAGCTTTCTAATTAAACATTTAAGTGTTACCTTGGAGCAAAACATCACTTGCATGGCTACCCTACTTGCTGACAGCTAAGCTGACTTTGCCGAAAACAGGAAAGACGATGTTCATTAGGTATGTAATGGTGGTGTGTAAAAGGACGTTGTGTTTTCATGAATGGAAGTAAAAACAGATCCACCAGTGACCTGAACGCTGCTTCTAGCTACCAAGAGTGTGTCTGACTTGGACTGAGTTTTTATTTTTATTTGCTTTTCTTTTTTGGGAGGGGGAGGCGAGGTAATTAGGTTTATTTATTTACTTTTTCATTTCTAATACAGGTGCTGGGAACTGAATCCAGGACCTCGTGCCTGATAAGCACGCGCTCTACCATGGAGCTGTCGCACCCTCCCTTGGACTGAGTTTTTAAACTGAGTTTCAACATGAGTCTTTAAAGTGTATACTTAGGCTACAGTTGGCAATGAGGCTTCATCACGACTGCTGGAATAGTCACGATCTATGTGCTCAGGACAAGCATATATCACATCCCTAGAAAGAGTGGCAACCGTCTCGTTCGTGTATACGGGTCAGCGAATTTATTTGGCGGGGGGTGGTGGGTGGGAAGGTGGGGGAGGCACAGGGGAAGCCATCCCAGGAGCTCGAGCAGGGCAGTAATTTGACCTGATTGTAACTTCGGTTCACCCCAGCAGAGGTAT